>NC_044245.1:127019975-127329975 GCF_003957555.1 Calypte anna
AGCATGATGTACAGAACCTTAAGTTAGGTTTTATTCAGATGGGTGCACTGCCACTTCCAGTTTTACCCCACCTCAGAAAACTGCATACAGCCCACTTCGTCCTGCTTCTTTCCTTTGATGCCAACTTTGCACAGCTCATAGTCACAATTCTCTGGACACAGGCAAACTGCTGAATTTAATCTCAAACATACATAAATCCAACTGCAGGCACTTTGAGCAATATTAAGTTTTAATTTACTAAAAATTACATTTTCATAGAATCATAGAATCATATAATTGGCTGGGTTGGAAGGGACCTCAGAGATCATCGAGTCCAACCCTTGAACCACCATTGCGGTTGCTAGACCATGGCACTGAGTGCCACATCCAGTCTCTTTTTAAATATCTCCAGGGACGGAGAATCCACTACTTCCCTGGGCAGCCCATTCCAATGCCTGATCACCCTCTCTGTAAAGAAATTCTTTCTAATATCCAACCTAAACTTCCCCTGGCACAACTTAAGACCATGCCCTCTTGTATGAAATACCATTGAAACAATCATTTACTTAGGTTCAGCTGCTGGTATTGTCTTTAATCTCTTTATAACTTTCCATTGCACATGTGGTTTTTTTTAAATGATATTTGGCATTTTGTTAATAATACATGTATTATAATGTTAATAATACATGCATAATAATAAAGCATTTCTATAGCATTTTTCAAGTTCAAAGTGTTAATTAATTTTTTTTTTTAAGTATTACAGAAGCTATCAGTTCAGTAGACAGTTACAATTGCCTTACAGAGAAAGGCAGTTGTCTCACTCACTTTAAAGAGAAACTTTATGTCCTCTTGAAGAAAAAAAACTGCATTGTGAACAGATAGGACTTGCAAGGGATTCTGATGATTTAGGGGATGGGAATCTCTTGCCCCCCCAAACCAAGAATTTAATTTAATTAACAGGATAACACAATTTCCAACATTCATTTAAATTAAGCCACTGAGCCAAAAAAAATTATTCCAGAATCCTAATTGTGGCTTCTAACATACTTCCATTACCTGTGTTTATATTTTGTGTAAAGCAAGAACATGTGATTATAATCTTGATTTTGGTGCCTGATAAATGCATCCATAAGCAAATGAGGAGGCAGCTGACTTGATTAGGTGCTCTTCAGAAGCTGAACAAATCATAATTTCTGCAAAACAAGCCAAAAACCTACTCTACAGCAGCATAACGCTTGGAAAGTTACACTGTGCTACTGTCTCTTTGTTGTGGCTTGGGGTTTTGGGGCAACACCTTGAAACTGGCAGAGCTTTTATGTGGTGTTGGACCTGGGGTTCTCTTGTGATTGGTGTGTGTCTTTTTACCAGTGATGATGCTGGTACTGATTTTTTTTTACTTTTAGGGGAATTGCACCTATAATTTCACTAGAATCTGCCCTATTCTTTGTTCCTCTCCTGTTTTTCCTGTTTGCTTTTCACAGCACCAGAGAAAAACCTGCAAGGACAATGTTGCACTCTTTCAGGCAAAGGAGCCCCTGGGCTGCAAGGTAAAACTAAGTATTTCAAGTCAAGAAACCTCATTTTATTCCTGGAGAGGTGTTTCTGCAGAGACTTCAGGGGCAGGTACATTTGGAGAGGTACTTATACCAAATAAAGAAATAGTATCACTGTCAAAATAAATCCTCATGTTTTCTGAATCCATAACAAAATTTATCAGAGCTTTGAGACAGAAATATCTCTCAAGGACTTCCTGGAGTCTTATCCAGGATCTGCTGGGGCTCAGAAGGAAAATCACTCGTGAGTTTTTCAACAACACTCAAAAATTTAAAGTTTATGATAAAGTTTACATCAAAATCCAGACAGCAAAAGTATACTAATGGAATCTGGGGCTAAATCAAGTTACTATACTGCTGTATTCAGCATCTTACAGGACAGTGAAAAAAAACAGTTATTTGAATATTAAACTTGATTTCAGTTCCAGCATCAGAAAACTCAGATTTCTCACAAGATCTCTTCAGAAATTTTCATTTTTTTAATTCAGTCTTTCAAAAGTCTGCCACAAGACACATGTTGGGATGGAATAACAGAAGTTTTTTAAGGTGTATTATTTTTAATGGGATTTGGGTGCCTAAACTGTTTGGAAATCTTACTCAATATTCCTTGCATTAGCAGCATATGGTATTGGTATTTTATTTTTTTTTAATAATTACACTTCCTCAAATATTTATTCCCAGTGTGAGCATTCAGACAGCACACTGGATTTCGCAATATCATAAATAGCTGAAAAAAGGACAACAGTCAGTCCACAAAAACTTATGTCTTAGTGCCTTTTATCAAAAGCTTTATAATATACTGTAGATTCAAATAAAGAACAGCAAAGATATTATATCCTAGAAGGTTTGTTGTGAAGTCAAAACATGTTTATAATGCCAGTGAGCACTGAAGTGGAATGCAATCAAAGGATCCAGATATATTTTTCTATTAAAAAAAAAATTATTAATATTATTATATATATAAAAATAAATTAGTAATACTATATCTAAAGCAGAGTATAAGAAAAGTGTTAGGGGGGGGAAGAAAAAAAAAGCACAAAAATATTTACTGTCCAAACCAAACATTTGTCAGATTATTTCACAGTTTGGAAGCTGATCAGTCATTTCCAGTTTTGCTTTGTTTTTTTCCCCAGTTTTCCTCTCAGCATAAAATTTATAAAAGAGGAGGTGTAAAGAATGAAGTGAGGGAAACATAATCCTAGACACTCTGAAACATGCCCTACATCACATCAGAAGATTCATGGAAGGGGGAGAGGAAAAGGATACCTCTGAGACATATAGCATGTGTCTTTAAAAGCAACACTAAAAAGCAGAGGGCCTTTTAAAACTCATGAACACAGAAATTATGACAGCCTGACTTGGGCTTTCTCTGCATATTCAGATGTTACTTAGAGGCACACCAGCATCTTCTGCATCTACAAGATGAAGTGTATCATGATACACAGCAGCTACAGCTCAAAATATAAATTGATTTCAAGATCTGGACAATGTACAGAGAGAGATATGTACCAGCAACTGAACTATACCCAGATGTCAAGACTTCATGTCATAATCATTACACTTCCAGTGTCCAAACAAGCCAGGTGACTCTTTAGAAGAAATAACAAGTGTACAACCTATGCCAGACAGACACAGAAGGTTTGGGATGGAGGTAAAACATAGCAGCATTTTGTCTTGTTTTCCAATGACTTTATCACCAGTAAAGTTTGTTTAGCAGGGACTTCATCCACATTAAATATGGACACCTATATTAGGAGAAATTTCTTCACTGGAAGAGTTGTCAGTCACTGGAACAGACCATCCAGGGCAGTAGTTGAGTCACCATCCCTGAAGGTATTTAAAAGATGTGTTGATGTGGTACTTAGGGACACGGTTTAGTGGTGGACTTGGCAGTGTTAGGCTAACAATTGGACTTGATGATCTTAAAGGGGTTTTACATCCAAAACTATCCTGTGTTTCTATGAGTGCACACCAAGTGCTTGTTCCTGGGTGCAGCTATCCCACAGGGTCCCTGCCTGCCGGCAGAAGACCTCACCAAGCCTCTCTCCACCATTTATCAACAGTTCTGGTTAACAGGAGAGATCACAGACAACTGGAGGCTTGCCACTGTGACACACATCTACAAGAAGGGCAGGAAGGAGGATCCAGGGAACTGCAGGCCTTGGTAGCAGGGAAAATTATGGAACAATTAATCTTCATTGTGCTTACACTGAAGATGCAGAACAGCCAGGCCATCAGGCCCAGACAGCATGGGTTCAGGAAAGGCAGGTTCTGCTTGACCAACCTGATTTTGTTCTATGACCAGGTGACCCACCTCGTGAGCAAGGGAAAGGCTGTGGATGTTTTGCACCTGGGCTTTAGTAAAGCATTTGACACTGTCTCCCACAACACGCTCCTAGATAAACTGGTGGCTCATGGCATAAAGGGGTATATTCTTCACTGGATGAAAACTGGCTGCATGGTTAGGCCCAGAGAGTTGTAGTCAAAGGACTTAAATACAGTACTTTGGGAAAGGACCAGTTAGGCATTTAAATGATGTTGATAAACACCAAAATATGTGCAACACTTAAAACAAGCTGGAAAAAATCAAAAGGAATAATCTGTTCTTATTAGGATACACAGAATCTTTCCCACTAACTTCTTATTTTCCCTTTTAAACCCTTTGTGATTAAATGCATTACAAACAGATCAACATTCTTATTCCATTCACATTTTTAAAGTGTTAATAACCCTTTTCTCTTTTGCAAATCAACAAAATAGAAATGGTGTACAAAATCTTTCAGATTAAGAGATTAGGATGTTGAGCCTCACACTAACATTTGGTCGGTTGATCTAGCATTAACAATAATCTTTAAGAAACAATTTAACAGCCTCTAAACACAGCCTTGTAAGTATTCAGCGTATGTGTTACGTATTTCTACTATAGTTTATTTCCAAATAAAATATTGCTTTATTTGTACCTAATAGCAATAATAAATAAATTCTCCTTTTTAACAAACTAAGGTATCAGAACTGCCACAGAGAGAAAGAGGGTTCTTTTTCATCCCTGCCATTAAGACTGGAAGATTTCTGACATTAAAACTAACTGCAAGGTTACTTAATTGGAACCACAGTTTGAGAAAGGGTCTCTTGTACTGATAGAAGGGATCTCTTGTATTCATAATTTTTGTTATAAAATATAGACTTGACTATTACCTGAGAGAAGCTATTTTTAGATAATTACATTTGAGCTGGGTCTAAGGTCCCTAAAAGCCCACTTTAGGATAAGAAAGACAAGTCAGCTATTCTCCCCAGTGTACCCTCCTTCCCAATAATGTGGCAAATCAGTCCTTGCTTATTTTTTTTTTTTAAATGTAATCCTTGGCATTTTTCTAAGACATGTAGTTATGCTTTTTTCCAGAGTCAGCCTTGGCCCTATTCCAAAACCTGGAAGTTACTCATCCTCCCCAGACCCTCTGCCATCATCTTTAATGGCTCAGCCATCACCTTATAGGATGCCTATAGGATAAACACTGCAGATTGGATTGCATCAGTCTCAAAATAGTGTAAAAAAAATAGTTGCTCTCTACAGTTTTCCTACAAAAGTGATAGAAGCTAAAAAGAGGAGTCAGATAAAATGGTTTATGAGGTAAATATTCAAAGGTATATGGTTTGGTTAAAATGAAAGCATGCCCCAAACAGTACAGAAACATAGAAACTAAGGATCTCTCAAAATATATGGTTCGGCTCCTAAAATGTGTATGATAATTTATCTTCTCATATAGCAAATAATATGAGAAGGAAATCACAAAAGTTACACCAAACTACAGTGATGTGAAGGAAAACTAAGTGTAGTAGGTTTTAAATTATTTTAGCTTACAAGACTTTCAAATTTTAATGTGTTTGAGCGAAGACATGAAAACAACAGGGACAAGTTTAAGAAGTCTTGTCATAGCAGTTCTACGCTGACACTCATAGAACGGTTTGGGTTGGAAGGGAACTTAAAGATCACCTAATTCCAACCCCCCTGCATGGGCAGGGACACCTCCCACCAGACCAGCTTGCTCAAGGCCCCATCCAACCTGGCCTTGAACACTTCCAGGGAGGGGGCAGCCACAACCTCCTTGGGCAACCTGTGCCAGTGTCTCACCACCCTCACAGGAAAGAATTTCTTCCTAATGTCTATCCTAAATGTTCACTCTTCAAGTTTTAAGCCATTTGCTCTTGTCCTCTCACTTACATACTTATGTAAAAATCCCGACCCCAGCTTTCTTGTAGGCCTCTTCAGATATTGGAAGGTTGCTGTAAGGTCACTTCGCAGCCTCCTTTTCTCCAGGCTGTACAACCTCAACTTCTTTAGCCTGTCTTCACAGGGGAGGTGCTGTAGTCCTCTGATCATTTTAGTGGCTCTCCTCTGGACATGTTCCATGAGCTCTATGTCCTTCTTATGCTGGGGACTCAATTTTAGCATATCCATTTTCACAGGGCATCATGTTGAGCTTGATCCACTTACACAATATAAGACTTACATTGTAAGAGATTAATTCCTTTATGAAATCCCACCTCACCCACTGCATGTGGCAGAACTTCACCATTTGACTGAGTTTAAATCCCCCATCTCATGTATTTCTATGTGAACTACATTTTAAGTTGAGGAGTTACTTAGGAAAAGCAAGAGAAGCAAAAGTGTGCGAGCTCATTTAAATACAGTCTTGTGATATAATTTGCACGAGTATTCTGTCCTCAGTGTGGGAAAGCTGCTTCAAGTATTCAAACAGCACGCTAAAAAAGTTGTCACAGATGTTTTATGAAATAAAAAAAAAAAAGAGAGAAAAATTTATTCTTTCATCTTCACAACTCTCAGGTTGGACAGCCTATGATAGTGACTATGGCTTTCTAATGAGCATGTGAGATGTGCATAGATTAAATGAGATGTGTTTCTGACCATTGCAAGAATTCCTTGTGTGTGTTATGACCCTTGCTGCAGGCTCTCTGAGATGTGTGTATGATACTTGTGGGACTCTAACAGGATTAAATGGGGTGTCTCCATCTATCTGCCTCATCCACAAATCAGTTTCAAACACAGTGGCCCATTTGTACCTCCCACAATTAAATTATCTTTGTCAGATAATTACATAACATGCATATTCTGAGAGAATCCAATACAGAAAACATGCCCTGCAGACAACTTCCCAACTTTCTGCTAGTTCATAAATAAGTCTAGAACAGCAGCTCCTAAACTGTCATCCACAACCAGTCAGAATCACATCTGGTAATCTGGCCCACAGAGTGATGCCACTTTTATCATGCTTTTAAAATAAGTAACAATGATCAGGGTGCATGATACTTTATGGAAAAGATCTGGTTTTGTCAGGGGGCTGGGATTCCTCTACCTCCACTCTACCA
This sequence comes from Calypte anna, assembly GCF_003957555.1. Lineage (NCBI taxonomy): Eukaryota > Metazoa > Chordata > Aves > Apodiformes > Trochilidae > Calypte > Calypte anna. The sequence goes on from NC_044245.1 coordinate 127,026,893, forward strand.
CATAAAACAGCTCCCCACTCTGTGCTGATGAATGTATCCAAGGGACTCAGTGATGGGTTTCATTCAAGGAAGGTATTTTCCAGAGACCTGTGGGATATGCCTCTTCCAAATTTGGCTGGCACTTGCATGCCAGTACAGCCTGGCTCAACTGCAAATGGAAGCATCTTGATGGAACATGCTGATGGGGAAAGCCTGCACCGGTGTTTTGACCTGGCTCACTCAGAACATAAAAATTCATAATCACCCCAGAGCATGTGGAATCCAACAAATCATCTCCAGAGTTAAAATGTCCAAGGCATTATAGACCTCACAAACAAATTAACAGACATAATCAGCCAGATCATCAGCTGGTATAAGTTGGCAGAAATCCACCACAGCAACGTAAGTTTTGTAAAGCTAACCTGAATCATACCAGCTGAAAGACTCAGTTTATTTTTCTGCCATTGTGCACATTGGATAACCTGGGTATCTTAAGACTTTCTTGCAGGGTTTTTTTTTCACTTGGTATTTTTGTATGACTCTTGTCTTTATATACACAGACATGCAAATAAATTAAAGGGTCAATTCTCCGTTCCATCTGCTCTGCAGCAAACCATTTGTTGCTCTTTAAATGACAGCTGCTTGGCCCAGGAACAAGTTTGGCTGCCACTGTGATACACACGTGTGTGCTGCTGGCACAGCAGCAGAAATCCCCATTCCTGCTGGTCTGCCCATTCCCAGTGCCTCCTTGGGGGGACACAGGGTTGGGTGTCACTGGAAGGTGTTCTTGAACAGGAAAGATTTCTCCTGGTTATTTTTTTCCACCTTCTATTAGTAGTAAGAACAGGAGGTCTTGGCTTAAAAACATGAATGTGTTACAAAAATAACAATGGTATAAGAATCACGTTAACAATGTCTAGGACTAGTTTATAGCTTCAGGTTTAGGAAACTCTAAAAGCTTTATGAAACTGTAGTGATGGTGCTTGCAACAGGGGGCTTATCAAGTTTCCACATTAGGAGTTTGCCACTAAGTTTTATTAATTAAAATTATCTGCTCTCACCTTCTTGAATTAATAAAAGGTGGCTGGCATTCATTGTAATATTACAGGCCATGGTTGTCAGGAAACTATTGTTGCTAGGATACTTTCATTATTTCATTGTCACATTATACTGGCCAATTAATTAATGAAAAAACACTCAAGTTACTTTTCAGCATATCTAAACACATTCCTGAGGTGTGACTCCCCTCATCTCGTGTGACACTTGTCTGCCCATTCACCCTCAGACCACAATGAGGGAAAATAAAAACAGTCACCAATTTGTAAACTGTAGTAATGGTGCAACTCTTCCACTTGGCCTTTTCTTGTCTTTGTTAAAAATGAGAACAGAAAGCCAGATGTTTTTTTCACATCCAATATTTCTCTGCTGAACAGACCTGAAAAAATTATGCTTTTTCAGGGGCTATTTCCCAAGTCTATGCATTATCCATTTAAAACTTTTTATCACACAGCCTCAGCAGTATAATGCCTATTCAAAAATGAGATCCTGCAAAAATATGTATTTCTCAAGGCAGTTATCTAATAAAGTACATGAGGTATTCTCATTAGCTACAAGGAGGCAGCCAAGGCTCTGGAAATACTCATTCCCAGAACTGAATTTGTTTGAAAGTCTGATGCAATCTGAAAGACTACAATGGAAACTCACCTTGGATACACATGCTAAGCATTATCCTCTGCAGGAACACAGAGCCTGTGCAATACAAAACTCCTGACACTTACAGTCTAAATGGAAATTAAATAGCAAGCAGGCATTATACAGACCTCCTGGTACACCAAATTTCACAAGCAAAGCAGAGCGCACCCTTCACATCATTCCCAGAGCAGGACTGGAAAGTTGGAAAATATTCTGGCCAACAAGCAGTTAGTGAACACCAAGAGGCAGAGAATAAAAAACAAAAGATATATTTTAAACTGTTTGACCAAATCTACTGCAATGATCAAGTGAACAGAGTGAACAGCTACTGACATTTTCAGACAGATCACCACGTCTAAACAGCTGATCTATAAATAGCCTGCTCACAGTATTGCAGCACATGCTGACCACACAGATGTGATCTTGCAAAGCAAGTACCAGAGACTGTACACAGCTGTTTTCACTTGGTTAATGCCTGTGTGGTCTTTCCCTCCAGGACAAAGAAATACACTCTATTTTTAAAGAAAAATTAAAACGACTGCTGCATGGACTAATAGATTTTATATATTAAATAGGTTCATTTTGTTCTGAAAATTATCAGTGGTTCAATAAGTAAATAAAAGCTCTCAAAGAAACTAGCAAAAGATGTTTTCATAAAACATTAGGAAAATATTTCCAAAGCACTCTAGAAATTTCACAAGATATTAATAATTTGTCATGATTATGTATGACTTGTTGAACACACAGCCATGCTTGAGCAGACAAGAGAAAACCTATGACTGCCTGAGAGGCACTATCTACAAGCAGGAGCCTGACTTTTCCGGGAGCTTTGTGTGAAGAAGTACTGAGCACCCCTGATTCTCTCTGAAACCCCGGGGAGCTGAGGAGGCTTGGGGCATTGCAGATGATGTGTAGGGTACTGCAGAAGATGCTCAGCATTTAACAGCTCTGGTATCTGGACCAAAATTTGAGTTATGCCAATCTCTTCCTGGAAGCCTTAAGAAACGTGGTTTCACTTTTCCCATGAATTCCAGGAGCAGCTTTAATACCCTCCTGTATCTATGCTGATGTTTGGCTGTTGGTTGTGGAGGAAAAACAGAGCCTGATGAGAAGAACCTCATGAGCCTCTCTGTGCTCAGAGGTTGGGGTGTGTTACCAGATCAATGGTGTGCACTGATCTGCTTCCTTCTTTCATGAGTCCCAGCCCATCAGCTTCGTCTGTCATGAGCTACTTCAGAATAGCCCCAGACCTTGTGCCCATGTACAGTCATGCCCACCATGTACCAGGAACATGGACTGATGATGGAGCATCCTGGCATAGGTGGCTTCCCTCCTAAGACATGGTAGAGGAAACCCACTGATTTCTGACATGTCCCAGGCCAAATCTCTAATCCTCTATATGGCTTCCTTTACTTATCCTTTACTGCATGTAATTCTCAAGGCAGTTATCTAATAAAGTACAACTCATATACTCATTTTATATCAACACGTAACAGTACTGGGGAGAAGGACAAAATAATGCCCTGGTGCACATGATAAAAACTTTATTGGCTAGCAATTGGCTTGTCTGTTTCTCTCCCAAATGAGAGAGCCCTGAGCAGAATATATATCTATCATCTCAAGCAAGTGCTGATTACAGATCCTGCAATGTAAATGAGCTGCACACATAGTTTGCTGCCTTCACAGTATTCCACCTCTTCCACTGGTCTGTATGTGCTCTTTAAGCTATTTGCATTAGGATATGTTCTCCACCTTCCTGTGGAGGCAGCTCTTCTGCCCTTTATTTATGTCATGCCCATTTTTCTTTCATCAGGCCTTAATTACAGCCTATGTGTATAACTTTCTGCCTTTGGCTGTTTACAGAATTGGTTTTCTGCCTGTCTCTCTCACACACACACTCCACTCCTATTCTTCTTTAGATCTCAAGTTCTATATAGTCATCACCTTTTGAAAGTGCAAAGCAGAACAATTAGTCATTGCAACAAGTTTTCCAAGGCTGGAAGGTCACATTACAATGCTTAAACTTCAGTGGTTTAGATGTTTGGAGATGCAATGTGAAAAATGTCTTTGATCTTTTTATTGCCTTGGTAAACTTTTTATAGGGCAATCCATTTACCTAGTCCATTAGAGACCCCAATAAAATATTCTGTGCACAAAAATACTGCACTTCACCAATTACGAATATATCTTTGTTTTGTAAAATTTACACTCTATGCAAAGTTCTAAAATATTTTATGAATATGAATTATTTCAACCTCATAACCCACCACTTCAGCAAATTAGTCACTACCTTACTTTCTCAGCACTTTTAATCCATGGTATTAAGAATCCAATTTTGAAAGTCATACCTCCCACTTACAAAAAAAATAAAGTCTTAAACCCAATGCTGGAACTGCAAATACAAGCTAGCTACTTATGTATGAATCCAAACAGATCCAGTGTTTCTCTGGTCAGCTCTTATCCATTTATAAGCCAAATTAACCCCCAAAAAGTGCCCATGATGTGCACTCACTCTGTTCTTAAAAACAAACTTCAGGGATTAGTCCAAACTCATAGCACAAGCTGAGGCTGGAGTCACCAGTTTGGACTCCTTGTTGCCAGATTCAATATATACATTGAAAGTGCAAATATATACATGATACTGGCAGTGTCATCTTCTCACACGTCCAAAATTATCTGCTCTTAAATTGTAGATATCAGAAAGGAAATTGCTGGCAATTACAGAACGCTGGACCCTGTTGACAGTGGACACTTTGGACACTTTAGTTCAGGTCCCTCTGTTTGTGCAAATTCAGTGGCATCAAGTAACTGCAAAAGGATCTTTACAGCTTTGGGAAGTTTCCTCTCCTAGTCTAAGGAGTAACCTCCCACAACTCCTGTAAGAAGCACAGAAATGGGAAGAATATGTATTACACCTTCTCAGAGTGTAGGAAGCTAAGTTTTCCTGCTCAGATGATTCCTGGGCCAAACAGAAGTTCCTAGGACTGGAAACAGAAGAGTGGTGCCAACATAGAAGAAAATTTGCTATTCCTGTTGCAAAGAGCAAGGTAAAGGTAGGGATAGGCACTGGCACTAGCATCAGGGTCTACTCACCTTCAGCTCCTTCAGTAATCATCACAGTCCCAGACAGCCAGGTCCTTTCCTGGTGGAAGCACCCATGGCAGGTCCAGAGAAGGAGTCAGGAATATTGCAACTACTTGGAGTCAGGAATATTGCAACTACTTTACTGCTTCAGCAATCACTTACTGTAGACAGGTACCTAATGTGTTTCTTTGGCAAGTTTGATGTGAACAGAAGGTCAATGTAGCCTCAGACAAATTCCTGATGACATCTTTAGGTATATATTTGAGTAACATACTGCCTGTCCAGGGATTGTTAAGGTGGCACCAAGGTGTCCTTGTCCCTGTTGTGCACTGAGGATCATTTCTTTGTCCCAGCCCAAGCATATAACCCCCTTTCCCTTTCCCTGCCACTGAGCTGATAGGATACTTCTATCCCATTCTTCCATCTCTAACTTTCTGCCTTTTCTCTACCATTATGACACCACTCCAGGACAGGTCCATTTTCATCTCCATCTCCACATGTTTTCTCTCCAGATGGGCCTCCATATCACCTCCCTGCCTCTGACCACTTTCCCCCAGCTCTCTTGAGCTCACTCATCCACTCTCTATCTGCTTTATAAAAGTTCAGCCCTCCTGGGTGGGGAGCATGGGACATGCAGGGGGTTTTGCTCCCTTGGCTTTTTTGCCTGGTTTCAGACTTACACTTATCTGTCTGCCTTTTCTCTTACTGCAACATATTCCCCCACCTGAGGTGCCTCCCTCCCCTTCACTTGATCTTAATCCTGAAATTTCAGTGTCAAAGAGGCCTTTTTCCATAAGCCACCTCCATGTTAAAGGCATCCATATGCATTCTCATTCGCACAGTTCACACAATATGTTCCCCACCCCTTTCCTTCTTCTTTCCCTGGTACTGCAGCATTTCACCTGCATTATAGAGATGTGTTGGCTGCAGAGGAAACATGGTGACACCAGCAGTCATTTAATTGGTTAGGTGAGAGGATGAACTGCAATTATTTCATGTGTCCAGCTAATTTTAGGAGGCAGGGATTCTATGGAAAGTAGGACACCACAGAAGGTCACAACAATTCAGTGTTAATGACTTAGATACATGTGATACTTTTATTCCTAATGCTGCCAGTATCATGAACTTTTACACAGATTTACTCAGCAAACAAAAGAAAATAACAACAGTCTAAAAAAAATACCTCCATTAAGAAATGCAACCTAACAGCTATAGCAATATCAGTGACCCAGCTCTGCTACTTAAACCATGAAGATGCTGTGGTACTGGAGAAACTGAACAATTCCTCAGCAACAGTGAACAGCAGCATGAAGCCATTAATTGAAAGCCTAGCTATGGTCCTGCAGTACACATTGTAATCCCACTAGGCATCATGTAAAATTATTTTTATAAAGTCAGAAAAGGATTTGAAAAGCTTAGAACAGCAGGATATAAATCTAAAATTACAGGGTGATATTTTGCAGTACTCAGACACTACATAAATACAATTTTAAGGCCTCTGAATGTACTCTCTGAATTATATTGACAGTATAGGAATGGATGAACTCATTGGTTTCAGAGTTTAAATTCGTGTTTTCTGACAACAGAAAACTAAGCTCAAACTGAATCTGAAGAGATAATTCTCTGTATCTGTGAGTACCACACTGTATGTGTACCAGATTTATCTTCAGTCCTCTTCATTGACAACATCCATGTGAGAGATACAGGAATTGCTTACATTCACAGGTGGCATCAACATTTTATTTCATATAGAAAGAGTCTGTCAGTCCCAGTCAGGTGAAAGATCTGGCGAAGCTGACCAGTTTATTTCAGACCTGTGAAACTGATTTTTGCCTGTAACTTACCATCCAACACTTCATGTTAGTACTAAAATACTACTCATCAGACCTTTGGAGAAATGTACTGCCAGTAGTATCACTAAAATGTGAGAAGATAAATTAACAAGCCAGTAATCCTTACGTTCTGATTGTGTCTGATGTAATAAGAGATATAGAGGGGTGTGTCTTGATCTCTTTTCCTTCAAATCTGGAGCTAAAGAAGTCATAATTGAAAAAAAAATTCTGCTTCTCAGAGTGTGGAGTGCCTGCAATACCATGACCCGAGGAGGTAAGAGGCAAGTCCTGTTCTCTGGCATCACACTGCAAAAAAGAGATCCATGCTTTTTGTACATATTATGTTTTAAACAAATATTTTATTTCCCAGCTTAAGTAATGTTAATGCAAATATGAGTTCTTCTGGAAGTCTGTATAGATTTGCAGAAGTCATTGTTAATTCTGAATGCTATTCACCAAAATTTGTTTTGTTTTTGATCCTCAGTATGTATTCTTTCAGTTTTGCTATGCCTGCACATACATCTGGAATAGTGGAAAGATGCACAGTGTGTCATCTCATTTAATCAGGAACTAGGACATGAGAGGTTTGTTCTGTACAATGTTCTATGTCATACACTCCAGGAGATCTGACAATGAGTTAAATCTGAAGCACAGACATATATGTCAATGGTTGCAAGAGTACAGAGCATTGTGGTGTGATCTAGCACATTTCTTGGTCATGTTCTCATTCCTCACTGTGGCCTTGAACACTTGTCCCCACTAGCACACAGAAATAAGTTTTTGGTCTTGGTCTGAGATCTCTCCTAACTTGGTCAAAGCACAGAGATGAAGACGCCCTTGTTAACATCTTCCTGAAGAAAACAGACAAGTTCTTTAACCCCTGAATGGTTTAGAGACCATGGTATTTTGGTAAGGATTTATGAATCTCCCCCTAGTAGTATTGATACAGCATGAGGAAACTGGCTTTCAAAAGCCAACACAGATCATCTATCCAGCTCCACTCAGTTTTTCCCCACTGGGTTGCCCCACATCAAGTCTATTTATAGTTCCTGAGACATTATTCAGTCCTAACCCTGATGGTTTCTTTTTACCACATCATCTTTCCAGTGCAGACTCCCTGTAAATAACACCTTGAGGTACCAGATTTAAAAAGAGAATATCTGAAAAAGTTTATATCACCATTTTCCCATCCATTTCAAGCCTCTTGCTGAACTAAAGATACACTTTATATCATCCAGGAGACATGTCATCTATCCCATTATGACCCCCCTGACACCCATTCACTTCATCTGAAGGGGAACTCTGTGCAGGGCAAAAATGAATTTCAGTCCCACCCTCATAAAGATATAGCACATCCTGGGATGTGGTGTGCATGTATTTATTGATACAGTAATCACAGCGAGTCACAGTCTCTTTCTTTGTATTTAATGGAGACATTATTATTCTGCCCCCTTTGCCTCATTATAATAAAATTCTACCTTGGATTTAATAACTAAAATAAATCTTTTTGAGTCAGGCCAAGAGCTAAGTTAGTATTCTTCCTAAGGACCATCTTAGCTATGCAATGGAGAGATGACACTCTACATCAGCCAACATATGATAACCTATCTTTAATTTCTCTCTGCTCTGGTGCTATTATCTCTCCTCTGCCACAGCTGCATACTGCTATTGTCAGTGGCAAAGACAAGACATCTCTAATTAGAGGGCAGGATAAATTGCTTTTATCTACTTTTAACATGCTTTTACATGGCACCTGGTACACAAGTCTTAGCTAGGCAACGATAATTTGAAAAGCAAATCACTGCTTGGAGAAATATGATACGTTTTAAAAAGAAAATTAAATGTATAGAATAGCAGAATCAACATATTGGAGATTGCTGAGCTTTAAAGCTGTCAGAAGTCTTGTATTCTTATGTTTTATATTGAGTTAAAATAAGCAATCACAGTCTATATACCCAGCAGTTTCTCCCCCTCTGTCTTTCTGGATGATCCAAAGAGCAAGCTGTGATCTTGGAACTATACATGAAACACAGCAAAGACACCCTTGCCATGTAGAAACTCTGTCTTCTCTGATGGTAAGTCCAACTGAACAGTTTTAAAACATGCTCTACAGGATCAGCATTGACTCATGAATATTTATCCCTGGAATAAACTCTTCTTGTGTAGTACAGGTCTGTATTACTGTTTTATACAAAGCTTAACAAAAGAATTTTTAAAAAATCCACCAAAAAACAAAATACCAAATATTCAATTTTTATAGAGAAAAAAACTTATTAACAATGATTCACCTGTTCTAATGACCTACCTGATACAGAAAAACAACAATTTAACCACTATGGTCCAAAAATTACTGATCTTTGGCTAACAGCAATCATCAAACACCAATCTAAAAACTCAGCTGTCCATTACCTCTCTGAGTTCAGTTCATACAGCTGGCAGTGCACAACTGCTGTACTAAAACCACACTATTAAATCCCTTTACTCATCATCAGAAAGTATCAAGTGCTGTTCCATGAAAGGCATCGCTACAGGGACATATATTCTTTATAATGCACTCTCGGTTGGCTTTATCTTTACTCAGAGTCAGGCAGAACTCATACTTCTAACACATCCTCCAGGCTTTTGATTACACTTTCTTAAAAATCTGTTGAGCTTGTCTGATTGTTAGGAGCTTTCTGAGACTTAAAACTTCATAGATCCAAATGGTGACAGGGCCAAATTATTTTATTTGCTATTTACTGCAACTTAGCAGTTTGGAAAGTCTATAGAAACATCCAAGAGCGACAGCTTGCAGAGAGAAGCTCAGTAGAGCTTCTGCTGTTAGCTTAATGAAAGGGAAATCTCTTTGCCTCCAGACTATGATTTCTGGCCCAATTTTCTCCTGTGGTGGTGTGCACATTGCTAAACACACTGAAAGAGCTGCAGTCTGCACCATTCACCAGTTGCTGCCCGTCAGAATTCCAAGTACAGCAACTGGTAAAACAGGGTCAGGGAAAACACCTCAGGCCTGAATAGAGCTTTAGTCATGCTGGATGCATTCACCTAATGATAAAGCAATAAAGAATCTTGTTTTCCGTAGCTCATTTGCAAGAAGAAATCCCTCATTCTTTTTTCCCCTTAATGTATAGCTCAGTAGCCTTTTATTCAATTCCAGGCTGAGTCAGATAGAAAATAAGCAATTTCACCAGTGCATACTGTTCACCTCTTAAAATCGCTGCAAACCACAAGAGAGTGTGCATGCAGTGATGGGTGATGGGAGAGTCAGTGTTATGGAAGCAGTGGTCTAAGGCAGTGGGTAAAGATTTGCAGGGAAAATGAGAATCTGTTAATACCTTTCCTCATACTTAGGAAAGAGTGAAAAACTTTAGAAAACAAATTTTTCTATGGTCTTGAAAAAGAAAGGATAAACTAAAACAATAGGTTGAGAAAAATTTCCCCTGTGATAACCTCCATTAATATGTGAGGTAAGAAATGCCTGACTGGGGTATTCAACATGTAGACCTGGTGCTAAGCAAAACTATGAAGTGTAGGTGACAAGATGCTTATAACAGCGTTTCATGACTTCAGTATAAATCACAAAGCTGCAAAAGTGAAATTGCAATTGTCTGTCTCTAATACAAGCAAAACATTTTCAAAACCAGATGCAAGATATAATTTTGGTTAGAAAGTCATGCATTTAAAAGTTAGAGAATGCAGTTTTCTGTAGAGAGTTTAGTGGTACAGATAACTTCATCAGAAGCCATTTTTGCATGGTATCCTGATTTCACTTAAGGAACAAAGTAGACCGTGCTTACTCAGTTAATGACCAACTACCCATTCTTCTTTTTCCTGTCCTATTTGCATGCCCCTGATGCATACTATACAAACAACCTTCTAAAATCATAATGATTAATGTTTCTCCAGTGCTCATCACGACGTTATCCAAATCTTGTTTAATCATACTTATCTTCTTAACAACCTTGTGAAATGACAGAACGGATACTCTATGTTTCATCTGGGGACACGAAGCATAGATAACAATTCTAAAAGTGTCTACTGATGCTGGGTGCCCAATCTGAGACCCATGGGACCTCCTTTTTTTATTAGATTGCTTTATCTTGGTCTTTCTATGGCCAAAACGAAAGTACCGTTGATGTCAGATGGAGCATTGAGTTCTGAGAACTCATGAAAAATCTGCCTCAGATCAAACCCCTTAAAAGGCAAATTAGTGCAGAAGCCCTGCTTAGTATATCTTCTTCAGGATCACCAGGGGATGTGTTGTAGAGCTGAGAATAGAATCTGCTTCTTTACATAGGTGTGCAGATTTGAGTGCATTGATATACACATACATATATGCTAATGTATGCATATATAATAGTCAATTGATTTTTATGAGGAAGGAGATGAATTACGCTGTTATTAAAAACAATAAGTACTGAACAATAGAAAATGAAAATGACAAGGATTTCCCACATAAACATGGCATGATTTTGGTGTAATGTACTCTTGCTTTGGGCTAATTTTAAATTACAAAGTATTTCCCTGATTCTCAGTTTGTTTCTTTTAACATATTTGGGAACATACCCCAATTGTCTTCAGCTGATTTTGTCCTCCTTGAGGCTTTATATTCCATGGATACACAGGTGAACAAAGGGATCAGATTAGATGGAGTAAGAAGCAAATTGAGCAATAGGTAGCAACAAGCACTTTGCAGTACTTGACATCAGAGAATACGGTCTGCATCTTTCCTAGCTCAATAAGCACACGGAAAACCAATGTTAATACATGGATAAACTCAATGGACTCAGTGCGACAGACAGAAAATGTACCATTTCAAGGGTTTCCAAGAAAAATCCTGGCAGAATCTTCTTTGATGGAATAAAACCTTTGTTCTACTTGAAGAACTTTAAGTACATCTTCCTCATCTATTTGGACTAGTTTTTATTTGAAATGTATAAAATTGACCAAGCCCTATTTGCAAACCAGAAGCTGATATTTATGCTAAAAAAAAATAAAAATTATATATATAATGTATATAATGAAGGGCTTAATTTTTTTCTCCATGTTTGTCATGTTTTAGGATATTGTTTTCCTTCATTAGTACCAGATGCACAGTAAAGGAATGTTTATATTTCTTCTGCTTCAAGATATCTAATACATAGTAAAGTAGCATACACACGTAACTTGCCGGTATCTATGTGCCAACCTAAAAAGGCCCATCATCCTTATTAGATTTAATGAGATCCAACTACAAGAGCCAATTAAGCTGCCACTTTAATATAGAACCAAAGCATTTAGATCAAATATGCAACCTTAACTGAAATTAGTCAGTCCTAGTTCCATTTTTTTCCTAAAGAAATTGTCCTCCTCATTAAAGAAATAATTTAGTTTAGTTTGAACTTTCACTAATTCACTGTGAATGCTAAAAATAAAAATAGAGAAGTGCAAAAAGAAGATGTTGGGAAAAAGGGAACATACAATGATCTGTATTATTTGTGAGTGACTAGGGAGAGCAGGGAAACAGGAAAGTTTGTACTAACAAAATCCCTATAGCTTATAAATATCCTGAGCTTTGAGAGACAACAAGGATATTTGTTCAGTTGAAACATACATATAAAAGCAGTCAGAATAACATTTCTAGTCAATTCACAGTATAAAAACTTGTATAAAAGCCTGCAGCAGACAAAGCATGATCCAACAGACTGTGACTTTTTAATGTAAGAGTGATTCTCATGGGAAGTCCACTCAGAGATTCTTTCTGGCATGGCAACATATTCACAAAGTAAGAAAGAACAGCAGTTTTAAAAAAACAGAATTACTTCAATCCTAGCATGGTTCAAATATATCTCTTGGCTTTCAACACTAGTGTTCAAACTGAATTTGAGCTTTTTAATAGAAGTTAACATGCATGGCTAGCAAGAAAAAAAAGGATACCTGGCACATAAATATATCCATCCTTCTATATACTGCAGATTTTAGAAGGCACATATCCTCGTTGGCTATGCCGATGAAATGACCCAAAATATAAAAACTGAAAAATAAAGAATAAAAACACCTACTGTTTCTCAAGTTAGTAAGGAGTCTCATTTTTTTCCTTCTGGGTGGGATCAAGCATTTGGTCATGGAGTGCATCCTGAGTTAAAATATGTATCAGGCTGAAGATTCACATTCTCAAGGAGCACTTCCATGAGAAGACAAAAGTACAAGTGTTAAGGTACCTGCTGCCACTTACAGACACAGTGATGGTGGACTCTTGGTGCTATAGTTCACACTGATTCAGCTTCTATGTTACTGACATTGCAAACATGGTGTTCAGATCAGGAGGAAGCTTGAATACAGAGATAACAAGTTTGGAACTGGCCCCCACACATAAAATTTTATACAAATTTTCCTATGATAGAGAAGAGTGTGTTTATTTAGCTTCAGCTTTTTACAAAAGAATAATAAAAATTCAGGTCAATACCATTTCAGCAAGACAGGTGTAAAGGGCATTGCAAAGAAGAGAGAAGTGTACAGATTTGGAATGCTTTCTTTTTTTTTTTTTTGTTTTGTACCCTTCTCTCTATATAGTTTCCTGACAAGGAAAAGATGTCAAGAAGTGCATAGAAAGTATTTATTTCTGGCTGAGCTTTTGAGCCATACATCAATCATTCACATGAGTCTAATCTAGGAACTCACACAAGTGAGGGAGCAAAGGAACAGTACAAAGTGGATGAGGAAAATAAAAGAATCTCTCTGACAATATTTTCACCACATAGTCTGGTATTTTAAATCCTGTAATATCACAATGAAAGATTATTTTTAGGTATAGTAAAAACTCTAGCCAAAAATCTCCATCTTCACTCTAAAGTTTTACCTTTTCATATTTCATATTTTTTATTTTTCATATTTACCTTTTCATATTTTACCCCCACTTCAGCAGGTTCTCTAGATGCTGTGAATCTGAACAGTTACATCTGGACCTGGTTGCTTTAGGTCCTCTCTGTCAGTAAGCTGGAGCCATCAAGTGCCTTTTATGCACCTCTGAATTGTCTTTTCCACTGTGAAAAGCATTTGTGGTTTTCCTTTTGTTGGTCTGTGTCACAGTGGATATCCACCACAGCCAGTGCTGGGCAGCAGCAGATTTACAGGATAATGAACCCATGATGTTCCCTCTCTGAAGCAGGACACACCACCCGAGCCTGGGCTGCAGACTGAAAGTTGGTCCATGCTTCTAGACAAGGGAATCTAATCCCTTAATAACTTTCCCAGGGCTAGACAGCAGTCTCAGTTTTTCCCTGTTAGGTTTCCTTGAGAATAGTAGCTGAGTAGACAAAATAGCAGAAACAGACAAAATTTTCTGTAAAAATATATGTACATAATAAAAATTATAACAAAAAAAAAAGTCTTTCCAAGACAAACAACCCACAGCCATTACCTTTGAGAGTTCAGGTATGTATTGTCCTACATAGGTAAATCTGGTTTGCAGCTCTGAATGGCTCACAAATTAATGACTTTAACTGTTTTAACAAAATTGTAAATTTCCATGGAAAGAAGTCAATTGATTTCATTCTTTCCCCCACTTCTTCTAAATCACAGAAATGAAAAGCTCTAACATTGCTTCATCCAAGAAGGTTTTCTTTCCTGAAATGAATATTAGAACACATTTATTTTTTAAAAGCCTCAATTTTTTGAGACTGAACTTGAACTCCACTTACTGGCAAGTCTGCATTTACAAGGCTGCCAGCTAAAAATAACGTATGAAGAAAGAAGTCATGTGGAACAAGCCAGGGCACGACACACACATTAAGAAATAAAATTCCTTGCAATATTCTGCAGTCACACAGTAAAAAAGTTAAAGTTCATGGTCACAGAGGAAAAAGCCTATAAGCAGTCAAATGCAGTATACTAACTATTGCTGTAAACTGAAGCACAGCTTACTCTGAAACATTCTTTTCCACAGTAGTCTGTAAGTGTGACAATGTAAGCAAAGCTGATCAGGTGAGGACTTTCCTATATAACCTGCACCATGCTTCTGGCCATGCAAGGATTTCCTGGATTTATACTGGGCTGGTGTCAGAATTTGCAGATACTGCTAGAGCTGTGGAAATAATAATTTTTGCCACAAATAAAACTACCCAGATTTGCTTAGAATGAGCCAAGATGCATTAAATGTTCAGAGTGAGGTTGAGGAGAGGTTTAGAAATAGTTGATATGATCTGAGTTCTTCAAAGTCTCCATAAAATCAATATGATAATAATTACCACTAGACTGTAGCATAATCCATTGCTTGCAAAGTACTTTGAAGTGTTTAGATAGAACTTGATGTGTAAGATATTAAATAATCAACAACTTATTATTATTTGAGCTTATTAAATAAGATCAAAGTTTGCACGTCGAGAGTGTTTCAACATAGATGCGTGTATAACATTTTTACTGAACTTTTGATGCTGAGAGACAAAGACTGACAAGTGAGAGTTCTGTGCAATCTTTCACCTGGTATCTCTTCCCTAAAAAGAAATAAGTCATCACTGTAATAATATATATAGATTGTTTCCAGTATTACACATAACTATGCCATAACTATGCAGAACTCCCCTTTAAACATTTTTAGGAAGATGATTCAATTTCTGGTAGTTTGCTAATAATTTCTATTTCAAAATAGAACACTTAGTTTAGAATCATCTTTGCCATGTGGTTAAAAATTCTGCCTTTTACCCATTCTTTTTCAAGATAAGTATGTTAAGGCTTTCAGACTGCATGCTCAGAAAGAGCCATGTGCTGCATTGTGTAGCTGACTGGTATATACATAAATAACCACAGATTTGTGAATGGACCTAATCGTGTGCACATGCAAACCAAGAACAGTGGCCTTTTATACTGCTGCTTGTGCAACACAAGGCAGAGACACACAAAGCAGAAAAATGCTTTTTCTGCCTCTGGGCTACTGAGTAGCTATCGCACAACAATTTGTCTCAAATTAAATGGCTTCAGAGATTCAAAATAAGCATGTCATTCACCTGCCACTGCTTTCTTCACTATGCCTGATGTTATCAAATCGCATCCTTCCTAATCCTCCTCTGTGGGTGCGGTGTTTGTACGACTTCTGCTTTGCCTCTGACTGCATCAGTAACACTGCGACTTTTCTTTCAGCAGAACTGCTTTCATTTGGCAGCATCGTAACAGCTATCACAAGAGCTGAGAATGAATCCTTTTTCTGCTCTGCCAAGATCTTGAAGCTCACCTCCTTGTACCATGAGTATTTTTGACCCTAGCTAATGTGATTCTTGACCTGTCTAAGGACGCCAAGAATCAAACCGCGGTCTCTAGGGAGAGGCAGGTTTAGCAAAATAATCTCAAACTCATTGAATCACCATGGCAGCAGAAAGAGATACAGCTTTCCACTGAGTGAAAGGATCTACAGATTGGAGGCAAGGACACAGCTACTCCCCCCACCCTCCTCCTTCTTCTCCTCCATCAACACTTCAGAAAGCAGTCCTAGAAAATAACAGGGGACTGCAAACCATATCATGGTGGTTGGGAGAAGTGAGAGCCATCCAGAAAAGGTGTCAGGCCAGGAGGGAGCCCAGGGGAGGTTAATCAAAGGACATGGCAGGGGATTATCCATGTAGCTACTTACTGCCTGAGATCCCTATCGCCCTTGTTACCTCAGGTATGTTAGAGAGCAGCTCATACATCTCCACTGGTTTGGTTCACTAATCACTCAGGGCAGGGTTGGGGCACCCTCATTAGCACATTTAAATCAGGCTGGGGACATAAACTGCACAGCAAAGTAAATAGTGAAAGAATTTGGGCCATTATCATCTCTCCTCATTCGTAACAAAGTATTATTTGACAAAAGCTGCAGTCTGGTAGAGTTTGAAAGCAGACCTGCTGTTCTCTTCATAGACAATTAAATAAAAACATGAATATTCAAAAGTCAGTCAAGAAAAAAGGTAAGGCAGCAATGGGGTGCCCTCTCCCTGGGTGCTCAACAATGTGAGATCTCGGGTGGAGGGCTGCTGTCCTGTGCATCAGGTCTGCATAGGAATTGCTACACAGTCTTTATTCACCCAGATGCACAACCTGCTTCTTGCCAAACACCCAGCATCAGTATTAATGCATTCCATCAAAATTCACATGGAATAAGATGATAACCTAAACACAGAACTGGGAGTTCTTGACACTTGAACTGATGCACAGGAAAGAAAAGGGACAGAAAACACCTGGGGATACCAGTTTGCCTTCTTTGTAAAGAGATGCCAATGACACTCTGAAACATGAATGAGGGCTGCTGTGGTTGGACTTGATGATCTTAGGGGTCTTTTCCAGCTGTGATAATTCTGTGATTCTGTGTGATTCTGTGATTGCTGGTCACATCAGGGGGAAAAGGCAGAGGCAGAAGGAGGGCACAACTCGCAAAGGAAGGAACACATTGCAGTTTTGTGTGGTGAGCATGTTCATTTTAATTGCCCGGGAACAATGCTGCTCCACACCACCCACGGCTTGGGCCTCTGACTTAGTGGCACAGTCTGTCCCTCCACACGCAATATGGCTCACTTGTTTTTTATTATTATTTTTTAATATGACTTTGCAACGAGCAATTTAACAGTTTCCTTTCCTGCTTCAGAGTGGCATTTGCACATTGCTTTCGTGGTAGCTTTTTGTAATTTGAGGCCCAGATTTCTCTGAGCTGTCACACTTCCCAGTTTGGGAAGGAAACCAGAGATGATGGTTTTGCTGCCCTGAGCTGGTACCTGGGGCAAGTTACCTACTTCGCCTGCCTTTACAGTCAGTCCCACACTACTGTATGATTTAAAAGGACTCTTTATGAGTAGGGAACACATTTATGGTAAGTTCATGCTATTTTTAAACAATCACAATGAAAACCACTGTCACATTTTCCTTGGTGCTGGCATGCTGCTGAATGTTACGTATGGTTCTCTCTCTTGGAACAATTTTTTACTGATCCTGCTTTGTTTAAATTGCTTTGGTGCATGATTTGATGGAATGTGCGGAGCAGAAGGAAACTTTGGATTGAATGCCAGATGCCTGCTTCATTCATCTAACCTACAGTGTTATTAAAATATTACCAACTGGTTCTCAAGATCTTTCCACTGCAACAACTTAAAAATAATTTTGATATCAGGCTTTTTGCTTACTGTTGTGTTGTGATTGTTGTCTCTGTTGTCACAAGTATGAATATCAGGTAATGGGTACCATTCATTTTTGTAGTTAGTAGTTTTCCCAGGGTGCTAGTGACAGGAGAAATGTATGCATTAAAACAAGCATGATGGAAAGCAGCTCTCTTTATAATTTCAGCCCAGCTGCTGTATTGATGGATACAATCTTTACCACATGCTCCAGGTGGCTTCTAATGCCTGACTCCCTGCAGAAACCTCTATTTGCACATCTTAAACCACTTATTGGATTTGAACAGGATTTTTCAGCCTGAGTGCAGTAACAGTGTTCACTTATATAATATTTGTAAATCCTGGCTTTACATTTCACTCACCAGACTATCTTCAGAGGTATTCAACAGGTCCTTTATGTGGTCTGATTCTTGCTTTTTAGTGACATCCCGTCAACTCTTATGGCTACAAAGCACATTGCTAAATTTATTTTCCATCATTGTCGGGGTTTACAATGAAGTGTAACTCAATTAATCAGCCCTTGATGAATAGTGCTTTTCTTTGTCACCAGATTTCATATAAAATTCATCTGAAAGCTTTGTATTCAAAGTTCACAAAGGTTAACCTTTATTCAGGGCATGCATCTCCAAAGGCTCTAATCAACTTGTCTACTGTTGTTTAAAACTTCACTTACTACTGTACCAGTTGCTTTGAATTATTGTGCTTGAGACCTTTATTTGGTGCCTGAGTGACTGAACTGGCACACTGAAGGCTGCAAAATAAAGGGCTTTTATAATTATGGATGGATGGGTAAAGCAGTTACTAGGAGATATATATTCCATCTTGTCTTACCCATTACAACTGTCCACCACCCAGACATTTACTGTACACTTTGTAGCCATGCAATAAAACTTCAAGTATTCTCATTCCCCCAGTAATTCTGTGCACAGCCCAGATCTTGTATAATGTTTAAGGGACTTAATAATAAGTTAGTGTACTAATTAGTGGAGACAACAGCAGACACCCATGATTTATAGCAAATGCCCAACAGATGATTACACTGCTGAACCACAAGTAAATCTTTTCAGCAGTGAGCCTTTACAATTAATTGCACATCAGTATACTTATTTTGTTTCTTTAGAGTACATGAAAAAAAAAGGAAAAGATGAAAATGTTCCCTTTGAAAGGTGGACCTTATGGTCGCTGCAGGTGTTTCTGCTGATAGAAGGCATTGGTATGCAGAAACAGAACCATTTTCAGATAGGATAAACTTCTATTCCCATCTTCCTTTGTTTAGTATGAAATATTATTCTCCACTTGAGTGATGTTTGCATTCCTTTCCAACACAGTTGGTTTGATTTGTGACCTGAATACAATGAAATACATACCAATGATCCATTCCGTGAACCAACATATTTGGGATTCTTTAAGGTGGGAGTGCAGGGGGAAAGCAATCTGACTATATTATTTCTTTGAATTTTGACATCAATTGCACATCCTTATTTTTTTCATACTAAATTCTTGTAAAGATATTAAGCACATAAATTTGAGTTCAAGGCAGATGGACTGACACAATCAATCTAAGGAAATGTTAGTACTCAGATTATTGACCCAAAAGGCTGCAATAAGGATTAGAAAGTCAGACTGTAACAGTGCTTCCAAGCCTTTACAGTCTTCTGGGTCCAAAGTCAACTTTGCACAGCTTCCCGAGTAGGGAATCTTCTCCAAATGAACATGTTTTCTAAAATACCTGCTAAGCTACAAACCACACTCCAATAAAGCTGTTGGGGTCCATCCATTGAGTGTTAGGTAAACCAGAAGATAGAAAGGACATAACAGAGAAGCTAGCATATAGTAGTCTTTAAAATGAGCCATCAGAACTTTAAATACAGTGGTATGCAAACAGCAAAAGTATTCACTTGAGAGATTGTCCAAATCTTGGGCAAACAACACACAGAATATAGATTATGTTTCACATTGAAAGATTATTTTGGGCTAATTGTTATTAGCTTTAGTATAGATTTTTTTTCTTTTTTGCAATTACTACCGTATAAAGAAGAATAAGTTTGATTTTTATATTTTAAAAAATAACTAGCAAAACAAGGATTCAAATTAGTCATCTGGCCTCTCATGGCATAACTGATTTTTTCTTAAGTTTCGCTGATGTAAAAATGTCCACGCCTTTCATCTTAAATAAGGCAAACTTGGCATCCTAAAGCAGCTTTTAATTTTCCATCTGGAACGTCTTCCAAAGCAAAGATGGCCATTGCACTAGCAAAAGATAAAAGAAAATTAAAACTACTTTTAAATTCTCTTCTGGTTTTCCTCATTTTAGTTGTAGTGTTCTAAATATTTTCTGAGGCCAACTAAAAGTTATGAAATCTAAAGGAAGGGAGGAGACATGGAATCTCACAAGCTAAATGTAATGGAAATTCCTTAACCACTTTCTTTTAAAAAAATAAAAATAAAATATACTTCTCCTTCAGAGAATTAGTTTTCTCCATTGATATATTGGAAAATGAAAGACTATCCATGAAAACTATTTTTCAACCAACACTACTGTAATCACAAGGCTGCTAATGACATGCTGCATAGCTTCATGGGAAATCAATTAATCTGAACATCAATATCTCCTTCTGTGATATGACTATAATAATTCTTTCCTTTTTCTTCATTAATTTGTAATATTCTCTCTCCTTACTTGCCAAGTGCCCATAGCATTCATCATTAAAGACTAATTCCAGGGAGCCAGAGGGGCTGACCAGCAGAAAGGCAATGAACCCACAGGCAGAGGTCTAGTCCAAAGTGTTCAGAGAAGTGGGGGGCCTCTGTGAGAGGAAGGTCTCTGTCCTTTGTATTATAGGGTAATGCCATCCCAGGGAGTCCTGGGGTGAGACCTTCCAGCACAGCACCCAAGGAGCCCAGTCTGCTCCTGCATTTTGGCCACCCACCAGTGTTGCCCGCCTGTGAACTGGGGAGTATTTTGCCCATCATTGGCTTGGAGAGCATTTATTCATGAGGCTGTGCAGGGCAGCTCTGACTGGATGTAAAATGTTTTATTCAGGATGACCTTAAAGTCTGCCAGATGCACAGGAATAAGCAGGGTTAGGGTCTCATGAGGTATCAACTAAAATCCCACCACAGCTGATGGGCAGTGCTGTCACTGCAAATGGGGCCCGCAGCTCTTCCAAACTATTATAGCCAATTTTACTTGGGAGCCACCTCTTTTAGGAGTTACTTATCAGTCATGCTGCTGGCACATTGCTGTTACAGCCTAGTCACAGCCCCTGTTACATGACAGTTGCTTTAGAGCAGAGAGCAATCCCATCGCACTTACTTTATATTGACAGTTGTGCGTTGCCACTGTCATATCACAGATATTTCCTTGTCATAACTTAGCGACATTGTAGTCACACGACAGATACTTTTATAGAGCACGCTGAATCTTTTGCATGGAAAACTCTGATAGCAGCACTCACTGCTTAGTTATCTCTTACCTGTAGCTAGGACAAAAATATTTTCTAGTGGACACTTCCATTAGGACCTTGGACTGTCACACAAAGAACCACAGAAAAATCACTGTTGCTCACTGAAGACCAATTCCTGTGTCCTTAGATTCACTTTTATGTAAAATTAAAGCAGGCGTTAATTATATTTACAGCCCAGTCCATATTTTATAGGTGCTTCTTCATCCTATTGTTCAAATACTGTAGTCATTTCCTCTGAATTTTGATTTTTTTATGCATATTAAATCTATGTGAATAATTAAGCATATAATTCTGATTGCCTGTTTTTCCAAAACATTTTTTTTCAAAAGCTTATGTCATATAATTTCTCATTATAATTTTGTAGCCATTGTGTTGTACGTATTTAATGACCAGTATTAAAGATGCATATCAATATAATTCTAATGGCATATTTCTGATCACTTATTGACTGATGAATCCAAGGAGAAGCTAGTGCTGCTGTTAATGTTCCTTTAGGCTTTTTGAGGAAAATGCTACACTGGAAACTGAAACTGCTTTTAAAAGACATTGTATCACGTTTTTAAAACGTAATCCTTTTTCAGATATTACAACTCAAGGATATTTAGAGAAGGAAAGTACCTCTATACAATCTAAGTGAGAAAGTTTAAACCTTTGTATCTATTCAAATTTTGCACTATTTCTGTTACTGCATATTTAGCAGTTACAAGCATGTTACCATAGCTTTTTTCCCCTGAATTTGCATACCTGCACACCAGAAATGAAATTCTGTCCTAATTCAAGCCTGCATCAAAACTCATCATCTTGAAGTCATTCCATCCCAGCACCAGGTAAGTCCCTTCTCTGGTCATATAAAATCTCCCAGTACAGAACAAAGAATAATAAAAGAAAATCAACCCTACCTAATGATTTTCTCTGTCTTCGATACTGTAATGAACTATTGATTCTATGAGTAAGTGTTCCATATTCCTGTCCAAATAATCTTGGGACTCATTATATGAAGACTGGCCCTTGTCCCAGGTTCCCAGCTCTACAGGTGGACTTCATTACAGATCCTACACATTGCAGAGTCTTGTACTTCCCCTCAAGTACTGACCTGGCTGTATCAGCATGATTAATTTTTAGCTGTCAGCAATTTTTGCTGAAGACAAATCTATATTTCTTTCTGAATTTTAAGACTTGAAGAAAAAACCTGGCTTTAGGTCTTTCTTTTAACAGCTTTCTCAGAAAGCATTACTACAGCTAGACATTTATTTTTGTTAATTTCAACATTTTTCCACCTTGGCTTCCCAAGTACCTATTTGTTTGCTTTAAATTATCTCACAGGCAAGTGCTGCTCCTCAGGGGATGTTTCTGTATACTCAGAGCAGAATCTCATTGTGATGGATGTCACACCATAGTATGACTGTTCAGAGAGGGAGACTGACAGGCTGTTACATTGATGCTCTCTCCTCAACACTATTTTGGCTTTATTTTCTAATTATTCACCTGGTCTGTTTGGGATGCAATTCTTTAAGTTCTTTTGCTGCACATCTCTCCCACTGATATGTTCTTGTTTTCAAAATGAAAAAAATGCAAAGACAAAGAGTGCCCTGGAAAAAAATACCACTGGTATCAGTGTTGGTAATATGGACCTTGGTGGACTTGACCTTGAAGCCCAAATTTTAAAATAATAATCAATCTGATTTTGATAGGGATCAGAATTTATCATGACAATGTCAGTTGCATGAAAACTTGTTTTTTTTAACAGAAAAAATTCCATTTTAACAGGCAAAATCCCATTTTTACATGCAAATCCAGAAGAAACTGAACAGGTTTTGTATCTGGATACCTTATAGACTGTCTACTTGTGCCAGAGCTTAAAAATTACATATGTACATGATGTGCCAGTACAAAACCACATGAAACAAGAAACCTGATGTTCTACTGATAATCTAACATTTACTCTGGTTGATACCCTTAACACTTGCACTCATTTTCAGCACTGCATCACTAAAATATCTCAAAATAAAATTAAAAATGAATTAATCTTGGTGCAAAGTCAAATTTGAAAAGAATCAATAAGTATTAACATTTTAAGAAATAACCAGGGGGGAACTAGCAAATTATCTCACAGAAAAGAGATTACAATAATACAAATGAATAAGAAGCTAATCAAGAAGAGAAATCTGAACACCCACAGAGGAATTTGCAAGCTGTCCTAGCTTTATTTTGTTGTTATGAATATACAGATATCTGTTGAAAAAATGAACAGAAAAATCTAAAATCTACTTGTACTGCTATATGACTAAAATCATAAAGAGCCAGATGATGCAGAACTGCCAAGTGAAAGCTTCCAGTCATTTCCCTCCTCACAGTACATTACATTCTTATATGGCAGAAGTACTCAGCATGGAGGAGATCTGCAGTGGCCCCCACCTTCAAGATTTCTCCCAGGAAGTAAAATGCAACAGATGTACATACAGTCTTGTTTTGAGGCATTAGACTTTGGGGCAGATTTTGCACCAAATAAAACCTATGTTTTCTTGGGCACCAAATACTCCTCTACAAAATTCAAACTTGAGCCTGTGAACCTCAATGTGGTCTATCATGATTCCAAAGGAATTGCTTAGGAAGTAAGCTATCTCTCAGAATGATCCATCCCTAAACACAATTTTCCTAGCATCTCAAAACAAACATATAATTTGTCTCACTTTGGAGCAAAAATGGGCTGCAAACATCTGTTTTTCATGCCGTCACACTTTTTTAATTTAAAGAGCAAGATCAGAAATATATAGCGGAACTAATACGGGCCACAGTCTTTTTACACTTATGTGTACTATCTGTAACTGAAGCAGTAAAACTTTCAAAAACAAATGACCTTTTTTATGTCCACTTTTATTTGTCTACCGTTCAAACAATAAAGAAAGTCTATAAAATAGCTCTACTCTGTAACTTGTGAAGTTAAATCCAACTTGCCAAAATAATGAAGGAACAACGCTCTTTAAAAATAGATCCGGTTGTAGCTTAATTAAGTAAGTTACATGCATTCCTTTGCTATGAGGCACTTCACAGAAACACACAATTTATTTTCTGGAATTAATACCTGGGTGAAAAAATAAAACTTAAGTTCAATGTTTACTGTTGTGGATTAAAGTAGTAGGAGTGTAGGATTCTACCAATTTATTCTGTTGTTATTCTTAAACCGTGTTGCTTAGTTTCAGGCAATTATACGCAAATACAAGGAGCTGCCTGCTTGGATTCTTTTGTTAATGCAGATAATTTCATTATATTTCTTCTATGCCTTTCAAAATACAAAAATAAGATAAAATATCTGAAGTCAGTATGCTTTCATTGTTAAAATGTTATTACTGAATAGTTTCCTTTATGCGTTGAAAGCACCTTGTATCTGGGTTGTTCTCAGCAGTTATTTTACTTACCATCTGGCATTACATGACTCACATATGCAGCATTTATTGTACACTGTTCAGGTGAAATATCTATGTAGAGGGCCAGTCTAACTGTTGAATAGTCTACAGCAAGGAAATGGCAGGCAAGAGACTGGATAACTCTCTCTAGGAGCACAAACACCATGGCTGGCCAGCACACCAGAGGTTTGTATGAGCCCATGGGACATCAGGCCCAGCCAGCCTCTGCCCATGCCACAGAGCACACGTTGTGTCTGGAATAGCTGGTGAAAAAAAGGTAATTTCACAGGTCATGTGGTATGCAGACCAGGCTTAAGTAGTTTAATAAATACAATTAACTATCCGTGAGTGGATGCACAGACTGTGTTCATGGTTTCTTGGCTACCAAAGACTGCTGACTAAATCTGGTCACAATTCCAGCAACACCAAACAACACTGCATGTGCCTAAAAGCAAGATTAGGGAGGTTTGTTTGAAAATTTAACTTAAAAATTGGAGGTGTCTTCCTTTGCATTATTGTGATACGATGCCTGTGCACGGTGGAAGGTTCATTAGTTACATACACAAAAGGACATATACAGATTTTTGAACAAGACAATGCAGTGGTTTAGTCTTGGTTTTCTCTCTCAATAGAGAAGAAGCATAAGGTGGATCAGAGAACTCCGCTGTGATTTTTATTCTTTATAGTTTTATAAATATAGGTGAATTCTGAAATAACAAAGCATCTGGAGATGAGAAAGAAAAGTGCAACAGGGAACATACCAAAAGGTATAAGCAGGATCTACAATGCAGATTTTAGATCCATAGTGGTACTGTACACAGAAAAAACTAGCAACTGTGAGTCCAAGAGGAAATATAATGTTAGTGAGGCAAATGTGCCAAGATGGAAATAATCAAAACAGAAGCTGTTATGCAGTAACTCAATGCAGAAATAATTCAGTGCCTGAAAAAGGGCACTTCCATTTAGTATTGCAGAATCACAGAACACAGAACCCCTGAATGGCTGAAGTGTGAAGGGACCTCTGGAACTCACTTAGTCCAACCCTTCTGCTCAAGTAGAATGATAAGTTGCAGAATGTGTGCAGTAGAAAACCCACAACCGTAGGACCTGAGTTACACAGGAAATCATTGAACTGAAATCTCAAGAAATAGCACAAGCATGACAAATTACATGGCAAAAACTCAAGACCAGTAATGGCTGGTGAATACAGATGATGTGTCATAATGTTTTTTGCCTACAGAGAAGGACTTCACTGTGCCAACATCTACCTTCCAACTTCACCAAAATATTCATTGCATTCCAGCAATACGTGATTGGATTGCATAAAGGTCACGACTATCTCCTGAGCCAAATGGGAAATGCAGATGAAACACCAGTTTCCTTTGATGAGCCATCCAGTAACATCATTGAAGAAATAGGCACAAAATCCGTCATCATCAAAACTTTGGGGAATGAAAAAATGTGCATTACAGTAATGCTGGCAGCGTTAGCAGATGGTATAAAATTGCCACCGTATGTGATCTTGAAGCGGAAAACAATGCTGCAGGACCAGATGCCTACTGGAATAATTGTTAGGTGTCAAAACCAAGGATGGATGTCTACAGACTTAATGAAGGATTGGCTGAACATCGTTTGGAACAGAAGACCAGGTGTGCCAGTATGCAAAAGGAGAATGCTTGTCCTAGGTACAGTCAAAGGATATCTAACACCAGCAATGAAGAATATCCTTGAAGAAATGAATGCTGCTATTGCAGTAGTACCAGGAGGAATGTCACAGCTGCAGGTGTCTGATGTAGTAGAGAACAAGCCCTTTACAGAGTCTTTGTAGCCCTTATGGCTCTTGGCAGGGGATCCTGCTGTAACTCCTACAGGGAAGATAAAGAAATCCTAGTGCAGCTCTGCTTTGTCATTGGATTAAGACAGCATGGGACCAGATATATCTAGACATTGTCTCTGAAGGGTTTAGGAAATACTGTATTTCAAATTCCATGAAAAAAGCCAATGATGCTTGGAGTTTAAAGAAGAATCTGCAAGTGGTGAAGATACTAAAAGTGGGGTGATATTAAAAAGATGGTGAAGAGTGACAGTGATGGAAATGATGAAGGGGTTCCAGATGAAAAATCTAAACTGCAGTACTAATAAGCCATAACAGAAGAAAATAGACTAAATTCAAGCAAATAATTAGTGAAACGTTTATATCTTTAATATATGTTGGTTACAGATATGCAAAAAAGTTCTTTGTTTATAATCTCTTTCTTTAGGGATGCTATTTTAAATTCATCTTTGCTGTCCCTGAGTAATGTGAGATACTGTCTGTAGCCTGAAAACTCAGGAGAATAATTTTAATAGACTGTATTCTGAGAAAGCACTATTAGATGAGAAAAGCTGAGGAGCTAGGGAAAGCAATTTCTCTCCAAACTATTTACCAATCTGTTATGTAAATAGAACATTTGTCAAAATATTAAAAAAATTTTAAAAAGCCAACAACAAACAAACCACTTTTCAATTGGTGCTGCTGCTGGACTCAAGCACAGAAAAGACAGGGAGGAGGATCTGTTGTGAATAAGGGTTCAAAATCTGTCCCACTGCTTTTATTTCAGTGTTGACGTTCAGCAGAACCCAAGAAAAGAGCCCAGATATTGCTTTGGCAACATTTACAGTGAGACATAAAAAGCAAGCCAGCCTGGCTCTCCCCTCCCAACCTCAAACCCAACAGAACTGCCCTTGCACACCTATATTTATGAAAGTCTGTAGACCTGGAGAATTATAGAGATTTTCACAGATTCAGCTGCTTCGGAGACAGCTGGAGAAGGAAGTTACCTCCAAGGATTTGTTCCTCATTGGTTCCTTGCCAGAAGAGTTCCAGCTTTTGTGTCTTCTCTTACTGCAACGAAGCTGTTGTCCACAAGGAGCAAATCTAGAAGGTTAGAGCTGAAAGCTGTGAAATTCTGCCCATGGAAATCTATAGCCAAGGCACATCCCAAAGCTGTGCTATAGGAAAGTTTAAAAAGTCAGTGTCCAACTTGAAATTCAACACATATCTGTGCAGGGAAAGGACTTGTGAGGCAGCCTCCTGCAGCAGAGAGTACCGTGAAGTTTTCTGAAATGGAAAAAACAAGAGCCAGAGATACCAGCAACAAGGTCAAGGAAAGGGAGACATGATTCAAAAAAAATCTTTCCACTGGCTTCAGTGGGTTTTGGATCAAGTCCCTTGCAAATACTTTCTGTCTCAAAGGTCAGCAGTGGAAAAAATTGATGTTTATATTATTATTTTTATTTTAAAAATATATTCTCAAGCTAAAGATTTCCAGGCATACTATGCTTTCCTGGTTGCTGTGTGGAGGAGACCAACAGCTTTTTAGTGTGAAACACACTTGTGTTATAATGAGTTCCCCATTACATCTCTCTCTTCAGCTATATATTGTCTTATTTATCCATTCCTATCAGTTTTTCATTTGTTTTTTCTAAACATTGGTGCCGACTATACAGAAGCCAAGAAAATTCAAGGCAGTTTCCAAAGCTGATCATTTTTTTCTTTCTCTTTGTAGTGCAGACTCCAAACCAGCACCAATGATTTAAAAATGTATGTCTACAGTTTATAAGTAAATCGACTTTCCTGCTTTTTCTGTGATGGAACCTTAGAAATCACACAATGCCTGTCACTATTTTTCAGATATTTAATAAATCTGGTTCAATGATTTTCTGACAATTCTCCACCAAAACTATTCAGGCAGCCTGGGTCCCTCTTTGGGAAGAAAAAAAGAAAAAAAAATGTAAAGAACAATGCTGTATGGATTCAATTTTGAGTCAATAAATTGTTGATTAATCTGGCTCATGGTGTGTATAAACTCAGGCTTAGCTCTAATGGTAATCATCTCCAGAGTGCCATACAGCTGCATGCTTTCATTTCACACCAAGGGAGCAAGGATTAAATCCCTAATGGAGAAGACATATAAACAGTTCTAGTCTCTGCAAAAAGCACAGTCCCCATGGCAGCATATCTGTGTATACAGCATGTGAATGTGTGGGGAGGAAGGTGGAGCTGGTTTAAAAAAAAATAATTAAAAAACAATAACCTTCACAAGGCGAATGGTGTGACATACAGGACAACAGAAATGGGCTGAGTGAGAAACCTGTGTGGAGCAGGGCAGTGAGTTTAGCAGAGTGCACTGCTGCTTGTTAGGCACCTACAGCAGTCACACTCAGGTGGCGTGGCATAAAATATCTCTCCTGCTCTGAGTGACAACATATGTAGGGTGACAGTCTGAGACAGTGAGCTGTTATTTGCAGGCTGCTGATTGCCATAAACTCCTCACAGCTCTGTGTGTTCATTAGTATGCCGCCCTGACCATTAAGTGGTTCTGTAAAATGTGTTTTCACCCAGGCCTTTATTTTCCACCATACAGTCTTCTCAAAGCTGTCCCAAAATCTCTGATATAGCAGCGTTAAACGCAATGTATTTATCAAGCTTTATTTTTTTTCTTTAGAGAATTTTAATCCCATTTATTGGTAACTAGCTTTTAAAATGACATTTTTCTTTGCTGCATTTAGCTTAGTCCAAGGGGAAAAAAAAAAAAAAAGATGCCAGATGTCACAGGGCCAATAAGCAGGTGGGCCGAAGCTTCTGTACCAATTCAAACTGGCACCGCATCAAACCTGGTGGGTATAACCTTTAATTCAGTGCTTCCCTGGCACCAGATCTACTGCCATCTGCTTAGCTTTGCTAAGCTGTGCTTGTTTCTGTGCAGGGACGATGCCAACAATGCAAACTGTCTCCTACATGTGCAGGGAATCATCGGTGCAACTAGTTTTTCAAGACCCATATGGTGGCATC
The DNA here is from genome assembly GCF_003957555.1 of Calypte anna. Taxonomy (NCBI): domain Eukaryota; kingdom Metazoa; phylum Chordata; class Aves; order Apodiformes; family Trochilidae; genus Calypte; species Calypte anna. The sequence goes on from NC_044245.1 coordinate 127,056,296, forward strand.
TGCAAATGTACACTGTCAGCATTGCTACTCGTACCACCCTTCGTGTTTAAGAATGGAAGGAGAGAGCTCTGCTTTGCAATTCACATCAAACTGAAGGGTTATTCTCTTCCTTTATGCTCCGGCTCTTAAGGGCAGCTCCAGGATGAAGAGAGGATGTAGATTTTAAAGAAGATGCGGCTTAGAACTCAGGCATGGGAACCAGGGGAAATCCAGAAACAGTTGGGGGAAAATTCATGATTTTATGGAAATCCTCTTAAGTCTTTGACTGAAAGCTTCCCTGATGTAGTTACAGCCAAAAACATCACTGCATCTTGGCTCTTGGGGCTATGAAACAGGTTCATTTCTCATCAGTCACCCCAAGACATGGACACTTCTACTAGCCATAATGCACATCATCCTATTGACTCATCTCCATGAGGAAGCCACATCAAGAAGAGTACAGGTCAGAGGAACAGGGTAGGTAGAGTCTGGCTTCAGAACAGCTGCTTTTGTGCTTATTCCAGGCATTAAGGAGAGTGTCTATTGACATGGGGCAAGGGATGAAACAATGAACCTAGGGGTGGACTTGATGATCTGAGAGGTCCATTCCAACCCAGCCAATTCTATGATTCTACGATTCTAATGATAAGGAAACCCAGAGTCATTAAGCTCTTTTCAAGCTCTCTAATTTAAGATTCTCTATGTAAGACAGCAGCCAGATCTCCTTCCAAGTGCAAGGATGGGGAAGTGCATGGGGCCACGGGACCCAATGCCACCCCCTTCCTTCTCCCCTGCCTGCCAACACACGTCCTTGAGAGCAGCAGCTTTGCAAGCATTTTGCAGGGCCAGCAGGTGTGTGTGGCATTTGGGAGGGGAAGGGCAAGAGGCACCATCCTTGCTCACACCTCTGAGCACTGGCTCAGTATTTTCCATTCTGATATGTTCCCACCTATCACCAGGGTAAGTAAGCGAGATCCTGACATGCTGCTCTGCCAACCATCATCAAAACACCTCTGTGCAGTCAGGAAAAGTACACATTGACCACAAAGAGCAGCTCTCCTTGCTGTAAAATGATTAATTCCTCTCACAGAAGGACAGAAAAATTTACATGGAAGAGTTTGAACAAAGCCACTTTCTTTGGATTGCAGACCCTGCGGTAGAATGGTTAAATAAAAACAAAAGGGGTTTTTTTTCCAGTGGAATAATTTTCCACATTTGATTTCATGGAAATTATCTATTGATCTATCAGTCTTCAAAAAAAACACATTTATATAGACCATAACTCTACCTGACAGTGTGGCTTTAAAGCAAATCCTTCTTCCCTTGCTCCATGTTCCTCTGATCCCCAAACAGTTCTGTAATATTTTTAAATAAGGAAAAGGTTAACACAGCAGCTGGGGAATTCTGAAGCCTGCTGCCATTTTCCTTTGAAACCTCAAGCAATCCTCAATCCCTACAATAACATAGGCTGCCTCTTCCTTAACCCTCAGTGCCATTGCTCTCCAACTGCATGAACATTAAAGCCCTCTCTGGGTCAAATTCTGCTTATAGGTCAGAAAGGGGGAAAATTATTTTAATTTGCAGAAAAACTATGAACCTTCATTAATTCACGGTTTGGTTTCAAGATGTTCAAGTAGAACATTTAATACATCATGCCAGTACTACTTTTTTAGTTTTAATTCTACCAGCCAGGTTGTATTCCCTTTATTTAGTGTAAGATAACTGATCATGACCGAACACAGCTACAAGTCATGTCACTGGTAATGAACAAGGACCTTTTTGATGCTGCTATGAATTCGCAGATAGCTTTTCACTGTGACCTTTAAATTACACTAGTTCAAAACTGCTCTTTTTTAAATTTTTACACTCCACATGTTCCTTTTCTTGACATCCTATCTTGAAAAAGTTATAATTAAAGATTACAACTAATAGAAATTAAAACTTCCTTTAGAGAATGACCAGTCTCTTCTGGGCAAAAGGATATAAGTAGAAGAAAGATCTATGTATTCTTTTGATACCTTAATAAGTAATTTATGCCAAGATTATCTGGCTCTGAGTATTAGACTTTAATTTCTCTGTCTATAACAGTTCACCATGACTGGTATACAATAGGCATGAAATTTCTGATGGCCTCCTCATCGTGTGCATTTTCACAGCCTGATAAATAAGAAAAAATTTACACTTGTTGCAAGTTTGATATGGATACTGCTTGTGCACTGTAGAAAACAGTTAATTGCCCAAATCCACTGCTTACACTGTTTAGCAGCATTTTCATTTTTACAAGGAAAGATTATTTGCAAATACTCCCTCTTGTGATCAAAGCTAGAAAACCAATGGAATTGTTTCCCCCTGGTTCAAATCCTTGTGACTGACATTGTTCAAGTGTTACAAATAGCCTGCATACAGCATTTTTCAACCGTTCCATTCTTCGGTCTTGTAAAAGTGATGGTTGCCTTTCAGAAACATTAAAATAAGGCTCATTTGACTCCCGATGAGGCATTGCATATGCTGAACTTCATATTTCATTTCAATACTCATGTGAAGAAGACATATTTAAATGGATGTATTCATTTCTACTTTCCCATTTAATAAGGAAACATTCTAAAATTGCAAAGGTTGGTGAGTCTTCAAGGAAAGGAGGATTTAAAACAACAACAAAGTTCCTTTTCTTTTATCTTAGTGTCTTCAATGAGTTAGAAGGATATTTATTTTTTTTTACATAAATCCCTTCAACTTTGAATCTCACCCACTGATCAAGGGTAACTGCTGGACATTTTGAGGTTAACAATACAGCACCTGCTTTATGCAAATATTGAAAAAATAAAATTGCAGTACATAATCCATGTTTAAAAGAACTGTTTATCTGCCTTTTTTTGCTTAGCCCAAAAGAGCTGATGACCATCTTGACCCCAAGAAATCCCACCTAAATCTCATTCAGAAAATCCAAATTTGCAAAAATCCAGCTGTATCTCTTAATTGATATTTATTTTTCACAAAAATGTTAATTAGGCTCCTAGGTGTGTCTTGTGCAGTTTTAAGTCTTAAATTGAATGTTCTGATGTTTCACTGAGGGTTTATCATGAGTGTGTTACTCATTCCTTACCTCACTGCCCACCTGTCGTGCTCTGCCATTAATTTTGTTGTGTCAGTCACTATGGAAGAACAAAAACGTTTTGCAAACCAAGTAGTAGGCTTGATGGAGTGTAGTGGAACAAAGCAATCAGATGCCTCTGATTACTGAGAAGTGGGTGTGAGACGGTATCAAATCCACCTGTGCCCAATTAGGGCAGGCCCCCTATTGAGCATGTGCAAGACCAGGGGGCCAATAAAAGGTGAAACTCACAGCCACAGACTAGCTCACTCCCGAACACTGTATTACCTTTACTGCACCACTAGCGCTCATCACCTCCAAGGTGAGGCTCTCGTGGCGCAGCTGGTTAAGACCCAGTACTGCAATGCCGAAAGCCCTGGGGTTCGAGACTCCACAGAAAGCCTCACCTTGGAGGCGATGAGCGCTAGTGGCGCAATAAAGGTAATACAGTGCTTGAGAGTGAGCTAGTCTGTGGCTGTGAGTTTCACCTTTTATTGGCCCCCTGGTCTTGCACATGCTCAATAGGGGGCCTGCCCTAATTGGGCACAGGTGGATTTGATACTGGCTCACACCCACTTCTCAGTAATCAGAGGCATCTGATTGCTTTGTTCCACTACAATGGAGAACAGTTTTGGCAAAGAAAATTGTTGGTTAGAGACAAAAAATGCTTAAGGAAATTAGAAATTAAATATCCAAAATTTTACACCTTCATGCAATTTTACTACGTTCTGGTTGCCATCTCAAGCTACCTGAGGCAAGTTGAAATAACCCATGATCGCTTATGTATTTCTGTGTGGTAACCAAAAATGTGAATGCACATGGATTTGCTTCTGTTTCTAGCAATCTCTGCATGAAATGTGTACTATTGCAATCAGTAAAGAGCCTCTACTCTGAGTTGTGGTAGACTGTGTTTCTGAAAGACCCCAGCCCTACCTGTCACTCTAATACCTAGAGCCTGCAAAGGCTTCTGTTCATGTTTAACTTCAAGGAGCTCCAACACAGGCCACTGCCAACTCTTCATATTGATTGCTCAGTGCTATTTGCTGGGCATCTCCTCAAGCACTCTTATTTTTTCCCCAAGATATTTGTATTTATTGTTTTGACTTAACTATTTATTCCACAGTCCTCTCCTTGCAATCCAGAGTCACACAGTCTGGAATAAGAAATGATCAATAGGACATGCCCCCAGTATTTTTATTCACCTCACTTGATCATGTCAAAACATTCATATCAAAGTTTTTTTTTTTCTGTCAGTACCAACTTAACCTTGGTTTGTCTTAGTTTATAAATGAAAAAAAACACACCACAGAAGCCAAGGAGAATCAAGCAGACAAGGAAAGACCCCTTTGGTCCAAACTGTGCTGGTGTACCAGATTGGCATTTCGCAGTAAACCGTGGCCAAGATAAAACCCTTTAGTGTTTTTCACACTCTGCTGACTACTGTTCTAATGCATTTTCTTCAGGGGCATTATAAAGTACATGCAAGAAATGGTCTCTGGATTTTGGAGTTCAGAGAACTGCAAGGCTGGCTCTCTGAAAGCTGAGCTGACCTTTCCAGAGCATTTATTCTGATGTACCAGGAGCTGAATAATCTGAGAGACAGACATGGAGCACATATAAATAAATGAATCACACAGAGGAATATGAAAATTCCCATGCAGGATATGCCTTTTGCAACATATTAACCCTTTCTGCAAAGAATTTATGGACAAAGAAGTTGTGTTGATAGCTCCAGTCATCTATGCTAATTCTGCCATAACTTTATCCATGTGGAGTGAACTATGTCTTCAGCAATGTCTGGAATGTTCCCACATCTTCTTAATTTATTTCAGAAATGCCAGCAGTGTCACAAAAATGTTCATCTGCGCAGGCTTGTACAGGGTCTCAGGCTCTAATAAATATTACTACTTATTAATCAGTGACATTCATTTTTGTATGTTTAAACAGATTAAACACCATGAACAACAACCGAGACAAGAAAAGTATAATCCCCACTGCTATTACATTCCCATTTAAACAGATGTTTCCTTGTTTCATAGACTGGAAGAAGTAAATTAGTTGCAGAGTTTGACAACACATTTTTTACAGCAGCTTACAAACTATTTAAAATCACTAAGCAGGAGTATTAACGTTGTATTTGCTCCGGGGCTACCACGGTGGTGAAATAGGCTTACAGGCATTTCCCTAAGGCCTATGAATGATTCAAACCCCTTTATATGCAAAGTCACATACACGCCTTCTCTTAGATATTATATTCCATGCTTATCTGGGGAGAGGAATACCCATGAGCATCTAAAGTTTACTCTTTTTTCTATTGAGCAGAATTCCAGCTCTGAGAGGGGTCAGTTGCCAACCACTGTGGAAATGTATAATCGCTGTTCTCAAAGATATTATATCAGGATTGCAAACCAAAAGGCAAAAGGAAAACAGAGCCAATGAAGAACAAGAATTCCAGAAAACCAAGAGAGGCTGCAGTGTTCTGGCACATGAGGTGTTTATCCTCTATCATTTTTTAGACAACCAGGTATGTATTGTTGTTATCAGTGTATGATTACACTACTGTCATTCCTAGTTGGCACAAACAGTCCTTTCTTATTCAGTTCATAAACATACCTCACACTGGCATGCTTTCCATCACCACCCCAAAACATAAATATTTATGCCGTGTGGGAAATATATCGCACAAAGAAAGTGGAGTTTTTGAAGTGCAGGTGCACTCCCAAAGTAGCTTAGACAGTTATTGAAAAGCACAGACTAAACTTACTTCTATGCAAGGTAGATCCCCATTCTTCCAAAAACCACATCTTTTGAAGAAGAACACACAAAACTTGCATTTAATTCCTGGCCTCACATGCAGCACACGTTGGGCTATGTTGTGTCAGCAGACTTTGAAGATGGAGGACCATTAGTAAATACATAAAGGTCAGGTCAGTCTGTAGAAGGAGTTTGTACAAAGGCAAACTGATTTCTGGTATGCATGAACAGGGAAAGATTTGGGCTGAGGAAACAGCAAGACACAGCTCTTTTGGAGGTGGTTGAAGCATTATCACAAATTAACACTCTCCTGCTTTTCCTGCAAGTTACAACCTCATGACCTTTGGTGAAGAAAGTGAAAGGATAATATCCTGCTGAAACTTCACAACCCTGCTGCATGATAGTAACACTGTTAAGGATAGCAAGGATGAGCTGGTCTATCACCCTGCACACCCCTATGCTGCAAATATGCTTTTTGCTTAAAAGATGGAATCGAAGATTAATAACATTCAGTCTGCACACATCCTGAAGCATGTGAGGTAAACCATGGCATTGGAGACAGATCATACCAAAGAGCTCCACATTGTGGAAGTGGAATCAATAACGTTTTTTCCCCCCAGCTCATAAATTTGCTACACTGAGCCATTAATGCCATTTTCATTGCTTTTTTCTTTCCCAACTTTGGAACTTGAGGAAGGTCTCAAAGAACACACAGAGGAACAGTCTCTGCATCACAGGTAAGAGTTTATTCAGAGCAAGAAGAGACACTGTGGAAGTATAGCAGGATTATTATGTCTCAGAGAATTCTTCAGGCAGTGAGGAAACTCAAGTTGGCTAAACCTGTTGGCAAACACACTCTCTTTTATCTACATTGGCAATTGTACTGCTTGGGCCCATTAGGGGAATGGTCTCAAAATCCACCCTTCTGTCCTACCTGCATACCTGAAGGTCTGCATTGACCCTCTTAAAATAAGCTTCTGAGGAAGATGCAGGAGGCAAAATACCTGTTCCTCACCAACAGAAGTTTCTTATCATTGAGAGTACAGCTGCAGGTTGTACTGAGCGGATGATGAATCTGGAACACAAGACATATGCACAGAGAGTCAACAAGCTGAAGTCTGTGGGACAGAAATTCAAGAGAGCCCCTGCAGGACAAGAATGTCGTATTACGAGACAGAATTGATGAAAAACATGATTGAAGTTTCAACAGTAACACAATGAAAATAAAATACTGGGACATATCATGCAAACCAGTACACTGGTAAAAATGTCTTGATCTATACCAACTCTGGATTTAAACTTGGTATTCAATCCAAAAGAAAGAAAAAGAAAAAATAGCATTTCATTGGTTTGAATGAAAATATAATACTCAGGAAATTAAAGTAGAAATCTGACTAAAAAAGCCTGACTGTCCCACAGAAGAATATATATAGACCACATACCTGCAATTTAAATTTCAGCCCCCAAAGTGACTCTAGCATTGCTGGCACAGGACCTGAGAAACCTGCTAAGTGCTCTATGTGAACCTTTTCCATAGCTCTGCAGATTTGTATTCAAAGAGAAGCAGCAATGAGAGGAAAAGAAAGTTGACGTACACTGTGAGTATAGTTCCAAGGCAGGGCCAAAACAATCACCTGTAAATTATTTTTTAAAAAAAAACTCCTCCAATGTTAATGGCAAAACAGGAAAAGAAATTGAAAAGCAGTTAAGTGGTGCACTCTGAAATGTCTCCGCTGAATTATGATAAGTACGTATTAGCTTCAGTATGTTTATCTATGTCCACAAGAGAGGATTAGCTGCAAACATTCTTCTGAGATAAACCAGAACTATTTGGTGTTGGCACTGTTAAATTTTTGTGATATGCAGGTGTTTGGAGTATTTGTGCAGCTTCCTGATTGGTTTTGATCCAGGTATTTCCACTGAGAGTATTTTTACGTACTAAATGTGATGGGATGCATAGAATAATGGCAAAAGCTCCATGCACGTAGCAAAAATAGCTTTATTCACATTGAAGATTAAAATAGTTTTGTGTGTTAAGGGCAATAAATGTAAATACTAATTTTGTCAGAAAAACTTGGGGTCACTGAATTTCACTGTTTCTAGCTGGCAGGCATCCCCATAGGCTCCATAGCTTGCAGATAGATGAGAACAAAGCTACCCTGTTTCTGATAGCAGAGAGGACGTGGTGTCAGCAAGGATTTAGGGTGGCTGGAAGATGCCATCCTGGGTAGATGGGTGAGTGAAAACAGTCCTCTGCAGTGTCTGGTATCTTTGCAATCCACTTGTGCTGCACCAGAGCTCTTCACCCCAGCCCACTGCCATTTCCATCCTGCTCTAAATGGCCCCATGCCAGGTCAAGATCTGCTCTTCGTCACCTCCCACCTTGTCTTGTTCCCAAGCTCTTCATCTCCACTATCCTCCAAGGGCCCAGCTTTCCTAACCTTCTTGATGAGACAGGCCAGTACGATTTCTTTAGCAACTTTGAAAGGTACCCACTTCTTTCTGGTTGGAGTCTTTTCTGATGTTTACTGCATCATTACTGTCACAGATAGAGTAGCTGTAATTTAGCAGCAAATGAGGTGTTTATTTCAGAAGTGATGCTCTGTGTGACATCCAAAATCTAGGCACAATTTTGATAACTAAATTCAGCAGATGGGATGTCAATTTAGTGATCTGAAGAGGAGATTAGGTTACACAAAACCCCTGCAATTTTACAAATGTGCATTTTTAACTTCTCCCGTTATTCACTGAAAAGCAACAATTCCCAGTTAAAGGATCTTTCCAAAATAACTCCTTTACCACCTCAACAAATCCTCCAACTTCCTCACCAGCATTCCATTCTGTCTAATGATTTATTCATGCAAATTGTGCATCTCCTGAAGTTTCTAGTGTCCCATACTGTCTTGGTCTATGTTACACTTACCTAAGATGTGAGGACAGCTCTGCAGCCTCAGATGATTCATGTGGAAGGTCACTGTATGCTTTTATCCACAGATCACTCTTTGGCTTTAATCTTGTTGCTCTTGTCTAGAAAAAAAAAAAAACATGTTCTTAGCTCCTATGCAGTGTAACCTATTTATTTTCATGTATTTTTCCAGTGTTTCAGATGGTTTTGTTTTGCAATCTTCACACACCAGTACTCCAGTTTCCAAAATTTATCATTATGTTCTACAGTACAATCCAACACTTTGAAATCTCCAACTATTTAGCTATATGCATCCTACTCCAATGCAATTGCAATTCAGCATGTGAACTCCCACTGAAATCCTGTATTATCCTTGAGATATCATTGGTATTTTATAGCTAGTAACCCTGAAAGTGCACTTTTCCAAGCCTCATATTTAACATCTCATTGCAGTTCTGTAATCTTCCACTGAGTCACCAAAGATTTTTGACACTAACCTTGAGATATAAGGAAAGTTGTGTATGCTTTTAAATGTTAAGCATTACAAATTATTGATAGGTGCCAGTGGACTATGGATCTGCTACTGTATCACTTGAATCAAGCAGATTTTTACATCTGGTTACAGCTGGAAGTCTGTATGATTTTCATTCACTGTAAAGCTGGAAGCAATGAAAAAACCAGAATACTTTCCATTGAGTAATGCACCTAGTCAAAGTGGACAAAGATTTACCCACACTATTAACACAGCAAGAATATCTACATATTATCATTTGAAATCAGAGGTCTGAAACACTTAATCTGTTCATAATTAAAGGAACAGATTTGCCATTGCTGCCACAAACTGATGGTCACGCCACAGAGAGGATTTAGATCTCCCTGACTTTTATGTTGGATTCCATAAACAAAGCAACAAAACCCCAGATTTCAAATACACTGCATAAAAATAGAGTACTAAAATGTTCAGCTATACATCAAAATTTACAGGGTAGGATAAATTACTCCCCAAATTAGATAGTTAAGTGAAACTAAACTAGCAGCCCAGACTTCTGTGAGATTCTGATTCTGCAAACTATTTCAGCGTGTTCTTTAGCCTTTCCACATTAAGCACAATATTTTAACATACAGTTAACTGTAGACTCTTGCCAAGTATTTCAGTGAAAAGGAACAGATATCAGGGTTGAGATCCAACATAACCAAACAGCAAAAAGAAACAAGCAAATACTCACTCTGCACAAGATTTTGGGCTATCAAGACAAAGAATTATCTCTTATTCATTTAATCAGTGCTAAAAAGCCCTCTGTAAGGCATCTTATCAATTTGTCAGGTATTATCAGCTGCTGTGACTGAGAACCACATCATATAAAGTGGTTTTTAAACTTTCAAAATATTTTTTAAATCTTTAAAACTTAATTAATTATTTTTTTAAGCTCTTGTACTGCCATGATGACTCTCAAGTGCCAGGAAATTTCAAGACTTTATTCTCTAATAAGCAGATATTTTCCTTCCCACCTTTATCTCCCAAAAGGCCTTTCACGTACTGTTTTTTTATTTCCCTGCTAGACAGTAAAACATTTCCTGCCAGTCTTTTTCCCCATGAAGTAAACAAACCAAGATCTTCCAGTCTCTTCTCATACAAACAATCCATCTTTTCCCACAATATCAATATTTCTCAGTACTGGTCAGAACTGCAGAAATTTCTCTGCGTGCTCCTATAACATCTTTAGGCTGAGACATGAGGCTCAGATGATGTATCTGAGGACTGGGCTTGCCAGGAAGCATCCCTGGGGTAGGTGAGACATACCCTGAAGCAGATGAGGGTGTCTTGGTTCCTCTCCTCCTCTGCCATTTCCTGCCATTGAGCTTCTCAGAGAAGTTCTTTCTAGTTGACCTTCTAAGTGACTGACCTTGCACATTTTGCTATCAAGTTACAGCATTTTCTCTACTATTTCAGTCCACTAGGTAACACAGATCTTCCTGCATTATGCTTCGATCGGCTCCTTATTGACAAAACTTCCAATTTTGTCTCATTACCACACTATCACTTTATATGCCTTTGTCATTACTAAAGCTATTAAAGAAAGGTATGGGCAGGGGAACTGGTTACAATCACTGTGCAGCAGCTCACATACCTTTAGTGCACACTCACACCTCTAGTGAAGGAGAAGAGAGGCATCCTATTTATCTTGGGGGGCATATGTGTGCAGAGAAATGGCTACTGCACTTAAGCTGTATACTCACAGCCAAGCTCATGGCAGTCATGACAATTGTTAGGTGTCCTTAATCAGCTACTAATGATCCCCCAAGACTTCAGGATACCTTCTTCCAGCTTAATGATGCCCTTTAAGCACAAGCCATTGCATGATTTTCTTGCCTTCAGTCAGCTCTTCACCTATTTAACAAGTTCCTTGCTAATCTGCATCCTCTCTAGAGCCATTAGTGAATTCCAGTGGAGAGCTGAGTTAGATGCCCTACTGAAGTCCAAGTAGATTTAATCTACCTTTCTTCTTAGTTAAGTCAGCTATTTTACTGACTGAATGGTATCAATTTAGTTCTAGTAGATACAAATTGCATTTTAGCTCACTTAACTTCACATTTTTCTATATTTTCCTTCCAAATTTTTCCAAACTATATGCGCCATGGAGGTAAAACTCATGAACCTGTAATTGTCCACATCACCTTCTCTCCCTTCTTAATATAGGTTTATATTATGTTAGGCTGGTTCCTTTGGTTGTGGCTGAAATCTCCTGTAATGACTCAATGCTACTGTTCTGGCAACGTTTCCTCTATTCAGTGAGCTGTTTGTCCATTTTGAATCTGAGTGTGATGATTACCACTTTTACTATTACTGCCACATGGAAAATAAGGTGTTTATTAGCCTTCTCAAAACCATATTTATTCCAAGTGTGTTATTTTGAGCACTCTGTTCTTTCCTAACATCTTAACACATTGTTAGCATTCAAAGCCTTTCCCTACCTTTATTTTTATTTTTAAATTTTTCTTCTCTGTCCACTCCCATGGATTATCACATTTGAAGGCCAGGCCCTCTTTGATCAGTTTCCTTTATTATTGCCTTGTCTTCTTTCACAGTCTGTGCCAGGGAACTGTACTTGTCAAGATTCCTGCCCAGGCAGCTGCAGTTATATTCACATATTTCTTAACATTATTTCTTTAAAAAGGCACACAGTTTCCCAATAGAGAGTACCATATTGACCCCAGCTATTTCAACTGCATAAATGGTCCTTTTGTTCTTCGTGCCCATTCTTCTAAACTCTGGTATGTCTTTATCTATACATCCAAGAGACCACCATGCCCATGAGAAGAGATATATATTTGAATCAGAGGGATGGAGCATCTCTCCTGCAAAGACAGGCTGAGAGTTGGGATTGGTCAGCCTGGAGAAGAGAAGGCTCCAGGGAAACTTTATAGTGGCCTTCCAATACCTGAAGAGGCCTACAGGAAAGCTGGGGAGGGCCTTTTACCAGGGCACATAGGGATAGGATGAGGCAGGAATGGCTTTAAACTGGAAAAGCTAGATTTAGGTTAGACATTAAGGAAAAATTCTTCATTGTGAGCGTGATGACACTTTGGAACAGGTTTCCCAGGGAAGTTGTTAGTATCCCCTCCCCAGAATTGTTCAAGGGCAGGTGGGATGGGGCTTTGAGAATCCTGGTCTAGTGGGAGGTATCCCTGCCCATAGAAGGGGTGTTGCGTCTAAAGGTGAACTTTTAAGGTCCTTTCCTACCCAAACCATTCTATGATTCTTAATAAATGACTATAATATAATTTACTGTAAAGCTTATTCACATTTTATATTCAGTTCATAGCCTGAAAAACAAGTCTCTGTGATCAGAAGCTCTTGCTCCAAAACCAGAATTTGTTTTCCTCACATAAATTACTTATTTGTCATCAGTATTGCCAGCAAACTAAGTACACCAGAACAGCAGCTGAACATAAACAAAACACAAAGTTTTAGTTAGAAAATCACAAATATTGCAAATATTTTCAGAAGTATTTTCTCAGATCTGTTATTTTTATATTTATCTCTTTGTATCCAGCCAACATCCAGAATGCACTGACACTCAGAAACAGTAATGAAAAAAAAATTCTGCAGCTAAAAAATCCAACATATAATCTGTTCAGAAAGAATGATGCATTGAAGTGACTAGAGTTAGAAACTATATTCTGTCTATTTTCTCTAAATGAGTTGGACACATTTATAATAAAATAATGCTTTTTTTTCTGCATTAAATTAATTTAAGTAAATTAATTGTAAAAAAATTATCTGAGGTTTTATGTCATGTAACAAGTATCATTTATATGCCAGTTGTATGCAAAGAGAGAAAAGGTTGCCCCTTTAATTTATTGTAATGCATGCACCAATGAAACATGATTTAATTGAAACAAAAGACAAGAGAATAAAAAGAAACTTTTTTCTTTTTTTTTTTTTTTCCTGAAAAATCCAAAGCATTTGCATGCAAGGCCTTGAGGCATCTCCACATTATAAATTATATATATATATGTAAATGGACTTCTGGCTTCTGTCCATAATATTTGGCAAATTGTATGTTAGATTGTCTCTTAATATTCTTATAGATTTCTAGGGGTTTATATACTCTAAGCTACATGCAAATATAGGAGCTTATAACAAAATGAATGCATCTGGGAGCTGCCTACTCCTCATTTGAAAAATAAAGTGTCCCATAAATGCAAAGTTAATGTGGATGGTCAAACCTTAGGATCAAAGCCAACCTTGGGTTTTCCAGTCTCAGAAAAAGATTCTTCTTTAAAAAACTATCTCTTTCATGCTGGTGTGAATATATAATGGCTCAAAATTAGTTTGTGTGGCTTGGAGGAAGAAGTGCTAAAGGGAAAGAAAAATCCTGGTGTATTTACAATATCCCAGAGACTGACAGGAATAACCTAATGACTGAGTAAAGTTGTGATCTCTCATGCAAAATGGACACAATTGCAAGAGGGAAGGAGATCACTTAAAAGTAGCCAAAAAAGTCTGGCTTTCTCTGAAATCCCAGACTGAATGCAAGAAATCTTTCCTGAAAAATAAATTCATACTTTCATAACTTCAAGATCAACGAATTGCTTACTGTCAAAATTGTTTTGTCAGGAGTTTCCTGACCAGATCCTAATTATTAGCCTTATTTCATACCCATCAGTAACAATCAGACTGCTGGAAGGACAAGGGGTTTAAATGACTCGATTCTGACTCCAGAAGACAACTCATCAAGTTTAAGATGACTTGCTATAAGGCCTATAACTTCAATATCAAGGAAATGTAGGAAGACATACAGCAAGAACACACTTTTTTCTGCTTATTAAAGGTAAAAGAATCTATTGCTTAATCTTTTATTGTCGATGGAAAAGAAGTCTGAGGAGATGACAATAATGTGGGAATGTGAACAACAACGAGCTTGGTCACTTTTTGATGTTTTGCAGAATTTACCTTTAACTACTTCCCACAATAAATAATTTATAAAATATTGATTTTCTGGATTACTGAAGCATGGTTTCTTGCTTTACTTCTGATAAAATCATTCCTTTAGGCTGTTCTAATTTGGGGTTCTTGTTTGAAAACAAAAGAGAGAAAGATTTTTCTTTGCTTAGAAAATCCTGGATCTCCACCTAGGGATCTCAAGTTTCAAAGGAAAAACTTTCTAGGTGAACATAAAACCCCTTACTCCGAGGCTTTAAAAAAGCAAAACAAAACAAAACAAAAAACCCCCTCAACCAAGGTTTTCTCTTTGGAAATGCTACTCCAGCACTTTATAAGAACTGTAGTTAGACACCTTATGCTTCCATTTTTTGGGGGGCTAGAATATTTGGTTCCACCATGTTACAGGTAAGAAAGCAGGCATATATTGTAGGACAGCATGGAAAAATCCAAGCAAGACAAGTAATATACAAGCAATACAAGTAAATGTAACATACAAGTAAATGAAGCTTTACAGCATGTTATCCAGAGAGATTCCCACACTTTTCTGGAGCCTGGGCCACCTCAGATAGCTTTTGCTATGTCTACAGTGCATCATGGCAATCCATGGAAGGACCAAGTTCAAGGAGACAAAGGGGAGACCTTATGGCTCTGTACAGCTACCTGAAAGGAGGTGGTAGTGAAGTGGGGGCTGGTCTCTTCTCCCAGGTAAAAAGCATCAGAACAAGAGGAAATGGGCTCATGTTGCATCAGTAGAGGTTTAGATGAGGTATTAGGTGAAACTTCTTCACTGAAAGGGTAATTAAACACTGAATAGGCTGCCCAGGAAGATCACTGAATAAGCAGCTCTGGAGGTGTTTAAGAGATGTATAGATACAGTGCTTAGGAACATGGTTTAACCGTGGGACGTGGTAGAGTTTGGTTATGGTTGGACTTGATTTTAAAGGACTTTTCCAAGCAGAATGATTCTGTGATTTTTATTTCACAGTTTGGTGGTATAGATACACAAACCTGACACTGAGTGATAGAGCTGATACTACAGCACTCTAGCAGTAAACAGGAAAAAATGTTAGTTTGGTGTCACATAAAACAATATTTTGCACATACCAAGTCTGATACAAAGTCTGTTGGTTTCCATATATAGATTTTTAGAGCATGACTTTATAAAATACAACCACTCTTTATTGGATCAGTATCAAAGAGTTCTATGATATAGTTTTACAGCAGAATTTAAGGCAGCAGTAATTCTCCTTTTCAAATGTTACCAAATGTTTCAAGGGAAAGGAGATCTTGATAATGACTTAAGATTAAAAAGAAAAGGTTCTGATTTTAAACTACCCCTTTATATACGGGGGCATGTATTTACTTCAAAAAAGGGGCTTGGCTTGTTTGAACAAAAAACCTTCAGTGTGTTATAAAAAACTGGGGGTGGGTTGTATCATGAAGTTCAGCCACAGTAAATCTGGACTCATGTTTTAGTACTGTGATGCCCATAAGCTCAGAGGCACAGCTGATCTTCTTCAATATGGAGTCCCTCCTGGAGTGTTAGTAAATAACTTACTGTTCCACTCAGGCAGGTGCTGTTACAAGGCAGATTATAATTACATCTACACTGTGGTAGAAGAAAAAATGCAGTGCCTCAAAAATCTTAAAATTAGGAATGACTTTGGTTTCAACAAGCTTGGTTTAAAATGTGGACAACATAAAAACTAGAAAGCCCAGTAAAATAAAATATCACAGTCACCTAGCTGTAATTAAAGCGAATGAGCCAAATGATTTACTGGTTAACTGTGTAATTCCCCCTGGATGGGAATACATCTGATCTGTAGCCAGCACTGCTACAAACATTGCTCCTCTCTCTGGGATTTGAAATAAATATCTCTGTTGATATTTGAGGGGGTTGCAATCTCCTTCAGGCCAGTAGGTCACTGTCCTCTTCATTGTGATACTAAACAGAAGAGGTGAAATACTGTCAATGAGAGTTTTGCTATTGATTTCAGCTAAGCCAGGGCTTCATTCCATCTGCTTCACTCACTCTCAAATTTTAGTAACACTTTATCTTATCTATCCTAAGAAATTTCGACAGCAAAAAAACCCCCAAAACAACCAAAAGAAACAACCCCATAATTGACAGGCATGTAAATCTGGAAGCTTGGAATTTGGGGTGAAGGGAGATGAGCTCTGGAAAATTGGTTCCACATTCCCTGAGATATTCTCAGCCTCCTATGGGAACTCCAAGAAGTTAGTGTTTGATCCTACCTCTCCCCAGCATCAAATGTGACATCACTTCAGGTTTCAGAGGGAGAGTGTGGTAACAGGCACACAGCAATGAGTAAACTCTGCCTTTTAATGCTATCCCTCATAAATCACCTTAGTTTGCATAAGGCCCAAGGCAAAGCCCATTGAAAGAAGTATAAGCCTTTTTACTTTGGAACGAGTCCATTATCTCTGCTTCTCCCTCTCCTCTTTCTTTTGGCTGAAATGTCATGTCTCACTTCAGCACTACAAGGGTGGCCAACTGGAGAGATGGAGCCAGCAACAGGAGTGTCATGAGAATACATGAATGAGATATGTATATTCATAGAAAAATTCTTTTTTAAGCAGAATAGCAGAGCGAAGACACACCAGTTGCTCTTACACACTGATAATTTACACATTTTACACATTATTACTTTGCTGTTCTACAGCAAAAATGTAGTTACTATAGCAACTGGTTTGTCATATGATCAGAATGCTATTTTTAATATCACTCAAAGATACATATTAACATGCATACATAATATATGGACTGCTTAGAGTGGCCAGAAATATGTATTCTAGCATTTTTAAGCATATAAGTGAATAATAATGTCTGTGTTTTTCATGAGGCTATGTAATTAATGACTGTCAGAGTGATGGAGTAAAACTGTTCTTGCAGATCCTGTTGAATCCATCCCTTTTTTTTTCTTTGTGTTACAGGAGATCAGAGGTTTCAACCAGGTTCAGAGCTCTTGAGAGAGTCCCAGGGCACTGCCAAGGTCCAGCTGGTTGTTACAGAGAGTTTTGGATCCAGAGCATCTTTATCACTAGGTATCACCCTCTTACCTTTCCCTACTATGTTTCTGAGTCAGCTCACTAGACCTATGTCTAGTGAGTCAAGATGACACTTAAAGCATCAATTTCTTTTCTCAGTCTAACATATAAAATGTGTCTGGAAAGATGTAGTCCAGCTACACAAGCTGTGTTCCAGGATTATAGCATCTCTGAAGTCCCATGCACCAGACAGCTGATATGATGCCTTACTAAACTGAAATTATCAACTAATTCATTTTCAGTCCAGTGGTCAAAGTGACTGTAGGAGAAGGGGCTTTCAGGGAAAAAAATTTTGACAATAGTGGTGGGATGGGACTTTACAATTTTTCTCCTAGTTTCATTGACTATATTATTCACAAATTTCTGGCAGTGGAGGGTGGGGTGAGGATAACTCTTATTGAATTTGGAACTTCTGCTCTGGGAGCAGAATACCCATGTTCATTTGCTGCAACAGCCAGGGAATATACACACAGCAGAGCTTCTCAGGTTGCACCAACTCACAGTTTATTTTGGGAGCCAATCCAATAGATGCCTATTGCTCTATGGAGCCTTAAACTATTTAAGATTGTAACTGGTTAGGGAGGGGGAGCATTCCCAATTCAAATTATTTCAACCTTTTTACTCCCTGTGGAGGCTTAATATGCTGCCAAACCCCTCTGACTTCAGCTGATGGCAGACTTAGATGGTTTCTACTCCATCTAACCTTACAGCTCCCTTAGCACAGAACTCGATCTACACCATGCCCTTTAGCCTTCAGCAAAGTTGCCCACATAACAGTTCTGAACTCTCAAAGGTAATGTTGAAGTATAACTCAGATTTTTCTTGCCTTATAAGCATCAGTCTGTATACCAAGGACTCATGATTAGTGGAGAAAGATGACAGATGCATAGCTGCCAGAAGTCAGGAAAGAGAACTTGTGGTATTGCTCTTGCATGTCTAAGCCCAGAGTCTCAGGTCATTTCTCAATACCCTGCAGAAAAAAAAGTGCATCCATCTCTCAGAATCTTCATATCAGCCCTGGAGCCTGCAATACTTGGTTGATGCTGCTACCAGAGCTCATGGTGACCAGATGGCTGTGTTGGTGGCTAGCTGATGGGAGCTAAACTTATTCTCAAACTGACTCCAAGCCTGAGTGTCAAAGGAAAGTATCTCTCTCCTAGTTTCATACTGCTGCAGCAAGTCCTCCACAAAGCACTCAGCTTCCAGGGTGCCCACTAGTAGTTTTCATGTGAACAGACAAGAGCACTTCTGATACAGAGACTGAACAACATTATCCCCTTTCCTGACTGAAAAGGAGTCAAAAAAATTTGGGATCCTGAAGAGCTTTGCAGTTAAAAAAGCTTTATCCTATTCAGTCGCTAAATGGGCTGGACAAGTGAAAGAGATCTTGCTGTAGATAATGGCTCTTATATCTTGGCATGAGGAATTTATATGTAATTATTTGTGCAGAAGTGCAGAATCATAACAAATGCCTTAGATAAATCTCAGTAAATATATATATCAAAACTGCCATCGTATAAACATCTGTTTCCATTCCTATGCTATTATCACGGGATACAATGAAAGCTTCCTTATCTGTTTACATCAGCTCTCTCACAGACCAGAATGTGTTTTTGCTTTCTGTTGCCATTAGGTTGTATTATGTGTGGCAATGTCATAGCAACCCTAGATAAAACAAGTAGTGTAGAGCAACAATGTAATATTTTCTGGCTTTTGTTTCTGAATGAAACAGGATACAGCTACCCACTCTATGCAAGCAATCCCCCTATACCAAAGATTTAAGACAATGACAAGCAATTAAGAACCCAACATTCCGTATTGCCAAGCAGACATTTTTCTCCATTAAATTCCAGAGGTTTAAAATAACTAAAGGCTACAGTTACAGCATTGCAAAGGTATGAGAAGTATACATAGCAGTGTCGTTCACAGGTTTGGTGTTTGTCACCGTGCACTTATTCACATTTGATCCAACTGAACATACATGTGAGAGGTCTGGGCAACAGTGATGTATCTGTCACAGTTGAAGTGGGTCAGGCCTTGGAATGGGAGGCTAGAGGCTGAGAATCACCTTAGGATGTGTTTATCTGGCATCTACCACAGCAGTACTATTTGTTATTGGAGTTGGTGAGAGTAGCTGATCAATACATGTATGCAGAGTAAAATGACATTTTAGTCACCAGAAACAATGAATTCAGAGTGCCTGCTCTGAAATATGTGGTGACTACCATGCCATGACCATGGTGGAATAATGGATTGAAGCAATCAGGCACAGGGGAAAAAAAAAAAGAAAAGAAAACAAAAAAAAAAAAAAAAAAAAAAAAAAAAAAAAAAAAAAAAAAAAAAGAAGAGAAAAAAAAAAAAAAAGAAAAAAAAAAAAAAGAAAGCACCATCAGTTACAGAACCAAAGTTTCCTCTTGCTGGAATTAGCCTGTTTTCTGAAGTATCTCTGATATTCTGGGGATGATTCAGGACAGAGTTCATCTTGTCTATATACTGGGATGCTCACCACAAAGTGCACATTGCTAGTGGGGTTTGGTTTTGTTCCTTGTATGTAAAAATTACACAGTTCTAGTTCACACTAGCAAGATACACTCTGTGGTAGGACACTTTGCATTAACTTGACTACTTTTTCTTTAAAAGAGATTTTTTTTCAGGCTGAACTTAGTTTCTTTGGATGGGGACTAGATCACAACCATTTTGCTGATGTACAGTTGCTATGCACAGAAACTAGACATCTAAAAAGATTAATATATGATTTTATAAGCAGTCACAATGTAATTATCAGAGTAAGACTGACATATGTAACTACTGATCTGATGCTCAGGAGGAGGCAGGAACCATATTAGGGCAAACAGGTAATGATTGAAACAGCTTCCTAAGCCAAAATACAGAAATAGGCAAATACTCTCAGGAATCTAATTTACATGGCTGCCAAAGCTCTGCTGACCCCTGTGTGTCGGAGTGGATGATGAGAAAGAACGTGCTTGGAGGCTGAGGAGGCAGCTTTAGTTAAACCCAGAATCAGACTGCAGAAAGATTCTGCAAAAAAGCTGATCTAGGGCAGAAAGTGAATGAGGATTGGCTTAAAGATACATGCAAAAGGAGATACCCATCACCCCCCCACCCCCCAATAATATGGAGTAATTTGATCATCCTGTGTTCATCACACAGGATATTGATACTTTCTTGAAAACAGAATTACTTCTAAATTACCTGACGAACATGTTTTTTTTTTTCTTAACTGGAGTGATCTGTAAGATGTCCAAACTGCTGGATAGTTTCTTGGATTGAAAATGGAAATACATTTTATAAATACAGTTCAGCCACAAGATTATTTCACAACCATTTGAAAATGATGAAGCCAGAGTTAATTAACACTAGTCACTGGAGACAGCAGTAACTCACTCACCTTTTTTTCATTGTTGTTTTTTGTTTTTTTTGTTTTTTGGTTTTTTGGCTTGTGCTAAATGGATTGCAATTATTCCCAATGCACTTACTGATAACAAAGTTTGATGCATATAAAAAGTATTAACAGCATCAGTGGTGCATCATGGGGGAGCAGTAACTTGAGGAAAGCTAAAGTAATGCTTTCTACTCAGATCTCGAAAGAAAAGATTTTTCCTAATAAAGAAATGTATTTTCATCATTGCTTTCCAAACCCAGAAAGACTGCAAAGTATCAAGACCAGAAATCTGAAATAAGCCTTAAATACTTTTATAATTGTATACATCTGCATTATTTTCTGCAGATGTTTATGATTAGGAATGCATTATTAGAACAAGCGAAGTCCTTTTCTATCTATAAGAAAACAGCGTCACAGTCTCAGGAAACTGAATAAAATCTGTTTCTTTTCCTGCAGGTTTGGTTTTTTTTCATTTGTTTAGTTTTGGTTTGTTATTTGGGGTTTTTGTTTGTTTATGTTTTGGGGGGGAGAGCTTGTGGGGTCTTTTGTTGTTGTTGGTTTTGTTTTGCTTCATTTATTTGTTTATTTTTATGATTTTTTGTTTTCCTTGCTGGTATTTCATCTTATTACAGTCTGCTAGAAGAGCTCAAAAATAGCCTGGTTCTATCCTATCAAGTCTTAATAATACTGTTAAAGAATCAGGTATAAAACATTGCTGAGAATACTCACGGGAATAGCTAAATCATTCCATAACAGCACAGTATGGACACTGTAAGTGCAAGGCTGTACAAAACCCAGGGTTTTCATTTTTATCCCTAAGAAACTGTGAATAATACCACTACTGTCCTCCAGATCAAGTTGGAAAGTGAAATGAGACTTCTAGTTCGCTCATCTTGGTAAATTAAACTTTTATGTTATGAAAAGATAACAGTAGGTTGCTCTATTTAGTTCAATGTGCAAAACAAGTCTCTTAAATATCCCACTGTAGGTAAAAGCTAAAGTCTATAGGACACAAAATGTTTTAGATTTGCAACTGTTTTGCCACAATATGGCATTTTGTTTTCTAAAGGAGTATGCTAGAGAGCCATGCTGTAAAAATCCAGAGATGCCGCCAGTAATTAGGCAGCTGGGTGGCCTAGAAATCTTCTCCATTACACTTTTGTTTCCTTGCCAGTTCTTCATGTTCTCTCCTGAAAGAATGTTTTGTTTTTGTTTACATAGCTCTTGTAGGCAGAATGAATAAACCTTTTTTCCCCACGCTTGCTTGTTCACTGATACAATTTTGGGCTCTCCATTTATGGGCTTTGAAGAAGCATTTCAGAGCATTTGGTTTGACCAGAAATCAATTTTCATGTCACTAAAAGAAAACATCTTTATAGTACTCGAAGTATTTTGAACTAACAGTCCAAAAAATTGAAGATGAAGATTAGACACATTCTAGAAAAAAAGATCTAGATGGAGACCTTAGTTAAGCTGAGTCATGATCAGTCAGGCACCTGCTAAGGGGAAATTTTCTATGGAAAAAACACCTTTCCCTACAAAACCTCCAGTTTCCTATCTCCCTCCTTTCTCCTACTAGCCATCTTTTCACTGTGAGTGCTACACGTGTTCTGCTGAGATATTTATAATCTACCCATTCAGACAACCCCTTTGGGGTTCTCAGGCTGAGTTGGGCAACCAGGTAATGGGAGCTCTCAAAAGAGAAGCAATTTAATTTGCTGCCTAAAATATTTTGACAGAAACTCATTGAGCATGCATGGGAAGAGATTAGTCAATTGCCTAAGATGTTTGAGATTGTTAACTTCTGCTCAAACTATCCAACTACTTGATCTTCACTGAAGGAAACAGCTCAAAATTCAACAGTTTATTTTGGATTTTGGAATAGCAGAGATTAAAATTTGTCACGGTTTAACACTGGCCCGGCAATTAAACCGAATAACAGACGCTCTCTATTAATGTCTCTCTCCTCCTTGATAAAGAAGGGAGAGAGAACAAGGGAGAGAGACTTATGGGTTGGAAACTAAACTACACAACTTTAATGAACAGTAATGATAAATAGGAAAAATTACTAAATATATACAAATATACAGGAAAATGGAAACCACATTCCTCCTTCCTTTCCCCCAATAACTCTCACGTCACCACCGAGGCTGCAGGGCAGCCCTGGGAAAGTCCAGGCTGGACTCCTGGAGTCGGCAGCAGTCGGGAACTGGAGGCAGGAACACACAGATATGGGCTGGCATGGATCAGGACCACAGGCAGACGAACGGACGGGATCCTTCCAGGATGCCGGGTGAAGGAAGGGAAGAAGGGAAATCAGGAAATCCAGAAGTCTGGAAATCTGGAAATCCGGAAAAGATCTGGCTCAGCCCTCGTGATGCCTCAAATTGATACTGAGTGTGACGTATATGGGATGGAATACTCTGTTTGGTCAATTCTGGCATCTGTCTTGTCTGTTCCTCCCCAAAGGAGGGCTCAGGTGGGACCTCTTTATCCTCCTGGACAGTAAAATGTTATCCTCAGAGCTGAGCAGTGTCCTTGGCTCTGCACACCAGTCTCTAGCAGTAACTATAAACATCAAGTGTTATCAATCCTAGAAGCACACACTGTCTGAGAAACTTGCTGTTAATTTCAGCAAGTGCAACTACTTACAAGAGCAAAAGTACAAGACAGAAAATCACCTTTATCCTGGCCCAAACCAGGACAAAATTCTAAATTTTTAACAAGTGGGCCACTTTTTCACTTCCCATTGTCTCAAATGAGAAGTAAATAAAAAGAGGAGTATGGAAAAGACTATGCAGAAATATAGCCCATACAGAAAAAGCTTATTTTCAGAGAAATTTTTCTCCGTCAGGAACCTAATCGCAGTGTGCTTCAGAAGGAAGAAAGTTTCAGAAATTTGTGAATTCTAAACAGAAACAGTTTTCAAATATAGTTATTTGTCTCTCAATTAATAGATACTAAAACAGAGTGCAAAAATAAATAAAAATACTAATACATAACAGAGTAGAAATAAATTTAAACCATTATAAATAGCGAGAGTCATGAAGCCAATTTCATTGCAAGATCACACAAATGTGGTAAAGATTAAAAAGACCTCAGTAACAGAGCATTCTTAAACTGAACATTTAGAATCTTTAAAAGAAAATTTTTACTTTATAGAATAATTATACAGTATAAGAGTAAAGCAATGCTGCTACAGAAACCTTAACTCTTTCATTTACAGAGCTTATAAATTAACATATTCTGCTAAAGAACAAGTTTTTATATTCATCTCAAACAGTTACCAGAAGAATAAAAACAGTTTTCTGAAACAAGATTTTGCATTTCATATCACTTCTCATAGATGCTGTCTACTATTTAATATTTTTAAACATTTTTAACTTCTTTTCTGAAATGATCTGAGCTTCATTCTCTGCTGAGATATGGATATTTCTGCAAGTTTGAGAACAAATAAAAAGAAGTTGTACCATATATTTTTACGTGGAATCAATATTATTTTTTAATAGATTAAAATTAAATACTTTAAATATATTTCTTACTTTTGTGCAGACATCCTACATGACTATATTCAAGTCATTGAATCTATTTTTTGGTGCTCCTATAGATAGCAAAAATACTTCTATACTTGCCAACTGCAATGTTTTGTAGTTATCATCTTACTGTTCTTCCAAGTTCTACGAAAACCTGGAAAGACAGTGAAAACAAAAATGTTAACTATCCAGTTTGGTTCTGCATCTCTTTTCATAATGCCCACAATCCCTGTCCAAAAAACTTCAGGTTTGAAATGGGAGATGCTCTGGGCACTAGTTTTAGAGGCGATCGTACGTAGACCATGTACCATTTATTATGGTAAATAAGCAGAAGGCTAGAGATGCCCACACTTGCTGAGCTTAAGGTCAGATTCTGTTTTAATTTCCAAGTATAACCCTCCATATTGTTGTGTATACCTCCAAGAGATACGAGTACAGTCCCTGTACCCTGCAGAACTGAGGTTTCCCTTGCCCAGTGGCCATCCATCCTTACTGGCTGGGCTGGGCTCAACCTGCTCCAGCTGCTGCCTTCCACCCAAGGGATGTGCTCTGCTTCAAAGCACATAAACAATGCTGCTGTTTGTTTCAACAGCTTAAAAAAATATCACTGTATCACTGACATGCCACTGAACATGTCAGGAGCCAGGCCATTTCACTGAGCTGAAGTGCTTTTCCTTTTATTGCCAGGCCTCTAACAAGATTATTGAAATGATTCAACAATAGTCAAGCTACAGCTATAGATACTTGTTGAAAGTAAATAATAAAAGCATTTTATCAGAATTGCTGTCATTTTCCTGTTGAGGGATACATCTGTTTCATAAGTACATTTTTATGTGTGCCTGCCTTATGTGAACCTGCTCTAATTTAGTTACACTGATAGGTACAGTTGTAGCTTTCTTTCTAACAATATTAACAGATGAATAGGGCAGTCATTTTCAGACAGCAATTTGCCACGGCTACAGCCAAAGTGGATTGGTTTGAGATTGCAACCTAGCAAGAATGGGTTTTTTTATTATTGTTATTGCAGTTGCTTTCTTGTTAGATTGGATTTTTTTTTCCTTTTTTTTTTTTCTAAGTAGGCTACTGGAAACTGTTAGTTATGTGGTAATTTGAGATAAAAAATCATTGCAAGGGAAACTAAATGGGGGTCAAAACATTCTTATGAGAAAAACATGGTAAAGTACAGGCTATAGATATGGAAATGTACAGAGAACATCACCTCTCTGCATCCTCAGTACTGTGTAGAAATATAAACCCTGATCCCACCACACAGCTGTATGACATCTATACAAGAAGCAAGGGCTGGTTTTAGAAGATCACAGATAAGGAGAACTGTAAAGCAAGGGGATGCATCATTGAACTTCTGTGTATGGAGAGGAATCTGTGCCTGTGCTTGGAGATGCAGGGAAAATATTCACTATTTTGAAGACCGAGGACTTGTGTAGTCAGATTCAACCTCAACTGTGTAAGTCTGGATGCTGTTGTTCAAAACAGCAGTCCCATAAAGTCACCCAAAGGCAACCTCCACCTCAGAAATACCTGTCCACCTTTGCTGCTAAGTAAGTTTTAACCTGACCAATTTCACCCAGTTATAAATGAAAATCAATCATCTCGTACATATGAAATTCCACCTGGAAGCTGGTGAATTGACAAAGGAAAAAGACCTGAACCAATATCCCCACCTAAAGGAAAGTTGAGGTTCCTCTTTCTGCTTGACCTCCTGCCTAGCTAACCAAAACACTGTCAGGGGGCCCTAATGGGCTTTCTTGTCCCTGCCCAGCCCTCCAGGTCCCCCTTGACTCTTCCCATGGCCCAGAGCCCCATTTCAGCCACCAAGGACTCTCAGCACCTGCCTCACTGCACCAGGGCTGATCTTCAGCTCCCCAAAGCCCTGCCCTGGTCCTTTAACTCCCCTCAGCCCTGCTGAGCCAGACCCAGCTGCAGGTCCATGTTCTGACCCAAGCTCAGTGTGTCCCTGTTCCCAGAGAGGTGCTCAGTGGCCAGGGATAGGTCTGCCATGATCCCCTATCTCCATCTTCCAAACCCCCTAGGCATTGAACCTGTGGTCCTGCAACCACATAAAAACATCTTTATATCTAATCCCTCATGCATCTACTAGAGATTCTCAGACTACCCCCTTCCATAAGTAGAGAAATGTCTTATTGTTTGAACACCCACAAGGAAAACCCCATGGAGCTTGTCACCCATGGTTTTCCTCATAATTAGCTTGCCAGGGCAGAGGATGTTTCACTCAAGTCTTCACCAACACACTTTATTCCATCATCTAATTTTGCATTAGACACCGGCATCTACCTTTCATCTACTTTCAGTCACTAGTAAGTCAATAAAATGAGTAATAATGAAAAATGATTAATAGGTCCAGGAGATCATCTGCATTTTCTCCTTAGTGAAACAATGGTTACAGTCATACCCCTGCCCCACTACCCCCCTTGTTTGATAAAAGACACATGGAGAAAGTTGGGCATAAACAAAATCACTTTCTTGCTAAATAAATAACAACCTCCTCCTAGGTCAAGAGGCTCAAAAGTTTAAATATATTGAAAATTAAAATGAACCAATAAACATTAAACATGAATCAACAGCTTTTCAGCATACAAGTTTCCACTGCTATGAGTTTACAGATGTCAGGGTGCTTTGCTTATGTTACTTCTCTTTAATTTCCTACGTGCCTGTTCTGATCTGGCAAAATTCAGGTAGCAGGGAAGACTGCCAAAGCCCTTTTTCTTCTAGCTTGTGAGGAACCAAGACCAGGGGCCCAGTAATCCAAGGGTTGGACTCGATGATCTCTGAGGTCCCTTCCAACCCAGCCAATTCTGTGATAATCCTTCAGAGACAGCAGGTTCTGAACAATATTGCAACTTGGCAATAAAGAAATCCCCTCATTCTCTTTAATGTTTGCACCTGACAGAATTCAGAAACTCTCAGCTGCCAAAACATTGAAATACCAAAGTGTCCTTCAATATTGATCTTCACCATCACCCCAAGAATACATAATGGAGGAATCAAAGGCACAGTCTGCCTGTCTCCTCCCCAGCTCCTGGGTGTTATGGGGCAGTGAAACCGTTCAGGGTAAGGAAAAGTGCAGGATTGCAAAGGCACCTTGGATTGTGTCAGAAATTCTTTTAACAATATTTTTTTTTCAGTTCCCTTGGTTTTGCTTAGAAAAATAATACTTTCCCTCACATTTATCTCCATCCTCTTCTCCTTTTAAATAATTACAGGAAGGAGAAGGTCAAGCTAGGGAACACCTAAATCAAAGGCTACCTTCAGGGGCATTTTGTCTAATTTCATTTCCATAAAAATATACAATGGAAACAAGGTCTTTATTGCTCAACTCAGAGGAAGGAAGGGCAGTGGATGTATGAGCTCAGCGACCTGGCATGATGCAGGCTCTAGAGGGAACCCCCTCCAAACCTCACTCTGGAGCACTGAGGAAGGGATGAGCCCCTCCCTGATCCTGTGAATTCTGCCTCTGCTCAGCTTCACAGGGTCTGGCAGGAGCATTGTTGGGAGCTTCCACAGAGCCAGAAGTTCACCCCAGGATATGAGATCCAGCCTGGTGCTGTTAAAAACAACCTGAAAATCTGCCACTTCTCATGAAAAAAAAAGTTGGAGATGGTTTCTCCCTTCTCCTCCACAGTGGAAGGAAGCTCTTTCCACTGTTTGCATTTCATCCAAATATCTTCTTCAAACAAAATATTTCCCTCGTGCAGAAACTCAGCCAAAAACCTGGAGGAAGCCCTGGTACAACTTTCTTTCTGAGATGACAGTCCTTACGGGGAAAAACAAAGAGCACAATTCTGTGACTGAGAAAGACCTTGACATGTGGGATGTCATGGAGGGGAAGGGAAAATGCTTACCTTCTAACATAAAAAGTGATCTCATTGTTTGTTTACCTTTTTAAAAAGGACTTCCATTTTTTTTAATGAATACACATTTAGATAGAGATAAATAGATAGGTAGACAATTAATTTATATACATTTATTTTGTATGGTAGATATTAAAAGCCTAAATAATTATGGAAGCTTTTTTATTTTATCCAGAAAAACTAGCTTAAGATCCTTAAAGACAGGGACTTTTCTTCTCAGTCATACTAAGTTTAGCAAAAGGAATACTGCATAACAACAGGGACTCCTGGGCAGCTCAGTAATATAAAGTGTTGCTTAGGCTGCTCATCCCACTACACATTTTTCTGTCACTTCCATTCATAAACACTTCTCCATCCTTTCCTCCCTAGTTACTTCACAAAGTTTTGCTGTTCTTGCATTTAAATTCAAAACTTTCATTTAATCCATGAAGATAATTTCCAGACCTTTAGAAACCTAACTCCATTGGGCACTCCACTTACTGCTGTCATACAGACAGCTGCTTGTTGTCCTTTTGTTTAAAAAGTGGTCAAACTGAAGAGACAACAAAGAATTGTTGAAGTTTTCTATCCCTTCTTTAAGGGGTAAACATTTTTCTAAGTGAGTTGGGCAGTGGACAGCAGACTGAGCAAAGACTTTTGTGCCAAACAACCCACACTTATGCTCATAACACCCACAGACCTTCCCACAATACCTCCAGTCCCTCATTCAAGTCCTCTCACTTGCATCCAGCAACTAATTGAGCAATACAATTTGTTATTTGGCTGCTCAGCTACACAGCAAACAGCTGCTGGGCTCACACTCTAGGCACTCTCCCAGTGGAAGGATTAATTTTGGCAATCCTCTTCTTGGTTATTTCACAGATTTGGTACATTCCTGTCTTTGAAGCCAGTGTTGGTAGAAATTCATAAGTGACTCAAAAAGTTAGAGGGGGAAAGGACTAAGACTTCATGATTGTTGCAATCTTTTCACATAAAGCTAAAAATGCCTGCTCTCAAAAAACATCCTTTTTTATCCCCCAAATTTTCCATGCAAGTGGTTATGTGCCATAAGGAGGAGAAAATCTGGAAAAAGATGTTTTCAGACTGCTTTTCTTGGGCCCGGCATCTATTTTTTCATTTCCACATTAAACAAAAGAGCCAGTCATATGTAGGTTAATAAAGTGAACACAAGGGAGATGTACCTCCAAATTGGAGCCAGACGGTGAATAACAGAGCAGGAATGTATTTAAACCTCGGTACCAGCTCGTGACAAGGTCTGCTCTCTGTCTTAGCCCCTGGATTTTGGAAAAAAGCTTCAGGAGCTAAGAGAAAAACTTTCAACCTGACAGATACTCCTTGGCTGGAAAAGGCTCCTGTTTTAATTCAGCACAGATGTGGCTTTTAATGAAAGCATTATGACTTTGCAGCTGCATGGATGATACAGACCTTTTCAAAGGAATAAATTACTCAAAATGCTTTATTTTCACTGCACCATTATGCTTGACCTTTACTGGGGTGCAATTCTAAAACCAGCTACAATGCTGTTTATGGTTACCTGTCTCTTATCCAGTTTAATCTTAGGAGAAATGAGGCAGCCTGACTCCTGTGAGATGAGAAAAGCAAATAGCCCATACCTCCTGGGTGGGATTTGGCACTTTGCAGGATTAGGTGCCTGGTAAGTATAGACACTGGTGGTAAACAGAAAGGGAAAAAAAAGAAAAAAAAACAACAAACCAACACCAAAATGCACCAGTCAGCTAACAGCAAAGAAATACTGGGTCACATTAGCACAGAGTCAGTAGATAACAGTGAAAACTAGGTCAATGTGAGGAACACTGGGAGCTGTTTCTACAGCAGTCATTCTCCAGAAATTAAGCTGGATCTAAGGGCTGGCTATTTGGCTCACATTCAGACACCTGCTTCATGCAGGCACAGGGGTAAATCGTAAACATAATTTCTTATTTTCATTTCATGTCTTAATTCTGCTGGGCAAGAGACAAAGCAGACACCTGTGTAATAAGATTTTTTTATAGTTAGTCAGGTGGCATCATCTTCATCTCACCTAACATTTTTCTGATCAGAGAGAATCCTTGTGTCTCCCTCCAAACAGTGGCATTTCTGGCAGTAATTCACCAAGCATACCCTAGGATGGGATAAATCAGCTCCTAGAGAGTGCCTGTCTCATTCCACATAAAGAACCACAGACTAGACAGTTTTTAGGTAGCTATTAGGGTACAGTTAACCCCATCCCTATTATATAATCCAAGGGAATAATTGTGAAAAAAAAAAAAAAAAAAAAAAAGAAGAAAAAAAAATGCCAGAAAAATAAAGAATATCCAGTAAATCTTTTCCATCTCACAGAAAAAACTCTACTGACCTAAACACACAAAGTTAATTTTTAGGTAAGACTTTTTGATCCATCTTTTTTCTTGGTATTGTTTCTCTATGCAGATTTGTTCCTCTGTAAGGAAGGAAAAAAGAGCCCATGGTCAATATTTTATTTCACCCAATATGCCCTGTACAGACGTTGCACTCCTCTGGCCCCAGTTCAGCAGAACACTTATTTTTTTAAAGACTGCTGAATCAAGGCCAGAGTGCTCAGCAGTGAGCTAATAAGCCAAATACTATGGATTCAAGTTCTACATGCTGAAAAAATCAGATTTCACAACTTGAATCACAGAAAGTCTCCTCACTACTGTACAAGTTTGGATTTCCACTGGTTATGCCCTTTGTACTAGAGGTGCAATATGTTACATTGCATTGACTCAGTGATGTTTTAAAAAAATCTTTACTAATATTCATATAAAACAGAGGTACAAGTTTAAAATAATTGACCTTTAATATGTATATATTATGCAGAGAGCATGGGTATAAAGGAAACGAAAGAGAAATGTTTATTTCCAAGTTTAACAAGAAAAAGAAACAAGTGGACCCTGGACAATTGACAACAGAGCCCCAAACAATTCTGTTTAAAGATAGTGTTAAAAGTTGTTATTCTTTGGAAAATCATCCTGAATGAATTTCATCATTCTTGATTTAAATGTGTTGGGTTTTTTTGAAACTTTAATTATGAGTATACTGTTCCTGAATCATACAACATGAAGTGAGATGCCGTAAGTTTAGGAAAAAATGCTTTACCTCTTCATTTTGCAAAATTCAGTCTCATTTAAATTAAGCAGCATTTCTCTGCAATAGATGGAATGAATATTGAAAAAAAGAAATTGTAGATATAGATTAAGGATAATTTTAATAATTTTATGCTTTACATAGATATGTGTGTGAGAGAGCATGTATATATCAAGAAAGGCAACTTTGCAGCTTAATGACTATATCTTTTTCTCATGTAACTTACACCTTTATTGTCTGGAGAAGAGAAACATTCCCTACTGCAGTATAATGAAGCAATGTTCATTAAAACAGGGTATGCAGGTAACATTTCTATTACCACATCACACCACCCACTAAACTAAAATGCAGAACACTCTATGCGTTCATCTAATTTTATTGCTTGTACTCTCCTGCTCCCCATTTATTATTGAGCTACCACATTTATAATTCAGTTGGACAATTTACTCCAGAATAAAGTACAAACAATCTGCATCTTACAAAGTTTACCTCTCACCTTTCCTTTTTTTTTTCCCCTCCCTTTGCTTTTAAATAATTTTCACAAGCTTTAGCTGATTAGTTGGCAGTTTGCTCATCTTTTTAAATTTAACATTTTTTATGTTATTTTTTTTTACTTAAGCTCAATTTGTTTTTCTTTAGTAAACGTGTTTCTGAATAATGCAAGGTGAGCATTAACTTCAGGTATTACATAATATCCTAGCTCAGTTGATAACATCCTAAGCCTGTAAACCTGGTTTTAAATCTGTATGGCAAGTACAGCACATATGACATTCAAGCTGACAACTTAATTTACAGATTTGTGGTCCCTTCTCATTCCTGCAGTGCTAGGAAAACAGGAAGTTTTTGTGCTAAACTCTTTTGATTCCAAAACATTGCAAACTCTGTTTCATATTTGCAGGATCTGTGTTCCTCTGCAATGCACTAAAATCTCAGGTGGAAAAAGGGCATTGCAGAAGGTGCAAAACGTAGAAAGAGACAGACCATAGCAAACTCTTTTCAAAACTAGCTATAACTGACCTGAGCACTTTGCTCTACTATATATAAAGAAAAAAAAAAAGGCAAACATTTCCTAAGGGATCAGGGGATTAGGGCAGGCATTTATAGAACTTTATATGTAAGAAACTCTTTTGGCTGAGGAAGAGAAGCAAGATGATAGTTGCTGAACAGAAGCAAAGACAAAGAAAGAAACCAAATGACCCACATGAGCTCACTTCTGCATTTTCCCATTGAGGGTAGAAGATACACACAAAAAAAAGAAAAACAAACAAAAAAAAGAAAGAAAATAGCAGTCTGGCTACACTACAGGCAAACACACAGATGTTTTTTGTCCCATTGATGTTAGGACTGTCAGATTTGCACTGTCACTTAGTTCCTTACTGTACCTTCTTCATGCAGCTCTATTAAAATATAGAACATGTATAAGTGTATTATTTCAGGTTATATAGTTGTATATACACATACTGACCTGATCTATGAGAACAGTCTTCAGTAAGTACTTAACACCTTGAATCTCCAGCTCAGCTGCACTCAAATGACTTATATTTGACTCAATTCTCACCTCAGCTTGCTGAAATACAAAATGCCCTGTTGTTCAGGAGACTGGTGGCTAATCAAATGCCAACCAATTAATGAAAAATAAGAAGTAAAATACCAGAGACACTGAAAATCACCAGCCAGCACAACAGGAAGCAAAGCCGAGTGAAATTATCATTTCAGAATGCTGCTACTAATTTGCAATTGAAGAGGGAAAAGTATTCTGCTGGTTAAGAACCTATAACAGGATTTGAGAACAGAGATGTTGTTTCCTTATTGAAGTCTCTCTGAAAAACTTTGTACTGGACTATTTCTCTACCATGTCTTTTTCCCATACATGACATAACTACAGTTATTCTTCTTTCTCTTCCTGTCTCCCTGTCCTCTTTCCTCAACTTCATCCACTGAAACACTGGGACAACAGCTGCTCTCTTCTAAATTCCTGCTATGTAGAGCTTCTATTGTACCAAGGATTTTCTGTCTTTATCAAAAATGGAGTTCAATTTCTATTTCACAAAAAAAAAAAAACCAAAACAACAACTCATGAGGCATAGATTAAGGGAATCTGAAATGCAAAATTTTACAATAATACTGTTTAAAAAAAAACTATTACCATTGCTAAGGAAAAAACATTAACTATCTGAGGACTCGGTGATACTGTATCTGTCTGCTAATCACAAAATACAAATTATATGCACAGTAAGATATTCATTATATATTTCAGCACTACTCACCCTTACATTATCACAAGCCCCAAGCCTAATTCTGTAGAAGTACTATTTTTTCAGTAATATTGAACTACACAAAATCTTCTGCAAAATAAAAACATACATGAATTAAACATGAGTCAACCTTAAAAAACCCTGCATATATAATTTTACTATAAAATCAATAATATTTTCTATTTTCTTATTAAACAACATAGTCAGCATTTTTCTCCCAGTAGGGCTGTCTTTTGGTGATGTTCTAGGACTTCTATTATGCAAAAAATCAAACTACAGGACCTACTTCATGAATAAATATACCTTTTCTTCCAGCAATGTCAGCAATTATAGAACTTTTCCAATTATTTTATTTTTTTGCTCCAGACTGAAATACATTAGTTGAATGGACAATCTCAATGCGTGTTAGACCAAAAGGAGTACACACATTCAACACATTAAATACATATATGTGTGTTTTAATAGACCAATATCCAGAACACATTTATTCATAATGCATTACAGATGACTTTCTTCTAATTATTTACATATTGCTATATGGAGGCTGTGATGCTTACTGCTTTGATAGTACTTTGAGTTACTGTTTTGATGATTCTGTATAACATTGAACAACTTCAAGATGGTGCTGTGTCCCACTTATAACTCCTCCCTTTATATATGTATATGTCCTTAGCACACCATATTGTAAAATTTCTCTTTATAGGTCAGACACTAATGGAACAAACCTTATAATCTCAAGAACTTGCTAACCTGTGGTTCTTATTCATTGTTTATAGAGCTGACAAGACAGCGTAATGATTTTGAAATATAAGAGTTATTTCTCTGCTTGCAATGTTTGTATCCTTTTCTTAGGTCTTTGTGAATAATTAGGGCTCAAAAACTTTTCAAAGTTTTTCAGGAATAAATCTTATATCAACTCTGATCTACCCTATTTTACTGGAATTACTTTTTAAAATAGTAGCAGAAGCATCATCCCTTGTAGATTATTTTTCTCCATCCAAAATCTTATTTTTTCTAACAAAAGATAACTCAGATGAGAAAATTATATTATTTAATGTAATTGAAAATAAATAGCAGTAATATATTAATCA
Organism: Calypte anna; assembly: GCF_003957555.1. Taxonomy (NCBI): domain Eukaryota; kingdom Metazoa; phylum Chordata; class Aves; order Apodiformes; family Trochilidae; genus Calypte; species Calypte anna. The sequence continues at coordinate 127,090,820 of NC_044245.1, forward strand.
GTAAGAATATAAATAGCTTAGTTAAACATTTAAAGTAATATTGCAAGATATTTTTACTATACCATTTCTACTGTTTAGATATAACTGTGATGTCAGTTTTGATTGACATACTCATTTTTTATCTTCCTGGATGAAGAATGATAAAAATTACAATTGGTAAAGCATTTTTGGAAATGGTCTTGCAGGAGTGGAAGAGATTATTTAGTAGTTTAAAGGTGGAAGAAAGTTTCTGCAAAAACTCTTACAAAGTACTTTGTTCCTCTGAGTCAATTTAATACCTTGGAGAGAATATCTTCTGGAGTGACCTCCTTGAACCTTAGTGACCAACACAATAAACCACTAGAAATTATAAAAGAGAGCCTTGAAAATAAAAAGAGTGTTCCTCAGGGCTTTAAGTTACACCAACAGAGTGAGAATGAATCCCAGTGGGAAGGGAAGATCTCGTATCCCTACCATTAATTATCTGCTTCGTAATCTACTCCCATTATAATTGTAATACTTTCCAAATGCAGCCCTCCTTTCTCATGCCTGCAGCAATGCACATTGTTCCCTGTCTGACAAAACCCCTCTTTGTTTGGGAATGGAAAGCCATGTAAACTGCATAATAGCCTTTAAGAAAAGAATCTTTGTTGTGTTTATACTACACGTTTCCATTCCGTGTTTTATACAACTGGTTTGCCCATAGAAACTGCATGGATGTTCCAATAAGGTAACTTAAGCAATATTCCTCTACATGGCTAAATGCTTCTTTATTACATGCACAGAATAATAGAGCTTTACCCACTGCATGTGTTTTCCTTAATTATGTTTGTTCTTCTCTGTTATTTCAAAAGATAGAAAATCAATCAGTATGCAACTGAGGACACCAAAAGCTGGCTCATTATCCACAGAAATCATTCTGACCATAAGAAAATACAGTGCATGAATTCAAAAGAGAAGGAATGTATTTATTCTCACAGATGATACAACACACCTCCACCTCATACTAAGAACATTGTCTATTGATACAACACAAGGTGCAAACAACAATCCTTCACAAACTGGTTAATCAGAACACTAAATGCTGTGGTCTTTAGTTGCAGAAGACCTCCTTGGTCTTGCTCAGTTTGCTCTGGCTCTGTTACCACACACACACTGATGATGGGACTTTTCCCACGGCTTTATGGTCCTAGGCCTTGAAAAATAAAGGACAAGGGTGTTTGTAGAGAAGGCAGTAGGACATGAAATGCACACCTGTAATTTCACAACAAAGTCAAATTGTATTTTATGCCTATATTATACGTGGCCATATATAGTGCACATCGAATTTTGAAGCTTTCATCATTTTTGCTCATGTTTTTTTCCTTTTCCCAAGGGTGTAAAATTGCTAGAGCAGTAAGACTCCCTAAGTCAGCATTGCTTAGTACAATCTTTGCTAAAGCCTGACTCCTGAGTTTATCAAGAATAATTCAGCAATGCTTCAGTTGTTAATGAAATGTAAGAAAGATCTTTCAAAAAAAGAATGAGGCCTATAGTTCATGAAAGGATATGTGGGAATTGGGGAAGAATTACCATTCACTAAGACACTTGCTTTGCCAGCTGCATACGTATATTCTAGCTCCATAAAGACCCTCATCCATAAAGCTGAAACAATCTTTCAGGGAAAGCCAATGTTTTGAGGGGCTCGTATTTACGAAGGCAAGCAAGATAATCAAGAACTAGTAATTTATAATTAGAGCTTTTAGTAATATACACACTGGTTTGAATCAGGAAGGTTTCTAAATTATTTCATAATTACTCAATATACTTCTTTGCTTTGAAGTGTTTTGGCTTTGATTTTTTATTTTATTTTAAAAATATATTTGGATCAGATTTTACCTTTCAGGTTTGCTGCTTAATTGTCTTATACTTTTAAACACAGAAGAAAAGTGGTAATAGAGTAATCATTTTACATTAAGCAATAGCAGAAGAGTAATGAAGTGGAATCATAGTGTTCAAGTCATTCATTTACAAAACACTCTTTTATCCCAAACACCTGCATCTTTCCCCAGGCTGAGGGAGCACTTCGACTTAAAACAGAACATTAGAAGCTCTAGTGCATTATCGCTTCAGATCACCTACAGCTGACTGATTCTGGGTGTCAATTAAAGTTATTACCACCTAATAAAATGCTACTTAATGCAAACTGTAGGCTATACCCTTGGCTTTGTATACAGATTGGGATTCGCTGTTGAAGAAGAGAAGCTGTTTGCAAAGGGCAGTTTACAGAAACCACAAATATTACACTAGTTTCTAAGTCAGACAGCGAATTAAAAAGGATCCCAAGTATTTCAACAGGGAAATTTTAGTGGAATTACTTGCAATTTGTCATATGCAGAGTCTATACTGTCAAGAGTAATAGTTTTAGGGTCAAAATCATGAAGACTTTATGTCAGATGGGACTCTCTCCCTGCTCTGTAAAAATATTCCCAAAATTGGAGTTGTGGGCAGGCTGGACTAAATGATCTCCATAGACACCTTCAACCCTCAGTTACTCTGTGATTCTGTAGCTAGTAGTGCAAACCATCCAGTGGTGGGCACACAGCCACCACACACAGCCAGATACATGGTCACAAGAGCGATAGCTCACATTCCAAATCCAAAGTATCTTCCTTTTCACCTTCTTGAGAAAACACCTTAATGAGCAGCTTTTAATCTAAGGCAACATTTCCTGAATTCCTGCTGTCTCCTTTGCAATAGCTAATGCAATATCCACACTAAGAGTACAGACATACAGAGCCTGCTCTGATAAAATGCCAGGACATAGTAATATAAACCTCTGCTACAATTATGACATCATATGAAGCCCCAAAATATGCACTGCAATATGGATTCAAACTCAGGGAATTTATGATTTCTTCCCTGGATGATGCTGGGACCACTGGGCTTCCTTGTTCTTTCATCCCACTAGCTGCTAACATCTCACCTCCAGATAAGGGATGGCACTGAGAGCTGTCTCCTGGGAGCTTGCTGCTCGAGTGTCATATCCCTGCAAGCAAACAAGGAGGAAGCTAAACCCAAGATTCTCTTCTTTAGGGCTATACCTCAGATGCTGACACCCCAAGCAGAAAACAGCAGCACCATCTCTCCTCACAGGCATGAGTACTGCTGACAGCGTGAGCTTTTCCACCAGTTCAGATCTTGCTGAACAGAACATGGACAAACCTCTTCTCATAAATCCTGCTGGGGCAAAAACTGCAGTAGCCATATGATATAAAGAGCTAATCTAGCTGTTCAGATCACTTTCCCAGTCCAGATTAATTAAAAAATTCAGACAAACTTAATGCCATATTCTTTGTCCTGCTGGTGGAAGTGTAAACCAGCATGAAAACATCAAGTCTAAACTCTGTAATGCATGCTTCAGCTTAGTCCACAGAAATGTTCACATGCTCATTTTTTGTCCAGATCAAATCTGAATTTAACACACATGCAACCCCCACCTTTCTGCAAAGAGGAGTATGTGCTTCTCACCTTCCCAATGGAGGCCCCCCTATCAGCCTGCTTGGGTCAGGCTTTTTTGGTTCAGTATAACTGACTGCTTCTCCACCTCTGATTTAATAACAGAACATCCTCTGCACAACAGTACCCGAATGCAGATTGAACTCATTTTCCAGTATCTTCTTAGGACACTGTTAAATTTGGATGGAAGCTGAATTGTGGTAACTGGGCCTGTATAATGCGTTGGGTTAGTTGTAATCCTGTCACACAGCATGAGATCACTATCTGATACATTATTTGAAAACCTGCCAAGGCACACTTGAGAAATAAGTTATGTTACAAATGATTTCTGAAGAACTTCTTTTCTATTATAATTAAAAGCCCACTTTATATACACTAGGAATCTTATTTCCTTAATTATTTTCAAACAGTTCCTGAATGGTTTATGCATTAATCCCCAAACACACCAGCCTGTTATTCCCCACTGGAATATAACATATGCTGAAAATTAATTATTTGAATATCTAAATGACAAATACTCTTTTCCAATATCTGTTTGCTGACCAAAATTTCCATTATGAATTAAGCATGGGTAGGGAAGTTGACTGTCACAGGAAGAAAAGAGCAGTGACAATGAAGACAAAGACCAACTTATGGTATGGACTGGTCATACTGCCAGATCTGATTTCTACTTGATATAATTGCCTTGGCTTCTCCAGCTGGAAGGTCAGTGTCCATCACGAGCCCTCAATGGGTCTCCAAGTCTTGCAGAATTTTGTCTCCAAGTCATATTTGATAAAGTCTGTCATGCCCAGACCTTAACTGCTGCCATTCTCTGTCTCTGTGGTCTTTTTTCCTTGCCTTTGAAAGCCACTTTGAGAAATTTCTCTCAGAGTTAGATGCAGATGAGTTTTAATGCTTCTATTCTTCTCTTTGATATTATCATCCAGTGAAATATAAATACAACCATTTTTAAACAAAACCATTATTCTTTTCTGACAAAATGCCAGAAAGCTTTAAAATTAATGGCATTCAAACTCTGAGTAACACTTTTCTGCAAACTTGAACACAGCAAAGAAACACTTTGAGTATTCAGTTTGGACTCTTTAGATTTTATTACTGTACTACATGTGACAACCATGTTAATAAAATAGGAAAACAATTTTTAATTAAATAATATATTTGACTTTAAAAAAATCAAATTACTTTTGGTAAATCTTCATGCCTCAATCAGAAATCCTAGAATATCCTTCAAATTGCACAGAAACATGGGGATTTCTAATTTTAACCAAGAGAAAGGCAATAAAAGCCTGGTGTTTCTGTGTGCTTGGAATTCATATCTAATTCTCGGTCTAACAGCATGAGGTTATTGCCTTAATTTTAACCTTCAAAGAAGACAACAGTTTAAGTCATTGCCATGTTAATAATTGCCTTCAACTCAGAAACCACCAACATAGCTGCACTTCTGTATGTAAAGCTTACTTAAATGGTTGTGACCATACTGAAGGCTTTTGAAATTCGGAAGTAAAATATTTGAAGTGAAGAGGAGGAAGCTGTGAAACCAATTTCTAGAAACAGGTCAGGAAAATGTAAAGTGCAACAATTTTGGAATATTGTATTAAAGGTCTGTGATGTTTCCCAATGATCTGTGACACGAAAGTGTAAAAATGTTTTTAGACCAGACAGTCACACTTGAAAAATATTTTAAAGGTGTTTTGTATGGCCATTTCTTAGAACAACCAATAGGTTAGAAATGCAAACTGCAGAGAGAAGTTCTGAGCTTTCTGAAGCTTTGAATTTTGGTTGTGTTTTATTTTTTGGCTGGTAGGTTGGTTTCTTTTAAGGCTTTTAAGCTCTTCCTGTAGTTATAGATGAAATTCTGTTACTTCTAAGAAAAAAAAAACAACAAAAAAACAAACCACAAAAAAAACCAAAAAAGCACAACTGGTTCTTTTTAAAGTGATAGAAAAGGCAAGTCATATCTTGATGTAATAAATGTTGGGTGCAGAGTTCCTTAGGAGAACACTCAAAAGCAAATAAAAGTTGCTTAAGAGTTAAATTTATTTTAATGAGCTTTTAGGATCATTTACCACATACCTATCCCAGTGACTACAGGTGGATATCCCTGCTCAGTAACACTTGGCTGCCCCTGAATAAAACAGGAGAGAGCAAACAAACGAAAGAGAATAAAGAAAAAAGGAAGAGCTTTATGTCAAGGTACACTTAATGAGCACCTGCAGTTCACAGGACTGGGTAACTATTTACCACCTTCTTCCCTCCAGATAAATATCTGCTAAGAAATTACTCCTCTTTCTGTATCACTAACAAATAAAATGAAACCCTTGAAGAGTGCTTGGAGGCAAACTGTGGATAGGTTAATTTTCCTTTTTTGTATACCAGGAAAATAATCATCATGGGAGCACCTAATTTAAAAGGACTTGACCCTTTGTGCATGGTCATGCTTGTTGCTTCATAACAGAATGTCTATTGATCTAGAGGTGGAGAATGCAGTTAAACAGAGCTTCCAACTTTAGTGGTCCAGATGCTTGGGATCAGGGAACCCTAACAGTTACCCGTCAGGACATCACCTGTGTAAACTTCAATCTGGCCACAGGGGGAAAAAGGACAAGGTATTATTACCTACGATAGAAAAGTTGCAACATCTTTTGCTTCACTGCGTCTTTAGGAACCTGGCCCATTTGCCCAGATCTGCCTTCCTTTCTCTCCTTGTTTGAGGATTTATACATGAGCATGCTAGGCCTGTGCAAGACATTTTTAAGCCCAACAAGCTACCCAAAGAGTCTGTGGTCTATAACCAATCCTTGGCACTTTGCAATATGAATGCGAAATGTATTTGCAATTTCTGTGACAGAGCTGTTACAGCCCTCTGTGACAGGGCTGATTGTACAAACAGCCCACCCCAAGACTGCCAAAAAAGTTAATTCCACGGGGAATGTAGGGCAGTAAATATTGTTCCAAAAAAGAAAAATCATGATCAGAACAAGGGAAAAAAACATTCTCCATTTTACATTGCAAAATCAGCAAGTGTGAGTCCATAAGTTTCTCCAGACCTACCCACCAGAAGCTGCCATGTGCAGCACATTATTGTTCACTGGCTGAAATCTGTCCCCAGGATGCTTCTGTAAATCACCCATGCCCTTCTGGTATGAAAAAGATGTATTCCAACAGAGGACATCCTGTTTTTCGAAGATGCTGACCCAAAGACTGATAGAAATCTGGAAAAATTGAAAAGTGAATTTTAAAAACTAGAAGTATCAATCATCTAAATCAACTTTACTTAGATGTCTAATCCTGAACATATCCATGAGATCTGTCCCACTTAGCTTTCAGACTTGACTACAGGCTGGGATGTCAGTTCTCCTGGAGAGGACTATTCCTGTTCAGTGAGCACAAATGGAAATTAAACATTAGTCTGGAATAGCCATGGAGTGTCAGACGGTTTAGACTTGGTTTAGATTAAGAGACTTACATTTAGGTAGATAAATATGCATTTCTTGATCTGAGACTATATCCTGCCCTCAACTTCTAGCCCCACCTAGGAAAATACTGTCTTCATGTATTGAAGATAATTCCAAGATAATCTTCCCCAGGATCTGAAGTCAAGCAGAAGTCTGAACAGTGGGCTGTTCAGATATTCAACCTTTACAAGCAAAGAGCAACTCACAGCACACTCATATAGCAGATCTTCCTCAGGTGTTAAACTCTTATTGTGTTTTGGTTTTCCTTTAAAATATTCCAGAGGAAATAATGTCTTTCAAGAAACAGTGCTTTTTCCTTTATTCTTTTTTTTTAATCTCAGTCTCCTCTTTACTTTCTCCTGTACCATAAATGATAGTAGTTTTGCTTTATTTGCTCTCTCCTTGTTTCATAGCCTTGAATCACTCATTTTATAAGTGGTTATACAATATTCTGCTGTACTGACCTGTATCTGAAGATAACAGTTCCTATATTCTTCACTTTAAATGTTAAACAAGGAGAAAAATTATGAAAATTCTATTTGCAAAAGATTCCTCACTCAGATTTCTATATTTCTACAAGCATGTTTTTTGCATTCACAGATTTTGGATACATAGTCAGAGCACACTACTGAGAGAAAATAGCAGTACTGGTATTACTTCATTAATGTCAAAACAAATGCTCCATGCTCTGGTGGTAAGAAAGTCAGTCCATCACCAAGGGTCAATTGCTTTTCCTAAAGGTGGCTTAGTTGTCATTAAAACAAATCCACTGTTGTGACAAAAGCATCATAGGAATTATGCTCTATGCCCCTTACAAAAGGAGCCTTGACATCCTACAACAAAACTGGACCTTTAGTACAAAAGGCCAAAAGCTTCAAATACTCTGCGTATGTCAGAAGAAAATAGGAGAGGTCAAAGTGCACCTCCCGGTGTCTTATGTCCTCATAATAGCAGCTAGTGAAAAAAAAAAAAATGGATTATCCTTGGAAATGGACCATATACTACAAAGGCAGAAAAAGGGCTCTCAATGTTCTTTGCCAGCCTGATCAGGAGAAATCCTGACCTCACAAGGTCCACAGTGTATGAGCAGCCGGGTATCCAAGCTGCTTTGGGACACCCCCTATGCCCTGCCCAGCACTCTGACTCTGGCCAAATCCCAGCACTACTGGAAAGCACATCCAAGAATGTGGGATTGTGTCTCATTTGGGAACTGTGAATTTACAGATTCTTTCAAACATACTGCAAGATGTTTATCTCACAGTGTGTTGATACCAAAAAATACCCACTAAGCTGTAGTCTTCATAAACAAAACAATATATTGCCTCAAAGTGAAAATAAGATAGTAATTCAATAAAGAAATTTATAGACAACATACAACACTTGAATTCATTTTAAAGACTGCACTTATAGCCCCCCTTGGGTTAAAGCTTTTCTAACACATCAGGGAAAATCAAGCAAACAAAGTCTATATTTTTGCATAGAGCGTTTTATGCTCAATACTTCAATATTTATGTGTGGCATTATTTATGCTACAAAAAAATATAGGCTTTGTGTCTTTCATTTATTCAACAGTTCTGAACTGTTGAATACCCACGCTAATACCCACGGGTATATTACACTCACAGCTTCATTCCTCCACAATCCTTACCTCAGGAAAATGAAATTTTTACATTCTAAATTAAAGCTAATGCTAATTTGTAATTGTAATGTACTGTAAGAGATTATTATACAGTATGTGTGCCAAAGGAGCTGCCTTATGCTGGTAAGGTACACTACAGTAAGAGTTGCTGTGAATGAATGTGACACATGAGAACAGGGGAAAAAAATAAATCAAGTAACTCAGGTTACTAACTACAACAACTGCTAAAGTAATTTCAGAAGTGGCTGATAACTTGCTAGAACCTACCAGCCTCTCCAGGCTGGCAGGGAAACATCACTCAGTCATCTGCAAAACAACATTGTCTTTGTAAATATGGAGAAAAAGTGATATCCCTGGGTTATCTCCCTTTTTTCTAATTGCCTTGGCATTAGCTCTTCTGTTGTAGAACATTTTACCAGGGAATTTTTCTGAATATATTGTATAAACAGAAAATCCTCAGAGCATCAGTAACAAATGTGCACCTTCTTACTGAGCCTAGATATATGCTAGGTATTGATGTCAACAAGCCCTTTTCCAAGAAGCCACTCTGAAACAAAACTGCTAATGCTCTTCCCAAATCTTTCTAAAGTGCTGGCCTCCTAAGTGATCTTTTTTTTTAAATTACACTCCCACATGAAGAACGCTCCTGCTCCATCACCATCATCTTCTTCTTCCAGATCCTGGAGCAGGATACCAGGTATAGCTTTCCTATGCCATCTCCAGGAACCATTTCTATACTGTGAATGGTGAAAAAAGGAAAGCTTTACTCGTGATGTTGCTGTACAACCTTATGTAGAGCTCCCTGACACATCTGAAGCCTATATTGCTTGCTCCCTGCATCCCAGAGATCACTTCCACAGCTCTGGACATAAAAGTTAATAAATCTTCAAAGTGCTACCATTTCTCAAGGTGTAGTTCGTTGTCCCTGATGCATCAGGAAGAACAAAGCTGATACGCCTTGACAGCTTTAGGTGCCCTGCAGAAATGGATTGCTCTTCTCTCATGAACAGCCATAAGGATTCATAGGATTTGTGGCCCAAAGCATGCCAGATGTTCCCAAAAGAGCACTTCTAGGGGTTGGAGGCAGAGGTGCCAAGTGTCCATAACACTGGTTATGTGCATTGGCTGACATATTAGAAGAGGGTCTGAAAAAGGCCTGTATGAGAACAGACCCCTCTGCCATGGCACACTCCTACTACTCACTATGGTGGGCAAGTTACTCCCCCTGATGTGGGCTACCAAGTGTTCCCTCCTTAAAACCAATGAGCTGTGAGAGTGTTATTTGTTCCCCCAGCTTCCACTTTTTAAAATTTTCACTGCAAACACAGCTTATTTACACTCTGTCTCTTTTAAAAATCAAGTGTCAACCAAGTGCTAAACTGCTGCTATTTGCCAATGTTTCATTAACACCTTATTAACTTCCAACAGCTGAAGGTGACTGGACCCTCACCTCTGTTTATTTCCTCAAAGTAATGGTTAACTGAAGCATCAGGATAGAAGCACCCCTGAAAATATGACTGAAAACAAATATGCCTGCAGAATATAATCACACAGAACTTCAGCCAGACTGCTAACAGACACATCTTGTTAATTTTATGCAGAGCCACATACACCAAGTTTCAAGCACAGCTTCTTATTACAGATGATAATAAAGATCTCTGTGTGCTTTTTTTTTTCTTTCTTTCTTTTTTCTTTTTTTTTTCTAGTCCATATAAGAAACTGTCTAAAACAGCTATATGAATCTTATACAAACTATGCCAGCAGTAGTTTGTTATTTCAGTTTAAATGCCAGGTAGAAAGGTGTGATTCCCTTGTCATGTAAATCAGTACAGCTCCACTGATTCCCATAACAACTGCAGTGGTTTACACAGCTGAGCCTCCAGCATGTGTGCTGTGCATACATTCTTTGAATATACTGAATCCCAGTCCGTGAAGATATAACTGTAAAGGAAAGAAGAAATTAAAGAAGCAAAACTCAAGAAACAGGACTCCCAGAGCAGGGGGACAGGAAACATCCTCCTACAGAGAGATCACTGAGGGATTAAAGCCTTTCTTTAGCTCTCCCTTCTGCTTCTACCCTAATCTCTTTACTGTCTCCTGCCTTCCCTTTTCCTTGTTCTCATCTAATTTGAAAAAATAGCTCAGATATATGTTTGCTGTATCTCTCTCTTCCTCAGCTTTTCATTGTACTAAAAATCTTTCCTCCTGTTTTTTATTCCACGCTTCCAGACCACCATTCTGCACACCTGGAAAAAGAAGCCAGCTTGGTGGAAGACAAGAGGCTTCTGTTCCTCTGCCCAAGGTTGGCCTTTTTGAGCTCTGCTAATGCTGGAGGACCTGAAGTTGTTCCGCTTGTTTTCCTGTTCATGCTTCTATTTTTTACGGCATATTGGTTTCTAAAAATTATTCACATGTATTAACACTGGGAGCTTGGCTATCAGAGCACTAGTTACCACTTTTCATCATACAAACAGGAAGAGTTCAGATGATTTCAGTGACCTAAAAAGGGGATATCTCATCTATCATAATAAGCATTCAAGAACTTCAACCAGTCTCTTCTGATTTTGATAATCTTTCTTATACTGACTATAAAATTTTCATACTGTTCTTCAGGCATTTAATGAAAAAGTTTGCTTTTTGAAATACTCTTTGAAAAATTCTGACAAATCACAAAGATGCTAAGGTGGAAAGAATAAAAAGAAAGGAATCAGCAGGTAATTGGAAATAGAAGTACAAAGAATCATATGGGTGATTAATGAAGTAAATGGGGTGTTGGGGCCACTCACAAAAGTAGTGTACCCCAGTCTTTTCAAGGAATCTTGAATCATTCTTCTCATCTCAGAATATTGTGTTAGACCATTTGAAAAATTTAATAATAGTTGCTAACTCATAGCTTGAGCATTCATGTGGTTTATCTGATAGGATTAATATTTTTTTTCACCAGCCAGGAACACTCTGAGGTTTCACTAATTTTGGTACAGGCTAATGGACAGTTTTTAACCTGTTATTGCTTCAGTATTCACTCTGCTTATTCTGCTTATTCTTATTGTTACACACAGACTTCTGTTCAAATATTCTTAAAAGTTTGCAAGGCATCATCTCTCTCTATATAAAAATGTATACTTGAGGACTGAAATAAACACTTTGCTCTCTGTGCTATCTCTGCAAGTACTTTGTACCAGATTTGGTCTCATTATCACCAATATAAATCTGGAATAGTTCCACCAGTCTCTGTAATGTTACTCCCAATACATGCTGATTTAACAGAGAGCACAAGCTGGTCCATTGACCTAAGTGGTGTCAGTGGGGATGTACTGAGAAGAAAATTTGATCTACTAAATTCAAATCCTTGAGGTGTTGTTCTAACAGGCAAGTTATTTAAAAAGAAAACACTGAACTTGAACGTTGACCCTCCAGCCCAGCTGGATCTTGATGTAAACTGTGCTCCTGCTGTAGCCTTTTAAATAGATCAGCAATTTACATTTTAAATAGATCGGCAATTCAAATTAGTGGAAATGCCAGAATGTAGGTGGCATGGAGGGAGGAGAACTTAGCACTACCTGAAATTTCATCAGCATTCAACAGTATTAGCATTACATTTTCTGAGAGCAGGGAATGGATGGCCTGTAAGGATTCAACTACTGCACGTGTGTGCCCCACAAGATGGTACAAGTGGCTGTAGCTTAAAAGGGTGGGCAAACATGGACATAGTGTTCCAGGTCTTAAGCAGGCCTTGACTGCCCATAGGTGGTGGGCTCGGTACTGAATTTTATTGGGAAGAGACCTGCAAAGGAAACAGTTGAAGAAGACACAGCAGTGTTCTGGCCTTGTGTGATTTGCTAGTACAGATGTGTCCCACAAGTGTCCTCCAGAGTGCGGGATAACATGGGGGGAGCAAAGCATATGGCACAGGGATGCAACAACCCTGCCACTGACACTGGGCCCTAGGCTGACACCCGCTCATGGGTTAGAGCCCAGCCATGCTCTGGATGTCTCTTGGCTGCCATATGCAGGCATAAGACGATGACTTTGTGCTCCAGTGCTTTCTTGAAATATCCAAACCTTTCTAAGAATAGAAGGTGTTTCCTTCTGAGAGCTGTGGAGTCTAAAATGGATGTAGGTACCTCTAGGGTTGATGGCCTGTAGGTTTTTAAATCATATTATTAGGGTTTAGCACTAAACAGGTAGTCTGAAACTCGCCAAAGATAAATTATTGTCAGTGAGATCAATGTGCAAAGAGAGGAAAATTTAAATTGAAAGGCTGATATAAAATGGCATGAGTGTGTGGTGTTTTCTTCAGAAGCCCTGGGCCTAAATCAGTCTGTTTTATGCAACTGCCCATCAGGCACCATCAGATCTGTCTTCCTACAGAGCCACACACATAACAACAGAACCACTTGTTACTGAGGGCCTGACATCTACTCCTTACAACAGGCTAGAACCAGCTGGTTCTTCTGAACAGGTTGTGGGAAGACATAAGGCTGACATAAAGAGTGAAATCTTAATGAGAAGCTTGGGGTTTTGCTGCTTTCTCCTTTGCTTCCACATTTATTTGTCTCTCAGGTGTTTAACTATTGTTACTGGGCACAAAAAGTCCAGTAGTTCCCCCTTTGACCTTAAGCACTCATTTTACTCTGAATGCACTGGATGATTTTTGGGGAATGAAATCACGCTGTGGTTTGCAAGGAGAGGTTAATTTCCCGCTCACGAAACACCAAAGCCTCAGTGCTAATGTTCATTTCCATCACTTGCTTCAAAAGCACCGACAGCCCCTAATTGCAGCCACCTATTAAAGGCATGTAATACGGATGTCCACACCTCCTCCCCACAGTACCAGGTCTGTCTGTCCTTTGCTTCAGGAACAACCACCGCACGTTATCTGCCTCACGCCATGACGCGTGGCGGGCAGTGGCGTCACACACCTCAGTGTCTGCCTTAAAAAGCATCTGCGCCGGTCACAACACAATTATTCTTAATCCCTCCAGCTCTGATATTTGTTCACCTCACGCCAGCAGGGAGAACAGGGGGCAGTTGCTCGGGATAAACACGAACGGCTGTGGGAGATCCCCTCAGGAGCAGCTCTGTCACCGAGGACGTTTGCCTCATTGACAGCCCTGCGCAGGCTGTCGGCTTGGCTGCTGCTCTCCGCCAGAGAAATGGCAGCATTTCAGGCTGTTAAGGGGGTGATTGATGGGTGCTGTCAGTCCCTACCTGTCAGCCCATTGCACTGATGGGAGTGAGATCCCCCCAGGGAGGCAGCCTTACACAATGCAGCCCACCCATCCTGCTCAGCGAGGCCCTAACGTCCTGGTACAGCGCTCCTGACAGGTGGTAATCTGCACAGCCACAGCGAGGCTGGGGAAGGGCGAGTGAAGGTCTGGGAGCTCTGTTTTTGCTGGCAAGGGCAGTGACATCTCTCTCAGAAGTACCTGGAGACACTGGAGCTGGGCTGGCTGCTGCAGAGGGCTGGTTCAGCCCGGGGTTAGGATGGATCCTGCTGCCACAGCTGCAGCTGCAGGGACGTCAGCAGGAGAAACTTGTGGGATGCTGGCATGGCTCCACAGCTTTGCATGTGCAACATTAAACACATGCAGAGGGTTTGCAGTATCTGCTCCTGAGCCCGAGGGATGACAGAGATGATAAAACCATTTACCCCCACTTGGAGGAATCCCCCATGGATGCACATGGCGGTGCTGGCACACGTAGGTGTGAATTCCTCACCCCGCAGGAGCAAGGCTCAACATCGTCTGATTGTTCCTCTGGTTTTGCAGCAATCTAAATAAAAGTAAGAAGTCAGAATAACAAAATACCCTAGGAAAGAGGGATACTTTTTCCTTTTCTATTTTGTGTTTGCTAGCAAGAGATTTGAGGCTGGTTTTCAACACTGAATTTTACAGAGGATCTTTTCAGCCACAAGACCATCTAAATCAAAGCTCAGACCATCGAGCCAGTATCAACAGTAAGACAGTAACACCAAGAAAATCCAGTTGCCTTTCAGCAGCCCTTTCCCTTTCTTGCTGTCCTGTTCTCCTTCCCACCTTTAGCCCCCCATGACCTGGGGTGGTGAACCTCTGGGCAACTTGCCCTGCCAATCCCTGCGTCTGGCTCAGGCAGCACTGAGGCTCTCGGGCCAGGAATCCCCCGTGGGGCCATCCAAGGCCCACTGACATCAGTGGAAAGGCTCCCACTGACTTCAGGGCTGCATCAGGCCAAGGCTGAAGCAGAGCCATCTTTCCTTCAAAACTTGTACTTGACAGCTCATAGGCTGGCAGTGGCCACACAATAGACTTCTGGGGACTTGCTACAGTGCCTGCAAAGCAAGGGCTGATGCCACTGCTGGATCACTCCTTCAATCTGATGCCTCAGATAAGAGTCTCACAGAATCCCTTTTCCCTCCAAATCAATGGCAGTGCCTGCAGCTGCACAGACCAGAGTCTGTTTAGTTTCTGTGGGCCAACAGCCACCAGCTGTAGAGGCTGCTGTGCTTTCTGCTGGATGGGAGCTTTTAATTCCAGTAGACAATGTGTACAAATATTTCCCATATCAAAATTGTTCCATATCTCCCTAAGTTAATTAAATGCTAATTTTCTAATGAGGTGACAGCAATGGCAACAACCTGTTATCAGCATGCCAGCTAGTGCCTGTAACCAACGGCTGAACATAGAACCATTGTGTTGTTACTAAACTGCATTCCTATATTAATTAATTACTTTTGCAGCTGTAGTAGTCTGAAGCTGGACAGAAATGTGGATAGGAATGAAATGAAAAACAACATTTACATTATTTGGAGATTGCAGAGGTGCTTTGTGGTATTTATTATTTCACAGTGTTGTTATAGAAACACTTTATGTGTTTTCATGCCCACTGAATGCTAGTTTGGCAAGAAATGGTAGCAGGAAAACTCAGGATTAAAAAATACTCTTCAATACACATTGAGCATAAATTAAGGTATAAAAGTTTTCTGTTGCTGTAAGAAGAAAAATTCATTTGGAGTTCAGATTGGAGGATGTCTATATATCTGTCACATCTTCATAATCAGAAAAGGACTTAAGCATTTTAAACCTGGTAAAGGGGAATTTATGTGCTTTCATCCAAACCAGAGATTCTGCTATGTACTTCAGATGGTTTCCAAAGTCTCTCTGCACTTCAGCTGCCAGTTTAAATGCTTTATTCACATTTTGAATTCTGGTGTTACCCAAAAGCTCTTCAGCCTTGAAATAGTCAAATTGCCCAACATCCAGTTCAGACACCAGCTTATTTGGGACCTGAAAAATATATTCCTGTTTATCTTCCCTCAGGGCTAGATTGAGTGATCTGAAAAGTCCTACCAAACAGCTCTGAAATTGGATTTTACATAAAACACAATGGCAGTTTATCAATTTCTTTTGAACTAGGGCCACTGGAGTCATCCCCTTTTCTAAGCTACTGCAGTGTTTGAACGGGATATGAGAGGCACCGTTCAATGCCTCTCTCTGCAGAGCCAGAGCTCATTCCTCCTGTAATACACTTCAGTCAGGAGACTTGACCTCCCTGGATGTCAGTGTGAAATTTTCTCATCCTCTTTCACAGAAAAGAACTGGTAAATTCCATCAAGACTGTGATGTAGAGATGTGAACATTTGCCCCACCTTTTACTTTAGGCACCTACCATCAGGAGAGCACTCAAAAGGTGAGAAAATCTTGATGATGGCATAGAAATTAAAAAGCCTATTAAAAGCCATTCAAAAGCAAGGAGGGGCATGGGATTTCAGATGGGCTGAATGACAGATATATATTTTTTTCCCCACTATAGACCAGCCTGGTAACACAGACTGGTACAGTTTTCATTAGGAATTAGTGGTATAATGGCATATACCATGTTTAGATAATCAGGCAGAGCATTTTACAGGCAGTCACTTGATGATATGAATCTTGTCATAATGAGCAACAGGTGAGATACACCTTTAAGTCATTTGTCTGAGTGCTTCACATAGTGAGTATAAGGATGTCCTACAAATGAATAATAAAGCCTGCCAATAAAATGAAGCTTTATTGTGAAATTGATGTCCAAAAATGTTTAAAACAACTTATTTACTGAATTTGGGCAAAAACTTCCAACCTGTTTTAATTACAATTAGTGATAGCTGAGCCAATGCAAAAAATACAAGACTGATAAGAAACTATGAGCCCATTCACAATAAGCAGTAGGTATACAAATACCTTTGTTGAGGTCTGTAGGAAAACCACAGCTGAAAACCCTTATCTTTCAAGGAAAATTCTACAAGATGTTTACAATTAGTAATTTTTTTAAGATTTGCCCCATCCTAATGGCAAAATCTTAAGCTGTACAGCTGTCCCAGCACCATGCTGGAGGAGGCAAAGCCTGCTGGTGATGGGCCAGTACTGCATCTGTTCAGTAGCTGTGAAACTGTTCTGAGCAAGCTGTGGAATGAAGCCTGCTGGCAGCACACAATGAGCAAAGGGAACTGCTTTTTAAGATGTCTATATTCATCCTAACCAACCACTTTTATCTTAATTAATTTAGTGTTATTCAATGGGTCTGATGAAATTATTTCAAAGTATTTACATTACTAATGATTTAATAATTAGAAGTATTTTAATCCATGTCTGAGTAATGTGCAAAACTATTCAGTTTATTTTTTGGAAAAGTGAGTCTGGGATTATTCATTTCCCTATATTCTCAATTCAGAATGATTCAGAAGTTGCAACTCTGCCATACTGGCTTCCTGCAAAATATAGTGAGTGCAAAATGTCTTATTTACTGCAGCCCAAGAAAACACACGTGTGTGGGAGACAGTGATACTGTCTCCTAAAGTTCTGCTAAAATCTCAGTGGTGTCTAGAGATACAGCTGTGTGAAAAACATCAGAAAAACAAAGCAAAACAAAAAGAAAACAAGTCACAAGTCATAAACCAAAAGGATATAATTATGCCAGAGCAAATTTAGAATTTTTCACCAAAAGCTGGATTACTTTGAATGTGCCCACAAAGTCTTTCTCAATGCAATATTCATGCATATTCACCCATGGGTCCATCAAGCCAGTCACACCCAGAGGTAAATTTAATATTGCCAAGGTGCAAAGTGGGTTATTGTGTCAGCAAATACATTGTGGCAAAAGTCCTGTGGTGGAGAGGGAGCAGACAGCTCAGAGGGCAGCAGCCCTTAAAAGGCAGCTCCAGATTTCCTTCTGCTCTCCAGCAACTGACTTATCATGGGGCTGTTGTTCACTCACATTCAGAATCAGCCTACAGTCAACTCAAAAGCAACCCAACTTCTGAATTCCTTTTATTTCTGCCTGGAGTTCAATTTAGACACCATCCTTCTGACAACTTACTGTATAGGGTATGTTTTCCCTGGGGCTCCTGCTCATCCTTCCATGTGCATTCCTGCTTCGGTTTTGCCTCCAGGGTATTGCTTGCTTAGGTCTCCTGCTCTGATCAATATGTAAGCCCTTTCAATACCTAAACTGCTTGGAGGGTTCATGCAGCAGCAAGGGAGCACCATCAGCTGCCCTGGTCCTGCAGGGACTCAGGACTCCCAGAGCAGGTAACATCACTGGGAGAAATGCCTCATAAGGGTGTAAGCATGAACAGACTCCTGCCTTCTCCAACACAAGCTGCCATCCCAGAAGCACTGCACCCACCTCTGTGAGCAAGGGCCATCTGCGCCAGCTGCAGTGAATCAACCTACTATTTCTGTGGGCTTCTGTTTATTTTTTAAATGCAGCTGCTATATACTCAAACCCCATCAGGGTTTAGGAACAGTACAGTATTAGTCAAATCAACTTTGCTTTTCAGAAGGATGAAAGCTAGTGGTATAATTCAGATAGTGGACATTGGTGGGTGGCAGCATTACAAAGAGGTTTTCAAGCTCTCTTCTCCTGCATGAGCAAAATTTCATTCTTGGAGAGACATTCTGCACAATTGCTTGTGAAAGGCCACATAAGGTTTGTTTTTTCTCAAGCTTCTAGAAGTGTGGGCTGGCCAAAGGTTTGGCCTCAGATGGAGAGGCAGAGCTGCTCCTTTGTCCCATGCATGGCACTGCTCTGGATTTGAGGTTCTGGAATAAGGAGTTGCTTTGCTTGCTGTTTACTTATTTCAGGACCATCTATTCAGCTTTGCACATCACTTCTTATTTTCCTTCACTGGGACGTAGGCAGCTCAGAACTTTTTCAACAGTGCTTTCCATAGAGAAACAACAGTTTCTTTCCCAGAGTACTTCATCCTGTTCCACTTCCAAGGATGGCTGTGATGTCTGCCTCTAAATGATTAAGACTAGCATATAGTAAAGATTTTGCAGAATATCCCCTTTTTTTCTTCTCAATAGCCTGCCAGTGTCAGTTCTCAGCCTATGCTAAGGTCAATGAACACCTTGTGAGATGAGCCAATATAAGACAAAAACTCTCTCACACATGACACTCTCTATCCCTCAAGTCTTCTGAGAAAGAGTAGAACTTCAGTGTATGAACATTCTGGTGGATCTGTTTTTGATACTTGGTTGTGAGGCACATAATAGTGGGGTATCCATATAAACTATAATTTAATGAACAGAGAGCCTTATGTATATCTCTCCAAACTGGGGCAGTTAGGTAGCCTGGTGCTCTGCAGTTCTGTTTTACTTAATTAAAGTATTTCTGTTGGCTGGGGGGAATTATGTGTTACCCTGTTACTAGCAGATGATGAAAGGAAGCAGACATCATTAGTGTACATGACTCCTCAGAACCCATCAGAGTTAAGGCCTCTGTAGTTCTTCTGGAACAGAATTAACATATTTCTCATGGAAATGTGGTTTTTTTTGTTGTCGTTTTTTGTGAGGTTTGTTGGTTTTTTTTTTCTCTCATATTCATCTGCATAGATTTTTTCACTCAAGTATTAAACTGTTTGGTTATCTGTAATGTGCCTAGACCTTCACAGAAGTTCATTTACAAATGAACCTCTGTTAGGTCAAGGAAGGTTTATTTTAGCACTTTATGTAACTATAATCCTGAGTTTTTAATGACCTGACCATCTTTTCATCATTCTTAGCATGACAGATACCTCTCATTATCTCAACTTTTACTCCTGAAGAGCAAGATTGCACTCAGGTCCCCTCAGAAGTTTCTTGGGTTTGTGCCATTAGAGAAGGGAGTGCATAAGAAGGAGCATCTGGCAGTACATCTGCATCCAGTCCCTGCTGACATCCTGAGATCCATCTGCCCAGGCTCACTCCTCCCTTCACAGGGAGCTTGACAGATCTGGTACCCCCCTGCCAGACAACCTCAGCAAATACTTCTCTCGCCAAGGGAAGATGAGTCACTTTTTCAGTGTCTTCATCTTGTGTTGACCTCATTGCTAACCTGAGGGAAGAGTATGCAGTCTTTTTTTATGGCTCTCTGGAAGGAATCTTCAGCAGAGCCTTGATCTGAGAAAGATGGAAGGCCTGATTTAGGTGCAAAGATCAAAACCAGCCTTGTCCGTATCAATGACCCGAAAGTTTTAATTCTTTACAAAGGACATGAAAACTAAGCTGGTAACTGAGATAACTGTTGATGAGTGAATGTGACAGATCTTTTCCTCAAGGCTGTGAAAGAAATCAACAGGGAAGTGCTGAAGGCCACCAGCTTGGTTGAAAATCAATTATTTTTTTCTATTATTCTGTATGACTTTGTGTTATACACTATTGTAAATACCCTCTGGTAGACCCTTTCAAAGTAACTGTGTAACTTCAGGCTTAGAAAGGATACTTTACTTTTCTTGTTTAATTTTTGAGAAATTTTTGAGAAAGCTGAGAGTGATGACAATCATGATTCCCAAACTAATGGTGGAATAGGGAGAATAATAGATTTTTGGAAGATATCCTAGAGATCTGTACCAAAAGGAATGATGAATATTTGACAGAGGAATGAAGCCTACTTTAATCCTTTATAAATGTGCAGTGTCATGAAAATTTTTGTTCTGTATTCATATTATTTTTTAAATTTAATAGGCTTTATGCCAGGGCATGTCTCCTGTGCTGCAGAACAGATTCTTGCTTCTAAATGCCTTTGCTCACAGGAAGCATTTTTCCTTTCTTCTGTCTAGACATTTTACCTGCACATGGACAAAAATAAGATACCTTCTTTTATGTTTAGGAATTCATTTTGTTAGAGATACCTCCACTGTGAACATGAGCATTACATAGTGTTACACAAAAAATTACCCCTGTTAAGTCTGAGGGTGCAATAATCACAAGTAAATTACATTGTCTCAGGTGCATTGCATCTTCATCACCCCATAATACTGGCATAATCCAGTCAGAGCAGAATGTATATGGTTAAATAATGCATGTGAAAAGTCTCTTAAGCATTTACTGAATTAAGTTGTCTTTAAGTTGTTGTGTATATTACACATAGGTGGCCCTCATGAGAAAGGTGTGGGTGGAGCAATGTTGTTGCAGTGCTGCAGTCCCCTTGACATGACATTTCCACCCCAAGTGCTTCTGGAGATGGAGACTTTCTGGTTCTCTGAACCCTAACCTTACACCTAACCCTAATCTTGCCATGGGGCTTAGGCTGAGGTCCACAGAGCCATGGGTGGCCCAGATGAGAAAGACATGGATGGATCAATATTGTTGCAGTGCTGCAGTCCCCTTGTCATGTCATTTCTATCTCAAGTGTCCCTGGAGCTCTAGGTTCTATAGTCTGCTTCAACCCTAACCCTAACCTTGCTGTGGGGCTTAAACTGAGGTCCACGGTGCCATGGGTGGCCCAGATGAGAAAGGTGTCCGTGGAGCAATGCTGTTGCAGTGCAGTAGCCCTGTTAGAATGCTATTTCCATCCTAAGTGTTTCTGGTGCTCTAGGCTTTGTCCTTTGCTGAACCTTACTGTAATGCTGGCATAAGGCTGATGCTGAGGTCCCCCATTATTATCTCTGTCATGGTATCTGATTGAGAATTTCCTTTATGTAGAAGGCTAAACTCATAGAAAAGAAAAAATTTCCAAGTTATTGCTCTTTTTAGAGTCATAAGTCTGATATTTCTTTGGAGAATGTACCAAATTTCAGCATTAGTCTTTGGTTAAAATTCACATGTATTACAGATAGTTCCTATTTAGGCAGCACTTAATCAAAATAGAAAATTATCATTCTGCAACATTTTTGAGAAGCAGCTGTATTTGTCCAAACTGCATCACCCACAAAGAAGGCAACTTTTTTTTTTTTTCTAAATAAAACCAGCATATTACTCTTTTATGAGAAACAAGGTTTTTAGGTATTCTCATGAATAACATAGCTGTTTTCATAATTTGTTGTGTTCTAACATAAGCTCACAAGCCTTCATACATAAGGGCAAGGATTGTCAAAGGACAGAACAGGTTTGAAAGGGCTGCTGTTCAAAATAAATATTTATATAGTTCATTGGGGAAAAATTCCCCACATATATTGCCCAACTTTTAATGTATTTTTGGCTTTGGTAGTGATCTGAAGCAGCCCCTCTTCTCTGTTCATCACCTCCCATTAGTAGTGGAGTGGCAGAGACACAGTGGCAAAAAGCTAAAGTACTGCCTGAGAAGAGCATCTCAAGAAAGGCTATGATTTCTGAACAGATAAACCCAATATGATTGGGTTTATTTTTGGGTTTATCTTGGGTTCCTTTAAAGAAGGAACAGCCATGGGGGCATTAAGGCAGTGAGACCACATACCACCCTTGTTAAAACAACCTTGCTTTAAGTAGACAACCACAACACCTTAGCTCTATTTTTTTTTTTTAATAAGATGCTGAAGTATGCCATCAAAAGGCAAGCAAGCAAATAAGGACTTAGAACTTGACTTATTTCCCTGTGTAGGCTGCTCTGAAGGCTCCTCAAGCAGAAAAGCTAAATAGAGCTTCCCTGACTTCAAAATTTCTCATCCTTCCTTCTCAAACCAGAGCAAGTCTTAGAATATTACACAGTAACAGATACTTGAGGTCTCTACAGCTTCAGTCAGGTGAGAGCAGGGGAGCTAGGAGAAGACTCCCCAGTCTCTCCTTGAAAAAGGGTAATTTCTACAGCTTTCCTGCCAAAAGCAGTAGGAATGAGCCTGGCACACTTTGACTGGAAAGAAATCCCACAAACAGTAAGGGCAACAGATACGCAGAAACGAGTTTCAATAGAACAACAAAAGGCAGATTTTCTGGCACCTCCCTGAGAAGGTAATAAATAAAAGTAAAATGCCTGACCATCTCAGATTCTTTGTGATAACAAATCAGACACTGGTGATGGCGGGAGGCTCACCCTGTAGGTTAAGCTCTGCTCTGTTCTTTTTTGTAGCCTGTCCAAAGCAATCCAGGACTGCAGTCCTACTCCAAACACCAGCAGCTCCCCACTGAGCAGGGGTGATGGTTTAGGAGTGCAGACTCAGCAAAAGGGCTCCTCCTCTTGCTCAGCCATTTCCCTCCCTGTCCCTCCTCTCTGCTGACAGTATCATGGGAGAAGAAGGTGTCTCTAGAGAAATGGGGACACTGTCAGTATCAGCACCTTTACATTTAACTCAATAGCAGACACCCAAGGCTACTCTAGCTTGGCATTTGTGACTTTTTTTAACATGAAGGCAACAGCAATTAGCCTGGTTTATGCTTTGTGTATATCCCCCAAACCTCACTTCTTACTTAAATAAATGAACCGTTGATCCAATTAGAAGATGCTCCATTTCAGACTTCTTTATCTCCTCCCAGCCCCTTTTTTGTACTATGAAAAATAGGAAGTTGAGGCAACTCTGATTTGATATCAAAATTAGCTTCTCTCACGCTCTCGAGCAACAAAGAAAGTTGTTAAATGGTCATCTGGAAGAATTGCTCATTTTCCTTAAATTTTCTTTTACTCTCATTCTCTCATTCCTAGAAGGACTGCAACAGAATGACATCAGTTTGTAACCAAGCTCACTGCCCATTTCCTGTGGCTCCACTCTTTAAAATTCCTAAAATCTCTTTGTGAAATGGCAAACTCCCAAACATCTACATGCTGTTCAGTTTTTCCAAGGTACAGCAAAATGAAGCTTTTTGTAGCTCATATTTATAACTCACCTGAACAAACACCTTTTAGGGAGAATTTTGGCAAGGCATGAACTGGGCTACAAGGCTGTCAGCTTCTATCCACTTTTTAGTGAATTAAAATAAGACAACAGAATCAAGCCTATTGTTTGACTAGTCATGTATTTATTTGTGGTTTTAACATGCAAAACCAGTATAACAATATAGAAGTTAGGAAAAAATACTCATGCAGAACGAGGCTTCTACTTGAACTATCCTCCACAATCACTAGTTAGTTGATTTGTCCCAGTATTTATAGTTCATCATTACAACTGCCAAAACTGGCAACCAACAGGATTGTTGTCTTAATTAAGGACAGTAAACAGATTGTCCTATTTTTTTAAATGTAAAAATCTAAAATGTAATACTTCACAGTTTAACATGTTTATTCATTTAAACGAGCTAAAAAATAGTGGTGTGACATCTGCTTTAGAGACACTGGTACCTAACATTTTGGCTGTCTCTCCACCAATTTGGTTGTGATTGAGGGGGCATAAAAGAAAGAGTAGAAGATTCTGTCAATTAAATACATTGATGAACTACAAAAATTAATTTTCCACTCACGGAAAGGTGTAGAAACACATCTACAAAACAATGTATTACAGCAATCTAAGGGGATGAGGGAGAGAAGTGTTGCAAAATATCTCCATTGGCTATTTCAGTGAAAAATAGTGTAAGCATAAGATTACAGACAATCTTTGCCAGTTTATTCATCTCATGGCTTCATTTCCCAAAGTGCAGGCATAATCCACTACAGAATCTTTTAGGAAGCAGTTCCAACATCACGTTTCTGCTGTCGTATTGATGTGCCATGCTGTTATTTTCTTAGTCATAAGCACCACTAATTATTGTGCTACTGAAACTAAAACTTGAAATACGATCAAGGTCTGGAGTATTCTTTTTGTTGACACTCTAACTTGCCTAGTCTGCATTTCAAATACAGTGCTTTACTGAGAATTGTCCTGAAAGAATTTGACCCTCCCCAGCTGGCTCAGTTGTGCTTTATAGGCACAGTTCTCTATCAGAGGCAAATTAAACATTCTAGCAGGAACTGTTAGCAATGTTTTCCACCCTTTAAAGGGCAGCATTCAGAACTTAGCCCTAAGTTGGGCAGATCAGCCTCTTCCATGGTAGCAATTTTCAAGGAAATGGAATGAGTGGGTTTTTTTAGGATTTTAACCATGCCTTCATGTAGTAGGGTTGTATAAAAAATTGTTTTCAAACACTTTCTTAGGTCAACTACTCTAGAGGACACCTAAGGGAACACATGAACTTGCCCATGTTGCATGTGTCTGCAGTCAGATGTTGCAGTCTGCACCCTGTCCCTGCCACAGCTGCTCTGATGAGGAGGAGCTGTGACAGAGCCCGAATCACACGATGTCTTTATGATATGCAGCACTGAACTTTTAAATAAAGTGTTCTTCAAAAAAAGTTTAAATGTCTCTCTAGGGTCCATTAAGGGAAATGTTTAACATGTCTTCTAAGCTTCCAGTAAAATATATTTATGGACTCTAGGAAGTAGAGTTAAAGCCTTTCCTTGGCAATGTTCACCGGTAGCACTTGTAAAGTTACTATACCGAGGCTTCTGTCTGAGATGGTCTATCTGCTGGTTCTGCTTTTGTAGGATCAAAGCGAAAGGGAAAACTGCTGAGGAAAGATTTACCGAGCAAAATCACTGCTGGAAGACTTTCATGCCTTCCTAACACGAGACTCTTCCAGATGGGACATCTGCTCCCACCCACAGAGTAAGGACCCAGTACAGGCATCTCCATCACAGCCTCTGCTGGGAAGAAATTCAGTTTACTCCACAAGCAGAGAGCAACACCAATACTGAAGTCTACCCTTCCTCTGGAGGTCAATGTCCTTGAAAAAAACTGCTCCATCAAGCCATGGCTGCTCTGTAAATGGTTTGATCAGCAATCTTTCCTTGAAACAAATGTATAAAAGTACTATAAAGTTAATCTGTATGAAGTTGATGGGAGCTACATGGAACAACTTGGCAGAAACAGATCTGCTCTACTGGTATTGGATAGGATGCCAAGGCAAGTTCTCTTTGTTGTCTTTTAAGCATTCATAGGCTAAACTCAGATTTAATACGAGCTTAGGGGCTAGAGCTGCTTAGAATAATACAGATATTCTAAAATGGGTTAGTAGCACTGCTCACATTTAAAGACTGCTATTAAGACAACTTTAAATTCTTTTCAAATGTATATACAACTCCATGTGATACTTCCAATACTAACAAGAGCACAAAAATAGTAAAAAAACATTTATTATTAAAATAGACACTGAGCAACTCATACAAAGACAGGTGGTCCAAAAACCAAGAGGCATATTTCAATCTCAAATATAATTAAGGGCAAAATAAACCATAGTCTGTAAGATTAAAATCAGCTTCTACTATGAAATATCAGGCATAGACAATGTAGCACTCTGGAAAGCATAAATAACCTCAAGTCAGATTCTTATTTTTCCTTGGAGTAAGTAAGTAGCAATTTCATGAACTCAGGAGAATCATAAATTAGTAAGTTCAAAACCAGACCTCATTGCTAATATAGCTATGCTTGAGCCTTTTAGAAAAGCAAAGATAACTAATCTTATGAAAAGTGGAAGCTTTTAGGTTTAAAAAAACTATCAACATAGTCCCAGGAATTATTGCAATGATAAAAGTGTATTTGCTGCAATATCTGCCATGTGCTTCTTTGTAGACTGAACAGAAGTCTCTCCAGTTTATCTAAAGAAATTTTCTTGTTCCACAAGAGTATCATGTGAATGAAAAGGTCTAACATAAAAAAAGCCAGTAGACAAACTGCCAACTATGGCACTTGTGGGCAATATGGACTGAAAAGCCACAAGTGAGGGACGCTTCTTCAGTCACATATATACATTCTTCAGCTTTTGTCTATGAGTCATGATGACAGGAAATGCAATCTTCCTTTTCTAGGAACTTCATAAATTTGACAGTAAGGATAGCTTGCTATTTAATGTAGCAGCTTTGGAAAGCAAGTTACAATACAACCTACATGAAGGGGAAAACTACACATCATTCTCAGACCACACACCACTCAGGGAGCTATGTGCAGACATTTAGAATGCATTTTTATGGAATAAGAAAATTGCTCATGCAAAGTAACAGGATAGTTCTGTGACATGTGGTATGGCACCGGTGAAGTGCCATATCCAAGAAGACAGCTTGTGCTATGCTTTTCTCTCCACTCTGTGGGGCCATGTGTCAGATATTGCTTCAGCATAAATGTAACATGTTACAAAGTGGTAGGTCATGTGTGGAAGTATTAGAGGACTACAAGTCATACGAATGCATAAATGTTAGGATTTTTTTTCAAGAACAGTCATAACTAGAAAATGAGAACTATTTGCATGTATATGCTCTTTCCTACTCTTCTTGGAAGACTGTTGTATTCTGAATTTCGAGAGGAGCTAGTTTGCATTGCATAAAGTGAATGAGGAATGTGACAGGTAGGAAGTGGATCCTTAGAGACTCATAAATTTTATGGTCACAGTTACTGTATGGTTTAAAAATTAACTGTATTGATTGAAGTTCCTTAAGTGGTGTTAATGGGACTATGTCAATTTTAAATAAATATATTTTCCATTATAATGTTTGCTATGATTTGTGTCCCTTTGTCTTCAAAATCACTGTAAGAAATCCTAGTCAGGTATTTCTGGAACAAGACAGTAAATATTTCAGTTGTAGCTAAGCCTAACATTCAGCCCTGAAATTGGTATCAAAGATAAATCCAAGCTAGTTTGCTAATAGGATTTCAAAATTATGATAGCTTTCTGGAAGTCAAACTATCTAACTCCCTTGCCTCATTCAGCACCAATGGCTCTATGCTTTTCTTGGTACAACCAGGTAAAGACAGATCACTTTTTAAAAGGATCAAAACTGACCCTTTACAACCACAAGCTCAGTCATACACCAAAGCTAAAGCCAGAATTTTATAGCTCTCTGAAGCTGCTTTGACATACTAATTTAGTCAAGCTGCTTGTGGTTAATCAAAGGGATCAGAAATGTTACACCTATGGTACTTATTCTGAAAGGTACTTTGCAAGAACTGAAGGAAGTCATGGAGCCAAGATAGTCCCAATTATTAGTATGGATGAAAAAAAAGGTTTCTTAGTACTTAACACTTCTCACATTAGTTTGATTATTAAAATTGTATAACTGGAAAGCATTTTTTTTTTTTACAACATACTCCTAATAGGTAGAGCAAGATGATACCACAACCAGCAGAAAGAGTATAATTAAAAAAACAATTTTGACTTCATATTAATAATAGAGCAATACACTAATTAAAACCAACATCGACTGAACTTTCTATTTACACTAGTACAGACAGCACAGGAGGCAAAGAACTGTGTTTTAGAGGCATATGTGAATGTTAGAGCTTCTGTCATCCAGGTGCCATTTCTGACAGAACACATGTGTGCTGAACAGTTGGCAAAAGAATGAAAAAGATTACTGCAGATATATGGGCACACAGAATCTGGGATGACATAAAATTAAGTCCATATAGGAGGTGACAGACTGCTTCTAAAAAGATTTTTTTTCATACAATTTTTCGCATCTTTGTGCATGTGTGTGTGCACAAATGCACAAGAAAGATTAAAAGAGAAAGGATGAGGGTTTTTTTGATATATTTTAAATACAAATCAAGAAAAGACTTTTCATTTGGTATTTCTGCTTTCATTTAAGAAAGGAAAAGGAAACTAATTTGGCTATTATGAAACTTTGATTCCTAAATTTGGTCAAGGCAGACTCTCCTCCTATGAAGTCAGTATCAATGTCCATTATAATTATAGCACCTCTCTTTTGACATCAAATTTCTCTGCCTGAGGAAAAAAAATATGTAAACAAGAAACTTCATGCATTGTACTGCTGCTCCTGGCTTTGGTGTTAACCAAATACACTTGCCAGGCACGACTGTTCTCTTATTTTGGAGAACTGGAATGTAAAAGTCATTGACTACTGCAAAACTTTCTTATGAATTTGGACTGCAAGAAATTGTATCATTTACTGTCTCACAGTGAAGGTTCCTACGTAGCCTTGTTGAAGCTGAAGAAATCTTGATGCTGGATTCATTGCATCTGTTAGTTTTCATCTGGATCCAGATCAAGGTCAACTTCATTGGAAATGTTAAGATAAAAGAAAGCATAGAAAGCCAACAAAAATACCAGTATAGCTGCAAGGACAAGGGCAACTTCCTGTAGAAATAAGAGAAAAAAAGAAAACAAGACATGTTAGAAATAGAACCATATTTAGGAAAAATCAGAAAAAAAATATTTTCATTCTACAATGCACATTAGAATAACATCAGACATATATAACTGCATAAGGCATTGATACTTTAGTGATTTTTTTCCTCTATGATTACTATTTCAGAATGGTGTAAAATCCATTTGCTTAATAAAGACTTTGGTGAGTCTGATATACTGCCAGCAACAGCATTTGGGCTTAAAGATCTTTGGTCTGGTCTAGAAATAGGAGCTCTATATCCTTTTATTATGCTATTCATTCTTTTTTTAAAAGAAAAGACAGAATTCACAAGCCACAGTTTTGAACACAAATTTAAGTTAGAATTTACACTGTGAATTTTGATGTTTTCTACCAATATGTTCCTGCTTTTTGCCAACAAATTTGTAATTTTTTAATGAAGCAAACACAGTATGGTGGAAGTCAATGAAAATTGCTACCTCTACCTCCCAACCTCCTGGCATGCATTACAATATGGAGCTACAAAATCCTTCAGAATTGGATGAAACTTTTCTTCATTCCCCTCTGCAATAAGGCAAAAAGCACAATTTGCACTTGCCTCTCTTCCCATAAAGTATTGCAACTTGCTGAATCTTCCTTAATTAACATAAAAGAGACTTCCAAAGTATACATGATTTATAGCAGCTTTCAGAAGCAGAAAAATATTTTTTTACTACATGCCATACTCATTATGGGGCTGCCTATCATATTCTGTCTTAAGGCCGGACTCCGTTAGGCTCCAACCCTGTATCTAAGATAGAAAAAATCATAATACAATCATCCTCTTTATAACACTACTTCTTTTAAATTCAGTATTTCACATTTTAACATTTTTACAAAGCACAGCACACTCCCCATTGCGTCAGCTTTCATTTTGGTAGACAATGAAACAAGAAATATAAATTTCAGAAAAACCCTTATGTTCCTTAGGCTCACAGGAAGTGCCACTTCCACAGCAATTATGCACTGCTAAATTCCCTATCATCATGATGTATTTTTAAAATCACACGCAGGGGTGTTCAAAAGGAACAAGACAGTTTGCAGCCCCCCCAAACCATTTTACCTCTACAAATAGAAGCAAAAAGGAACCCCCAAAATCTCAGGGGCATGTTAACCTGCAAACCATCTGCATGAGAGCAATCCACCTGCATACTTAAAAGGAGAAAAACAGCCCAATGAGTTTATAGAAACTATTCTGAATTGGTACAGAAAGAGCTACATCAAAAATGGGAATGAAAGGAGATGCCTACACCTCACTGAGAGTGTCATGCACACTTTACAATCCAAGGAGAGAACCTGACCCTCTTTGGTGTAAGGTATCATTGTGTCCTCTAAAAGAGTTCAGGTGAATTCTCCCTAAAAATGCCTGGTTCATTCTTTGGACTAGAAGACATTTTTTTGACATTATTAGTCAGGTATGGAGACCCCACTATCTCTAGTTCATAGTGCCTTTGTGACTGACTTTGTCCACTGCCAGGAAGGAGTTAAAACTGTGTTAGCTTCATTTGTTAAAGTCTAGCCCAAATCTGGCATTTTTCTATAGAACAGAATTTCATTTGCATTTACATGAATGCATTATATAGTTTATCAGAATGTTGGATCAATAATTCAACACATGCCATCTAATAAACTTTGAAATACTACTGCCTAGTTGGCGTATGTTCTATAGGAGTCTTTGTTCTATAGAAACCTTTGCTTTGCATTTCATATAGGTGATTGAGATGTACTTAAAAATTTATTTTACCACAATAAAAACACTCCTGCAAATTTGCTGAGGCTGTTTGCTACAGATTTGAACTACATTTTCCTCTTAGAATTATACCATCCTCTGAACCTTATCCTCCTCATTTCATATGATTTGATTAGAAAAAAAAAAAAAACCCAAACAACAAACATCTAATTCACTAATACATTAAAGGAAAGTGATTTTTGCTTTGTTGCAGTTGCAACACGTCAGTATCTCACAAAAGGGCATGGCTGCATCAGACAGGTTTCATTTATTTCCTTGTATCCACAGCTGTGCTCCCAGACCCATCTGGCCACACAGCTACTAATCTTAAGAGGATGTAATAAACAAGTGACATACAACTGCAAGCTCCATCTGCTCAGGAAAGTGGACAACAAAACCGTACAATGAAGGCACCATTCACACTTGACACAGAGAGCAAATTCATTCCAGTATTAAAAAGTTTTTTCCCCTGTTTGGATGTCACTCTTGCTATATTTTCTGCTTTACAATAGGTTCTCCTTCCCTCTCCCTCCTCCCCAGCATACCCTACGAAATGCTGTTGTAGCAGGAGCGAGATTTTGGGGAATGTTTGCACAAAGGGATTTGTTTTCTAGGAAGTGGAAGTGGGAAAGTCTTGGTTTTTATTCTCAGGCTGCCCAGTAGCTACTTTGAAGGGAGTGTTTTTTAATTCCTCTGCCTACATTTTACAGTGAGTAACATTAAGATAACATTACTATTTTCCATACACAGGGGTTAGGAACTGGGTAGCTGGATCAGTATTTATTAACCCTGGGAATGGAAAGCCTTTCTGAGATTCAAGGTTTGAGAATTATACCAGAAACTTAACTGTCAGTTACTGAATAAAGCAGACTAGCAAAAATCTAAAATAAACAGCCTAACAAAGGACACCTGGCTCTCAGCTAGGGACATAAAGTCTCTTAAGAATTGCATCCAGTTTATGAACTTTTATCAACATCAATTTTGCAAGTAAATTGAAAATGAGATGCTACACCACCATACTGTCTGTGCAACAACACTATATATCGTCGTTTTAATTCATTTTACTCTTACCAGGCTTTGCTATTTGTGTTTTAAGCCACACAGAGAAATGAAATGTTAAAATACTCCCTGCCTGGCATACATAACTCCTTTTCTCTTGTACGTTATGGATCATCCCCATCATCCCTCTGTGAAATCCATTTACACAGAGAATTTCACCATGAATAATTAACTAATATAGAAGAAGTCCTATAGAAATAAACTTAAAATGATCACAGGGCATTTCCTCCTTTTTTTCTTTCACAACATGGTACAGAACACTAGGAAATAACATCCGTGCTCTCAAATCCCAGAGCACAGAGAAAGAAGCCTTTAAAAGGAACACAGTTTCTATTATATTCTCTTATATTTAGAATAATGTCTGGAGAACCCTACTGATGTCAGCTTAGTCAAGTTTTTTAGAAACTTTTCCATAAAGGAAACATAAGCCATCAAAGCATAATATAGATTTAAATCTCCTATCAGTTTTTGTCAAATTTATGTCTCTCATGCCAAAATACTTGGATAATGTTCTCAGATTCACGCTCAGGGAGCAAGTTGCAGAGATGGAATCTAAATGAGATTATTCAGGAAATAAAAAAAAAAAAGGGGGGGACTAGAGGAAGAAAAAATGTTGGCTATAGTAACACAAACCTGGACACTGTGTATGGCAGCATCATATCCTACACATATAGAGAAATATCACACTGTTAGGAAATTCTAGATTTTTTCAGTTTTTTTTATTGTCTTTCAAAGAGAGTCAAATGTTTTCTATCTGAAACAAACTTATAACTATGTAAAACAGTACCCCAAATTGGTGTCTTTGAAATGCTAAACTATCACTACCTATTCCTCAATAGAGATAAAAAGAAAATTATGCTGATCAGGACACCTCTAGAAAGGAAACAACCATACATGGACTTCAAAACGAACTTCTAAATTCCATATAATTTTTAACTCGAAAACTTTATCTGGACATTCACTGTGACCATTTTTTCAGAGTTTCAACAAAACTATGCTTAAAAATAGATGTTTACTTCCTTAATGCAGGTCATTCTACATCTAATACAAGGCAACAAAAGTAATTCACCAACTTATCAGCAACTTTTTAGGTTATAAATTTTTTACTGCAAGAATTTTCTGATAGAACAAACATTATCATCTCAAATAATCACAGAAGCCCAGACAGTTAGGGGTTTGAAGGAACCTCAAAAAATCATCAGATCCAACCCACCTGCCTGAGCAGGGTGACCTACAGGAGGTCACATAGGGACACATTCAGGTGGGTTTCGAACATCTCCGGAGAGAGATGCCTGGGCAGCCTGTTCCAATGCTCTGCCACTTTCCCAGCAAGAAAATCCAAACCAAACTAAAAAAAAAACTATTCAAGAACAAGATAAAGAAGCATCTAAAAGGCCTTTCTATATGATAAAAAACTCAGCAGGATTATGGAATCATACAACCCAATGGTTTGGGTTGTAAGGAACCTTAAAGATCATCTAGTCTCAAGTCTGGTGACATAGGCAGAGACACCTTCCCCATGACCAGGATTAATTTGAAACAGCTGAATGCAAGATAATACATACAGGTATCAAAGATGTAGACAGTACTTACAAAGTGCAGGACCCTGCCTTGTAAAACTGTGACTCTAAAAAGGTCTTTGGATTTAAGGGGAAATCAGTCGCTCAGTGTGATCTCTGTATGTGCAAAGACAGAGGGATTCTCAGTAGGGAAAAGACTGGTATTTTATCATACAAAAGACTAAAAGGTTCTTTGGTTACAGCATATAACTATATATACCACACACCTGTATTTAAGTAAGGCTCTTTACTGTGTGGGAGCCTCCCATCTTGCTTACAAGAACCTCTCAAGGTCCAGCTGTGGTTAGATAAGCTTAGCCTTGAAATAAAATGCCATTTGCTAGGACCAGGAATGACTGAGCATTCCAATTACCTCTCGGGGAAAATACTAACTTCCACGGCTGTGAGTATCTTATGGTCAGATCTCTCAGAAAATAAACTTTTATTTAGGTGTTGGGAGGCGTGATCCTGCTTGGAGCTGGCAAACTCAGCCCTCAAGAATGCTCCTCTCCTTCAGAGCTCTGGAAAGATGGGGATTACTTACATTGTTAGTGCTGTATTCTGAAGTATACAGTGAAGTACCTGAAGTACCAGATTGTTAGAAGTAGGGACACATGCTTCAACACTTCAGACTCTTCTATACAGGAGCAAAAGAAGTTTCCTTCCCTTTTGGGAAATTAAACCAATTGTACTGATTTAATTTCTGGGATTTGAGGTTTTGTTGTTGTGAACTGTCAGTTGTAATGTCTGGTCATAAGTAGAGACCAAAGCTTGAGGAAGATGGACTACTGCTCCAAGATGGTACAGAAAACCTTCTCAAGCCCCTACCTGGTTCATCTTGTTCACATGCTCAAAGCCACCACGATTGCTGTACCTATGTGTGCAGGTCAGGCCAGGGTCAGATGAGAGCAATTTGATTTTATTTTTTTTCTTTGTATTGTGTTTTCCCCCCTCCCTTCCATTTTAAGGTCAAGGATCAAAACCTATCTGCTGGAATCACTGGCAATATCACCCTTTGTTCACTGGTGGCATATGAAGCTGCCCTGGTCATGATGTGAGGCACATAAATAGTTTGAAGATCCAGCATTTTGGCCACTGTGAAGTGTTTGAACTTTCTATGAAGTATTTGGATGAAATTTTATGATCTGTAACATATAGAAGGCCAGATCAAATGATCTAATAGTCTCCTGTGGCCTTAATTTCTGCAAAGTTATGAAACCATATTCCCAACTTTTCTTGGCAAATGTAGTTCACTAATTTAGCAGATTATGAATAGCATGAAATCAGAGAATATCCTTTGCCAAAATATACTAAGAATGTCTTGTTATCTATTCACACATAACTCATTCCAGATGAGATAAAGTCGTAGTAGCCAGCTAGCTAGCTACACGATAAAGTAGATATGCAAAAGAATAGACAGACAGTAAGCTCTCACTTTTTTAGGAAACATTTTTTCCTTAGTTCAATCAATGAACTACATTGCTAATAACTCTCTATGGAGTTGTAACGTGCAGTCGGTTAGGTCTTTCCAAGAGGGTGTAAAATACTACTGTTCAGATTTGTGTTTGCCTTTCAGCAAGAGGGAAAACTGCATCATCTACCCTAAGGTCCATAGATTCATTCCTGCAGATTATGAAAAAAAATATCTCCCCAAAAACCACCCATTATTTTTGGCCTCTGCAATACCAAACCCCAGATATCTGAGGCTGAGTTTCAACATGACTCAAAGTGTTTTCTGCTTGCCACTATCCTGCTGTCATCTCTTCCTCCCCCATGGAGAGCAGATTTAGCAATGACAGTGCAGATCTCTTGCTGCTCCACCTGGTAAGGACAGGCAGGTGGGCTTCCACCAGCGTGAGCCCCCCCACAGGGGGACAACAAAACAACCACACAGAGAAGGTTCAGAGGCTCCCTTTTTGGTACTGCAACAAAGAATTTTGTCTTATCCAAACACCAGGAGACATACAACACACAGCCTTCTCTCAAAGTTGTTTCTCCAGACAGGGGTCCTGCTTTTCCAAGAGACACCATATATTTTGGCACTTTGTGCACTACTGTCATATGTATACAAACAGAGCCAGCACAATAGCTCTGCTACAATATTTAATTTTTAAACATGTTTAAAGAGCAAACATTACACTCTGAGTACTAGCATGTTCACCCTGCTTGAACTAACTTTTGATAGTTATTAGTGCTTAGCTGCTTCTCTGACATTATCAACAGAGATAAAATCTCTCATTGGGGAAATTAAAAAGTACTAAAAGGCAGTGACTAAAAGAAACTTTGTTACTTTAAACCTTGCATTAAAATGACAACACAATCAAAGTTTGACAAGACAAGCTAATTAGTATGCCAGCAATGAAATGTGAAGGATCTCCAGGGGACTGGTTCTGAAAAGTTTTATGTCATTTATAGGACCTTTTCTTGAAGAGAATGTTGTCAGTTCTCAAGGTGAAATACACAATAGTAGTATTTCATTATCTTCATAGAAATTAAGGACTAAAACCCCTTCATGATTTTCAAATAATCCTTTTTTTTATTTTTAAATTTTTTCCCTAAGTACTGCAATGTCCTATTTTACAGCCATGAAGATAAGGTCTTCAGGACAGTAGTGCAAAACACAAGTGCAAAACTAGTGGTAAAAGGAGCACTAAAAATCCTATTGTTTCAAGTGGCAGTATGGTACTTACTGTGTTAGATTTTATGGAATTATAAAGTTTTCCTAGAAAGCTTGTACTTCTAAATATATGGTAAAGATATCCTTCTTCTACAATATTTTTATTAACTGCAACTTAGCTTTTTATAAGAAAATGTTAATAAAAATGTTAATATTCTGCATACTGCATCATGTACTGAAGTCTGGAAAACAAATAAAATATATAGCATATGTATGTGTTTCTCAAAGATTCACAAGCAGTTTGGACACTTTTACTGAAAGTCCTTCATACTTAGTACATTGCACTGCAGTTTCACCATTTTGTTTCCGACACTGACTGAAGTTAGTCAACTGTCACAGCACAGAAACAGGTCCCACATCATAAAAAAATACTAAAATCTCAGCCTTTGGAAAGAGAATCATGTTGCTTACCACCATCACAAAATTTTGCTAATATGAAGTGACAATTGTGATGATATTGTCCCAAAGGAAGAGCTCAGCCACTCTCAAAAGCTCTGAATATGAGGAGACCGTTAAAGGAACACACACTTAAGCCTCAAAATAGCTTCATGAATGCACATAACCTGATCAGACACCAACTCTGATGACTCTTCTGACAGCTCCAGACAGAAGGAATGGTTTAACACTCTGCTGTCACAGCAAGCAGGAGACTTCAACAAATTCTTATTTCAAAACATATTCAGAAGACAACAGAGAAGTATCTGGGGTAGTTGTGAAGGATGAACATAAGAGGATTGCTCTTGGACAGCTAGAAGAACTTAAAACCAAGCAAAACAAACCCTTCCTGAGAGGTGGGGAGAGGTACTGGGGTCTCACAGCAGGGACACAGAAGCCATGTTCCTAAGCAGCCTCTCCTGGGGTATGGAAGGTGATTTCACTGCAGACACTGCCCAAGGTGAAGCTCTGCTGAACTGGAGGGATAGGGCAGGGTGAAGAGTTGTCACTGTGAGATGGGAAGGTGTGCAGGTTTATCCCAAGTTATTAAATGTGCCTCAATCCCATGCTGAGAGTTTCAAGGTCTGCCAGTAGAAGTACAGAGTTTTACTCTACAGGGATTGCCCATATTGAAATAATATAACATTTAGTAAGCCTGAGGTTGTTGGTGTTAAGAAGGGTCAGTCAGAAGGATGCATACAAGAGCCCTGCTTTCCTTCCCTCACAAGCATTTCCTCAGAGGGAAAGGTGCCCAATTTACTTTCCCTTTTGTTTTAGATCAGCAATGAGGAAGCAAAGCAAATGACAGTGATCTACTTGGGGATGATTCAGAGTCATATTTTAAGGCCCAGGTGTACAAAAAATATTACAGGTGGAAGACAATACAATACTTTAAAGAATGGCTTTTTTTTTTTTTTTCCTTTTTTTTTTTTTTTAAGAAACAGAGGCAGAAATGGAAGACACTGCACACTGAAACTAGCAGAACCCCAGAAACACAAGATCCAATGACCTGAAGTTTACATGTACACCTTGATGGCAAAAGTCATTCTTAACAACTCAGCTCATATTCTGCTATAACAAGCAGGAACATATTTGTACAAAATAAACAGTTATTGATTTTTTTTACTCAGTAATACTTGATTCTTCATTATACATATGATTACACATATGCATTCCCATCCTCCCCTATTTTTTGAGAATTATTCAAGAAAAGAAGCAAACAAAAGAGGTTCTGAAGGACAAAGGTTCATAGTTTTCTTGCTTGTGAAAGACACGCAGAAACTTGCACGCTTTAAAAGAACCATGTTGTACAGTAAAAGCCCCCAAGTAGAACATCACTTTTAAAAGGTCACGTCATTGAAAGTAAAATGAAAAGTAAAATTTAATAAGAAAGAAGGAAAAAACATTGAACTCCAAAGGTTAATAATCTCCCCTTTAAACAAAAAAGGCAATCTACTTTTTCTCATTAAAACCTGACACACAGCACTAACTGAGGAGATTATGTTGTGAAAACATCCTGCACCACGCGGTAATGCTTGATCGAGATCAGCAATCAGGAGCAAAAAGAAAGCACTGTTTCGTGATTATAATAGCAAATTCTGGAAGACAACCAAATACATCATCTGGCAGCTCAACAGCTGTTACAGCTTGGTAGTAATACCTTGGCATTTGCTGTAAGCTATAACTTGAAAAAATTGATTTCTCATCTGCCAGAAACAAAAAAAATGTTCTCCTTTTAACATTTCTGAAGTTTCTTTCACTAGAATACTCAGGTATTTGATGAACTTTTTTATTCTGCTTGGGTTTCACCCTTGCTACTGAGCTAACTGTATATGAAAAATAAGTTTGTGGGAAAAATACCAAACACAACTTAAATAAACGATATGAAATCAGATAAATTCCATTTTGATGACACACTGGGTAGTAGATAGCACAGAATATTCCTGGTTTTCCTCCCTGGTCATATTCATAGCCACAATCAACTAGTCATTACTAGAATCACAGAATGCTTTGGGTTGGAAGGGACCTTAAAGATCATTTAGTTCCAACCCCCTATATGGGCAGGGACACCTCCCACCAGACCAGGTTGCTCAAGGCCCCATCCAACCTGGCCTTGAACACCTCCAGGGAGGGGGCAGCCACAAGTTCCTTGGGCAACCTGTGCCAGTGTCTCACCACCCTCACAGGAAAGAATTTCTTCCTAATGTCTAATGTTAAGTCTCCCCTCTTCAAGTTTGAAACCATTTCCCCTTGTCCTCTCACTTACATACTTATGTAAAAATCCCTACCCCAGCTTTCTTGTAGGCCCCTTCAGATATTGGAAGGCTGCTCTAAGGTCACCTCAGAGCCTCCTCTTCTCCAGGCTGAACAACCCCAATTTCCTCAGCCTGTCTTCAGGCTGTCTTCAGGTGCTCCAGTCCTCTGAGCATTTTAGTGACTCTATACTTCTATACTTCATACCTTCTTGAAAAAAGGACATTCCCAAAATAAAGTTCAGTACCTTTCCATGTGTTTTGCTGTTAGTTAAGGTGATTTTTTTCCAAGTCAGAGACAGTACACAAGGATGTAGACTGAGATAATAATGCTGAGAATTTACAATACTTAACAAACCCAGTCTTTAAATTACTCCTGGGTATGGGATAGGAAGAGGAAGAAGGAAGATGTTTATTGTAATTATGAAATCATTAAAGCATTTGTTCTGTGGGTAGAGAGGCTACCTGAAAAGATAAATTTTCTATGCATACAGTACTTTGTTGTCCTTAAAGAATGCATCATAACAAGGACATGGACTACATAAAATCTTGTAGCATTGTAACTATTCTAGTTATTTTAGCGTTAAGTTAAAAGCCATCCACCACAGATATTTTAGATTCTAGTATTCCACTTAGATTTTGAAGTGTCATAAAGAATATCTCAGAAATCAATATTCACACAGTACATTCATGGAGAAAAGAAACAACATATACACGAAGGTGATATAAACTATCAAATAGATCTCTACCTTTATGCCTACTGCAGTTTTCTTGGCCTCTGCTTTTAATCTTGTAGCTCTTAACATAGGCCTGGTTTTCTTATAATCTTGTTTCCCTAGAATAGAAAAGTACATTTAGTGAAAGAAGATAAAGAATGTCAGCAATTATTTCAGTTTAAAAGTCAAATCTAACATGTTCAAAACATCTCACAGTCCAGCACTTCAAGCAGGAGCTACTCTGTAAGACAGGGGCTCAGTCTGTAGAACAGCAATCCTTAACACAGACAATGTCAGCAACAAGTAAAAGCCAACAAAGCAGAGTACCTATTACTCCTGAGGGACATCAAAACACACGTAAATAAGTAGATTAATGGCGGATGATATTTTTACCTCACATTTCAGTCAAAATAAAAATTGCATTATAATTGCTGTTTGTTAGTCATCTCTAATTCATATATAAATGTGTAGTACGGGCCATTATGGTAAGTGTAAATGTTTCATCATTCTGAACTGGAACATTTGAAAGTATCACCTCAAGAGTCATGCTGGTCAGTCCTAGCAAGTGCTAATAAAACCATTGTTTCACACCATCTGCTTGTGGAAACACGTTACTTCTAGAATTGTTTCGGACCTCTTAAAAGCTACGGGGACAATCTCTTGCAGTCAAAAAGAATGCAGCCAAGTGCTTGATTACTGTGACTGTAAGAACTGAGTTCACAGAAGGACATGAAAATACTTACAAATGGCATAAAGCATTTATCTCAGTTTAGTAAGAAAGCATAAAACACTTGATTGTTCTCAGGGATATTTTTGCTTTGTCAAGGGCCTTTTGCTGCTACACTATGTACTATTAGTCATAGCTTCTTTAGGTCAACAGAAGTCAAAGTACAGCTACAGTACAGTACAAAAGGAGGAGAAGGAAAAGACTAATTTGTGAAAAAAACTTCTCAGAGAGGTAGAGCCGCAGTACAACCACTTTGGCTTTTCATAAAAGTCCTTTCCATTTTCTCCTCCCTAATGCATACAGGCTTTTTTGTCCTTTTTGCTTATTTCCAAAGCTGAGCTACAATACTTAAAGCAGTAATCTTTGGCAATTTTTAAACATTAATTTAATTTTACATTTAGCTTTCATCATCGTTACACTGAAACAATTTAACCTTTTTCTAAAACTGTGACGGTAGTTTTGTGCATGCAACACTCCCATTTGCTCAGCCACATGTGAATTTACATTCCTCACCAACAGTGTAAGCTTCTCATTTTATGGTCACCTTCAAAAGTGGGATATTATACTGCACTGATGAAATTGTGAAACATGAATTGGAAAAGGAAGTTCTTTAAAATGGATTCATGGAAACACTTCTTTGCTTTTGTCCATTTTTTTCTGTCACTCTGCTGCCACTCAATGCAAAGCTCTTTTCTGTAGCATATTGTGGATGCTCAACTTGCTTTATGAATTTGCGTTCACTGTATAATCTCTCCTCAAACCTAGGGATTATATATTGTGAAGATCTCCGTATTATCCTTTATGTCTTCCATAAAAGACCAGAAATAACTTAGAAAATGCTCAGTGACAAAAGGAAAAATAACTGAAATCATGTCTACTGGAAAAAACCCCAAACATCTATTCAAGGAAACTTCTTAGAGGACAGAGTGAAGAAAAGGTGACAGAATAATTACTCGTGTCTGATGCTCCAAAATTTATTCATCCAGCCAATGCAACTCATTTGCAGGACAGGACCACAGCAGCATTACTCTTTGGAAGTCAATGATACCAGATAAGAGGATGCATCAGGTGTACAGTAATTGTTTTGAATAGTTAGGGAAAAAATTGCAGGAACCATCAAAACAACTAAATCATGAGACGAGGCCAGACAGAAAGACAACATGCTGCCTTCTTCCTATAGTACTGCAGTCGCACCTCTGCTGTGAAATAGTTAAAGAGCTGTCAGAATTTCCACTATAAATGGCATGAATTTATAACTCATAAAAATTCACTCCAGGCTGAAATTTGGCATAGATATATCCCAGCCTTGAATTTTTTTGTTTGTTTGTTGGGAGCCAACTTTCAATAAAGTGATGCAGCTGTTGTTACTTACTTGAGAACAAACTATAGAAATGTATCCATCTGTTTTAAGCATGAAAAATACCTTTGTTTAGAAGTATGTAACTGACAGTGACTAGTTTCAATTTCAGTTCTCGTAATTCAAGTTTGCTGTTCTCCCATCTGGGGCAAATAATGCAGGACAGTCAGAGGTTTCCCTTCCAGTTATGCAACAGGATTAGATAATGAAAACTAGAAAGCTTCAGAAGGCCCATTAGGAATGGGAAACAAATTACCTACTGAAACCCTAACTCCCTTTCCTCCCATTCCCCAACCTCCCTCCTCCTCTCCAAGGCTCTACAGTGACAGTGACACAAGCAGAGGTGAATATTGCACGGGAGACCAGGTCTATGAAGTAGATCTAGTGGTAGAACCAAGTCGATTCCTAGAAAAGGGAAAACACATTGGTGTTCTTTCCCTCTGTTTCAAGCACTCTGGCACAGTTTATTCCAGTGTTCCAGTTTTGTGGCTATGGTTAAGACTGGATTCTACCTATCTACAGAATGCTTCCAGATTTATATTAAATCTGATATGAACAACTAACCTTCCCAATGTAACAAGTAGGCTATTTTAATAATGACTCTAGAGCTGGTCGTTCTCCAAATCTATGCACCTGCCTTTAATTCACCACTCTCCCTGCTAAATATGATAGCCAAAATGGAAGAGAAAAAAAAAAAAAAAAGGTAGGGAAACAGTCTGAGTCCACCAAGTGCAAAAGTTTAAAAAGGACATCTGTGAAGTCCTTTGTAATGAAAACCAGATTCATCAAACGTACTAAAAGACTCTTAAAACATCTGAACTTTCTGAGGCCTTGGGAAAGACATCTGTACAACAGGACTATAAAGAACTATGAAATGCAAAGCCCCTACCACGTGAATACTGATCGTTACCACCTGGAAAGCAAGGAGAAATTAGTAATACAGACTCCCTATGTCCTTCTGGGCCAGCAAATACAACCAGTTGGAATATGTATATTCATATTCCTAATGTCTGCTAGTTTTAGCTCGACTTATTCTGCAAAGTTTCTTGTACATTTATCTGTCAGTCACCAGTTTAAGCTGTTCTTCTCAGGAAGTGACCGTCAAAGCCAGTTAGGATGGGCTCATCAGAGAAAGTACCATTTGTCTACTTCACCCAATGTCTACTCAAGACGTACACTGAATTGTCCTGAGGGAATGTAGGGAGCTGCCAGAAAGATAGAATTGGAAAATTTCCAGGCTAAATCTTATTTTTCATGTTACTTACACAGTATATTTTCCTCTTT
Source organism: Calypte anna (assembly GCF_003957555.1). Lineage (NCBI taxonomy): Eukaryota > Metazoa > Chordata > Aves > Apodiformes > Trochilidae > Calypte > Calypte anna. Next base: position 127,133,484 of record NC_044245.1, read on the forward strand.
TACTTCTCCTTATTGTTATCAACTCATCTCTTTTCTCAAACTCCAATATTGGCTTTCCCTAGCTTTTTTTTTTTGGCACCTCAATTTTAATTTTTTTAATAAATATGCCACTTCTTCCTTTACAACTTTTCCCATGTCAATAATCTTCCTTCTGTTTTTAGACCCAAAGATCTAGTCCACAATAAAGTAACTTTTCTTGCTGACTACAGATATCATCTCCCTGCTTGTCCTGCCTCCTGCCAGTCCCTACCAAGACCAGCTTCCCACCTTCCAGTTTCAGTGCCTGAAGGCCTCCCTCTGCCCTTCTGAAGCTCTCCAGAGCTGACTCGTCATCCCAGCACTTCTTTCCATCCTTTTTCACAGTTTTTCCATTTCTTTGGTGGCAAAGTGACCTCAGTAGCAGCTGAACTGACTTGTGCTCTGTTTACAGATCCTGCTTGGAAAACTTCCCACAGCTAGAAACTAAGACTATTCTACTAGATGTAGGTAGAAAAAGGTGAAAGGTCAAACACAGGTACTTTTTGAGCTATTAAATAAGTTGTATTGTGAAAAATGCCGAAGTGTCTCCCTCGGAGGGAATATTAGGGCTTCCTACAATACGTGGGTTTGTTTCTCCACACATAACCAGGATTAAAAATCTACAAATTTTAGAAGATTTTTTTGTTATTTATGTTTATTCACATGAGACACTGAGATCTCCTGTATCTTGTATTCAATACTTTTAATAACATATTAGAGATGACCAGATTTTGTATATTGAGTATTCTTTGTAACTGAATCTCCAAAAACACTATGATTAACCAAAAAATTAAATCAAATAATACATATGATCTAGAAAAATTCCTTAAGTTCTGGGTGACCTGTTTTTTTTCAGTCTATAGAAATACTGTAAGATTACCAGGTAGTATGCCTAACACTTTACATTTGCATTCAAACCATGTATACATGTAACCCAGAATGCAAGATGTTGACCCCTGTATTTAAGAAAACTGACTGCATTTAAGATTGGATTTAAAAGTGCTGCCATTTAAGATACAATCTGAACAAATCTACAGAGTAACTTTAGGGGGAAAAAAGTAGATTCCCAAACCTTCTAGATATTTACTCTTTCATTCTACCATTAGCTCATTACTGGAACTGAACAACAGACTAGAGACCGCCTCTCTGCTTGTCAATTCATCAGCCTAAAGCAGAACCAGGGCTGCATCTTTGGCCTTTGTTGATGCTGCTGTCCAAGCTTATTATCATATGAATATCTAGTTATTGTTTTATAAATGTTTGCATTTCAGAAGCTCCCTGCTTTCTTTACTCTCAGTAGACTTGACAATATCCAGCTTCATTATCATCATGTGGCAGCATTGCTCTTCGCCTGCATTTGCTACTTTAAAAATTAATGCACTGCTATTTTCTGAATACTGTACTGTGTAAGCTGCTTATGAGTACATTATGCTATCAAGCAAGCACATGCAGAAAAGCTTCCTAAACTGTTATTCTTTCAATGAAAATACAGCTGGTTCTGCTTCAAAGGCACTTCTTTTCACCTGCAAATGGACTTGCTCCTATACTTATTCCTCAATTCATTGTCTTTTATTTGTGTCTGCAAATCTTTAATTGCCTTTAATTAGAAAAAAGTAAATTCAGTGCTTTAATCTTGCAAATACATTCAATCATAATTCTGTCTGGGATGAATACCAAGTTCTATTCACTGACTGATCTTTATAACAAAGGTATATAAATTTATTGTCCGTTTATATAGACCACATCAATTAAGCCACAATGGAAAAGCAAATAGATAAGAGTCAAAATATTTGAAATGAGAAATGTGCAATCTAAATTTAATTACTCAGACAAATTATTCAAAGATGAGTTATTTACAGCATGCCAAAAAACCTGACAGATAGTAAAATTTGCTAATCAACATTACAGATTTAAAATTCCTTTCAATACTTTCACTATAATTTGTAACAACCAACAAACTGCTGTCCTGAATCTTTCAGTGCTGCAATTATAATCATAATTAAAACATTAGTAAGACTTCTTCTATGCAGAGGTAATCCATTTCATATTTTAAAGTATTGTTTAAGGCATATAAAACTGCAAATGCTGGGTAAATTTTAGTTACCAGTAGCAGTTTAACTAAAGTATGTTAATATATTTGATGCTGAAACCCATATTAAAATGTGTACATAGCTAATTAGAAGCTGGAGCCAGACTGTGGCAAGCTTTACTGTCAAACTGGAAGCATGAAATTGTACACCTACTTAAGATGAAATCAATGTTCTTATTACGATTATGGATCTAAATTAGCAAAAGTTCCAGGAACCCTCCACAAAACCCCACAGAACAAGAAAAGAGTCTTCTGGTCTTTTCAGAGTTTCCACAGTCTGACTTCAAGCATCCTCTCCCTTTCACTGCTGTAAGAGGGGTAAGGGAACAGTGAGTTGGACTTGATGATCTCAGAGGTCCCTTCCAACCCAGACAATTCTATGATTCTATGAGATCTCCCTGGTCAGGGCAAAGGTCCAAGGTGGAAGAAAGCTCAGTCACAGTATCCTCCACAGCCTCTTTATATGCAAAACATTGAAGAAGACGACTTCAGTTTTAAGTCATTGTTTATTTAGGTCTCCCTTTGCATCCCATAGAGACTTCTCCAAAGAGAGAATAATAGCAGCCTAGGATGGTCTAAAGTGCTCCCTGGCAGCACCTATTTTTCTGTCATCAACAACACAGACAGTGCAGAGTTGTTCAGCACCCAAGTCAGGTGGCATTGTAACACTTCCAAAAAAGTTAGGTGAAATAAAACTAGATCTGAAGGAGAAGTGGAAAAGGATGATTGGTTTCCTACATTATCAAAACTCTCAGGACATTTGTAGACATTGCTGAAGTATCTTTGAAGTACTAGTACTATGGAGAGAGCATCACAGAGCCACGGAGGGGCTGTAAAATGCATTAAAGGCACAGCTTAGCTGGTGGTGCCCACCCTTGCTAAGGTGCCCAAGCCAGTTAGCTACACCTATGCTGCAGTACCACTTGTGAAAATTGTTCTTCAGAACCATTCCTGTGTAACAGCTGTGGTGCCTGGGGCTTTAAGCTAAAGACTCAAAGGACAGTGTAGGTTAGGAGAGTTTTCTGGAGGTCGCCTAGTTCAACCCTCCCCTCACAACAGAGCCCACTTCTAAATTGAATTTAACCTGAAAGTTAGCTTTGCTTACTCAGGGACCTAGTCTAGTTGAGCTTATCTAGCTAACTTTGAATATTCCCGAAAGTGAAGATTTCCAAATCTCTCCAAGAAATTTCTTTCAACATTTGACCGTCCTTCTGGTAAAAACATTTTTCCCCTACCCAATAGGAATGTTCATGTTCTAACTTGTCTCTGTTGTCTCCCCTACTATTGTGCACCTCTGAGGAAAGTTAGGCTTCACCTTGTCTGTGGCCTCCCATTAAATATTTGTAGACAGCAAAAACATCTCAGTTGAGATTTCTCTTCTTAAGAGTTGAATAAACCAGCTCTCTCACACTCTCCTTGCACATTCTGAGCTTCAGGGGGTTGTCTGAAGCCCTTCACTGGACTCACTTTACTACGTCCATGTTGTCCTTCTAGTTTTGAAGATGGGTATGGTGTTTGATTTTTTTTCCAATCATAAGGAAAAAATTCCCTGGAACCAGCTAAATGGCTAACAGCTCAGGGAGAATTTGGACATAAAATCCAGTTGTCTGAAATACCTTAAAAACAATGCTATAGCAATGTAACTCAAGTGCAGCAAGGAATTCAGTAGGGCCTACAAACAGCAAGTCAATGGACTAAAATGTTCAAATCAGTCTGCACTTTCAACACTTACATAAATTACAGTAGTTTGTTTTTTAATTGGAGGGAATATAGGGGTTTTTTCCTTCATGCCCTTGGACTCCTCAAAACTGAGCTCTGTCATCTCATACACAGTGGCAGAAGTTTTATTTAAGTCTTTTTATTAATGCCAGCAAGTAAGATGTCTGGCATGGTGTTTTTGCAAGTGCTTTGTAAGATGACCCAGATCCATAAAGGTTCTGGCTAGGCACCTAGCTTCTAAGGTGGGCATACATAAGTATATGATGAAGTATCTTTTGAGAGATTTAAAATCAGGCACTATATATACATTGAGTAATAATTGCAACTCAGTGAAACCCTATAAAACTATTCACACACCTGAGACATGCATGCCTTATCCATAACACCATAACTCTAAAACCAGAAGTAACTTCATTTTGGATGTTAGAGGAATCTCAGAAACAAAAATCAAAACCAAAACAACCAAAGAAAAACCCAAAAACCAAAAAACCCCACAAAACCAACAAAATAAAACAAAAAATTCCAAGGGAATTTCAGGCCTAACTTCAGTTAAAATCAGAAAGCAAATCACTTATCAGTAAGTGTGTTATAATCTATGTTTGAGAATCAGTGTTTGAGAATCTTACGTCTACAGAAACGAGGCCAAGCTTTCTTGTATTCATTATTGAATTTTGTGCTCTAAGTGTCACACAGATGTATTCAGTGACCATTTTTTCCCAAAGAAGCAGAAGTAAGATTTTCTTACTTTTAATTGTTGCGATTCCAAACAAACTTTTTGGGCCTTGGCTTAACAGATACATTTTGAAATGCCTTATGTACACTAAAGAATATGTCTGCACTCAGAGAAAGCACTACTCCCCTAACCCCCCATCCCATGGCCTCACTCTTTTTTATTCAGGTTTAATGGCAGCTCAAATCACTGATCATTTTTTAGTCTGGAGAGACAGAACAGCTTGATACTAATAATACATTTGCAAAGGACACATCATCTTTTAACACAACATTAAGTGCTCAGGGACAACTTTTCTTCTGTAGACACAATGAGCTCTGAGCTCAGGCTTGACATTTAATGCTACAAAGATAATCCAACCAGTCATTCAAGAGGGGTAAATTAATTTTCAAGCAACTATATTTCAGATTTAAGCCAACAAGAAGGATGCATTGAAATGAGTAAGTTCCTTTCATGCTGCATGCAAGACTAAAACCACACCAGAATCTAAGGAACCCTTAAGTGTATCAGAATATACCCATTAAATTATTACTCTCTTTCCCTGATTCCAAAATAGAAGTCTGGTCATATTTGTTAAATCTAATATTCTGTCTAGAAACAGAATCCCCTGAAGATCCCTCAGAATTTGCTATAAGGTGCCATGAAAAGCAGCATTTCAATAAAGACATACTTACATTTAATATTGTATTAGACATACATTGATTACAACATGTAAATAAGATCACGTTTAAATTAGTGTCTTTTCTGATATTTCTTTTAAGGAATATTTTAAAAATCTATATAAGCCATTAAGAAATTCAGAAAACCACTTATCAATAATGTACAAAACAAAAAAACCCCCACAAATACTTTAAATCAACTGCTTAGTCAGGTCATTTCATTGTTTCAGTACCTGCAGAATATACTCAATTAACTGCAAGGCAAAAGATCTGAAGAACAGCACTAAAAACATTGATGCTTACTAGATACTATTTGATGGGAAGTCCTTTTTTCCATGTTTCAGTGTTAACTCATCTTTTACAGGATTTTGCTCAAGCCCAACATGTGAATGCCTGAAGCCATTAAAAAGCAAAGCTCCATGTAAAAGGAGTATCCTGAGCACATACATTCTTCAATTAACCTTTCCAACAATCTCTTCAACATTTCATTTCATACAACTATGAAAACACTAAAAACCCTTTTTAAAAATAAAGACAATTAATTTGAAACAAATCACTGCTTGCACGCTTTGCTTCCTCACCATCTACATAATATATGCATGCATTAATGTGCATATGTAGTCTTGAGCACATTTCTATTTGCTATGGAAAAACAACTAGAAGCTGCACTTTGATATAAACAACCATGTTTTAGTAAATTCTGAAAGTTTAAAAGAAAAAAACCCAAACAACCATATAAGAGTAAAGTACTCACCTTTATTGCAAATAAAAGCCATATTTTTATCAAACATCTGGTTAGATGATTTTTGAAAAACAGAAGACATGGTACTACTTCTCTGATGATGAGAGGTGTGGAAAAGGCAGTATGAGGGACCCATAGCACAGAAAGAGCCTCTCTGCTTTCTGCATCCACTTCAAATTTGGCTTACTTAATTTTTATTAACTTTTCTGGCTGCAGATAAAGGAAAATATTATATGCCCCCCAAAAGTGGGAACAGATTTATGGGCAGAGTTTTCTAGGAAGAGAGGGGTATCATGCAGCACCATCATTCCAGAACTGTGCAAGTCCTGAGTGTGCTCTTCTGGTCTTTGCCATCTCAGTTTCTAGAGGTCTCATACTCTTTTTAATATATCCCATTTGAAAGTGTATTCATAGATCACTTAATAGGGTGAAAAGATAAACAGAGGAGGATCTGCCAGATAGGAGCTAAGTAGCAAAACCAAGAAAAGGAGATAATTTAATTATTGTTACAGATTCTGACCTGGAGGACACATCTAGTGACCATGTTCCACACAGGGGCTACAGAGTCACAGAAAAACAGAGACAGGACACAGAAAATGGAGATGGCACAGCCTCATTAGTTTCCCCCCTTCACCAGGTTTAACATAAAAAGTTTCCTCATGTCCAACATCTAACTCAAATCTCAGTATTGAACTCTTAGTACATTACTTTTTGACACATGCAACACAGGCTTGGAGGACAGTTGATTTGTTCCCTTCCTCCTGCACGAGGCTTTTGTATATTTAATGACTGCCATTACACCTCTCAAGTCTTCTGCTCTCCAGATAGCACAAATCTTTCAATCTCAGTCCCTCAGCCTTTTTTTTTTGGCCTCTTCTTGTTCTCCTTTGGACTTTTTCCTCTTCTTTGTACAAAATTGAATGCAGCACTTCATCTGAGACCTTATGGGTATCTTTTATGTATACAATTTCCTTACGCATTCAATCACAGTATCCCTGTGACTCCACACACTGTCATAAACCCTTTCTCCAAAATTATTGCCTAAGCATTTCTGATCCATATTCATTCTGCAGGGTGACTATGTATACCACAGGTACCTTGACCCCTTCCCCTGTTGGTTTATACTCTTTTTTTTTCCCAAGCCATTTCATTAACTACTCAAATTTAGTTTGAATTTTAATCTTAAATACACTAATCTTAAATATTTTTTAATACTGGCATAATTTGTAAAATAAATTGATCATCTCCCTTGCTATTAAAATACTGGGTCCAGGACAGACCCCTATGGATCCCTCATTACACTTTTATCAGCAGAAAACAAACCATTAATAAGACCCACGAACAGCTTTCATACCATTTTGGTACCTATAGTGCAGTAGCTTCATCATATTCATGCATCTCTAGTTTGTTTCCCAGAATGCATTTGTCAAAAAGCCTTGACAAGGTCAAAGCATATGGCCTCTCTTCCTCCTCCCCATAGATAAGGTTTGTAACTCTGTCAGAGAAGAAAATTTGATTGATTTGAGAAATCACATTGGTTGTTGCTCACCTACTTGTACTGTAGTCATGTGCAAGACACTGTCTGTCCCTGTCCTGAAGAGCTTGCTTTGAAGGATGAAGAAGCTGCATTCAATAATTTATGAATACTTCTGTCCCATCTGTTGGCTTTATAATTCCTAGAGGTGAGGTCCAATAAAAGCTATCCTGTACTTATGTGAAAATACTACTAATAGTCCTCCTCTGAGAGCACTTAAAATATAAGAAAAGACAATTTAGTGACTGATGACCTGGACATACACTTCAGTTGCTCACAGGAAAGCACACCCATGTAACAGATGCTCCACAAAAAAATCCTCACTGTTCTCCTTATCCCTGAAACTATAAAGCCAAACACTTTCCCTGTTCTCTTACTTAAATTACACTCTTTACCTTAAACAGAACAGGAACAACTGAAATCACAGGCAAAGTCAAAGATACTCTACTCAGTTTTTTTTTTTTAATAAAAAACCCCCACACATATGTAAACGATTCTAATACCATGATAAAAAGGAAAGGAATACCACTATCCCTCTTTCCCTACTAAAGAAAAGCCCTCCAATAGCCCTGGTCTACATGAACCAGCAAGAAACTCTTCCAGACCATGTCTCTTGCATTAAGTTTAACCTCTTGATCACATGAACAGACACAAACCAACCCCTGCTGAAAAATGTTTTCAGTACCAGTAATTTGAAATTTATTCCAAGTTACTGTAGTCTATGTCATGCTACTGTTAGACAACATCCTTCACAATGACCACTGAATATGCACCACAACATCACCAAGTACTGTAATAATAAAATTAAACCTTCTGCATAAGGGTCGGTGGTGTTTCAGAATCAATCATAGAACCATCAAATAATACAATCTGAGAATGGTTTGGGTTGAAAGGGATCTCACCACTCTCACAAGAAATAATGTCTTCCTAATATCTAACCTAAATCTCCCCCCCTCTTCTAGTTTGAAACCATTTCCCCTTCTTCTCTTGCTATACCCCTGTGAAAAAGCCCTACCCCAGCTTTCTTGTAGGCCTCCTTCAGATGTTGAAAAGTCACTATAAGGTCACGTTGCAGCCTCCTTTTCTCTAGGCTGAACAATCCAAATTTCTTCAAGCTGTCTTCAAAGGAGAGGTGCTGCCCTCTGATCATTTTAGTGGCTCTCCTCTGGACACGTTCCAGGAGCTTTGCATCTGGGGGACTCCAGAACTGGACACATTACTAGGGCTGGGGTCTCACAAGAGCAGAGTAGAGGGGGAGAATCACCTACCTTGACTGGCTGTCTGTGCTTCTTTTGATGCAGCCCAGGACACAGTTGGCTTTCTGGGCTGCAAGCACACATTGACAGCTCATCTTCAGCTTCTGGTCCACCACTACCCCCAAGTCCCTCTCCTCAGGGCTGTCCTCAATCCTTTCTTCTCCCAGCCTTTTATTCACACATGTGATTGCCTCAACTCAGGTGCAGAACCTTGCAATTGGCCTTGTTGAACTTGATGCAGTTTGCACAAACCCACATCTCAAGCCTGTCAAGGTCCCTCTGGATGGCATCCCTGCTGACTTCACCATACAGTTTGGCATCCTCAACAAACTCGCTGAGGGTGAATTTGAAGGATGAGGATCTCTCTCCCTCTGCTGTAGTAACCCCACACTACCTGATGTCTCCAACCTTATTAAATGACTGGGGTCTGTTCCTGAAAGAAGTCAGCAGGACTGTGGCACCACATGGATCTGGAGTTATCCTTTTGCCTGTGTCCCTGCTCTTCCAAAAGCACCCTCCCAGGAGGCACAAACCTCCCCAACTGAACCTGACTATTGATTCTGCTGTTGGACTTTGCTTAGAGAAGGGATAAGGACAGCTAGTCCAGGAAAGGAAGGACACAACCTGTCACCCACACCTTCCTCATCCCCAACTGGAACAGAGGGACACAGCTTCTGTCTCCACTTCAGCTGAGGGTGGCACAGAAAAGCTGAGCAACCTGGGAAACAGACAATGATTTACAAAACAGTACAGGACTTCCACAGCAGATTTTCCAGTATGTATTCCTAACAGTTTCACAGTTTTCTGTTCTCATACACCATAGTACGGCAGTATTTGACTGGTATTAATGTAACACCCAGCATTAAATAATATACCTGATTTTAGCAAAAGCAAAAAAAGTCTTGTGGCAAATAAAGGACATTGGCAAAGTCACATGATGAGCCAGGGACAGAGCCTCAGAGCCAGTGCAGTTCAGGAGAAACGATGGTCACTTCTCTCTCATGCTTGCCTTGTTAAGCTGAAATCCCTTTTAAAATTAGCCCAAGCCTTTGCTGCCAAGATTAAAACCTTTCTTCACTTCAAATCAACTCATTGTTAATTCACCACTGGCTCCCCACTTACTAAAGTAAAAACTTCCCAACTCTGAACAGTCTCTACAGGAGCTAGAATTTATGGGCAATGGACTAAATTTATGGATTCACAGCATTCAACTAGGGGTGCAGAAACTGTGAGGGGCACCCTATGACCAATCACAGCCACACCACACCCCAGGGACAACAGCACAGCCTAAAACAAGGAACAGACGATATCTAGGTGAAGAGACATGCGTAAGGTTAGACTCCAGAAGAATGGCACAGCCATGATCCTGAATGCCTTAACTTCTGATCCAGGGTCTCATCCAGTGGATAATGCTTTTCTCAGGACTGAAAATAAATGGGATGCTGTCTGCCAAGATGCAGTAATTCCTTCTAGTAAGTCCTATCATTCTGGACCAGCTGTATTTTACACAACCATCCCAAAATACAAGTTGTAATTTATTAATTCTGCTTAAGTAAAAGGTTTCCAGGAATACTGTCAGCATTTGCAATTCTCACTTCAATGAAGCATATTGCAAAGGATGCTTTGTCAGACCTATATATCACTGTCACTCCAGAAGTCAATGTGCTGACAGTCTTAGCAGAGGTGGATGTTACAGGATACTGTGAAAGTGATTATGTAAGATGGAAAGTCAGGTTTTTCGAGTCTCACTCCAGCAATGCAGAAATCAGAGGCTTTTCATGGAATTAGTGGGGAAGGGAACATCTCTTGTACACATCACCATTATCCCTTGGGATCCTAAAATTACTTGTAAGGAATAATCTCTCCAACTCACTCATAATTTTAGCACTCCTAAGAACTACATATCTTCAGTTCACCCATAATTTCAACTTATTTCTTTCAACAGAAACACCACCTGACAGGTCTTAACTAAAAGTGAATGACAGCAGCAGCAGCTTACTTAAAAGTGTAAAGGAAATGCATATTTATGAGTACCAGGAGTAATAGTTTATGGACCTCAGAACTAAAGGTGTCATAATATCTTGAAGGCATATTAGAAGACACAATTTTACCTTCAAAAAACAAACTAGGCTACAGCCAATGATAAGATCCATGTTTGTGTTACCATAATAGGATACAGGAATCTGCCCAAATTTAAAATTTACTTTCATTTTTCCAGACATACTGCTCCATCCTTTTCTTTTTCCTTTCTGAAGACTCACAGAAAAAGAACTATGTGTGTATAGATGTAGTGTATTAAAATATGCAAAATAATGGCAGATTACTCCTGACCTCAGGAGTGGACTAGCTGCCTTGCAGGGGAATGTCTGGTATCATGAACAAACACTGCAATCTTCAATATTAAGATGAAGAATAGGTAAGCTTTGCTTCACATCTCTTTAGGCATATAGATTTGTCAAGGAACTTAAAAGACATGGTTTTTCTCTAACCACTTTGCCACCAGAGTGATGGTAATCTGCTGATGTTTTGAATCAAGTCAGTTGGTTTAAATAATATTCTTACTGTGATCATTATTGTATTACAATCAATTTAAACAGTGAAAGAAGACATGTATTAGGGCAATTTATTCAAAGAAACAACAATTGCTCCCTGCACAAGTTTTTCCAAAGCTTGATTCCACAGCATCATCTTTTAAGTGACTACCTCTTGTAGGAAACACACAAAACCTGGAAAGACTGCTGAGGAAAACAGTTTTCCATCTGGAAAACTATTAACAGAGCTGATATAGTAGGGACCAGTTTTCTATTCCTGAATATTCTATAAAATTACTGTATGACCTTGGGAAATCTCTTTTCCTTCCAAAACCTTGGTAGTCATCAAAAAATTCTGAGATCCTGGTCTAATGGTGTAATAGACATAAAATACACTCATGAGTGTCATCTATTAGAGATTATTATCTGATAGTCTAGAAGAATTTCTTTTTCAAGATTTTAAAATCACATTTACAAATATAAGAAACAATTTAAAAAAGTAACTGAAGCTGCTACTGGCCCTTAAAGGCAATTTCTTATTCATTAAAAATGCATGTTAAATATTTATAAATCCACAGACAAAGCAATTTCAGTTTCTGAAACTGAAAGCATGCAAAATTAAGCAGATTTAAAAAGAAAAGTAACTTTCAGCTACACCTGTGCCTTCACAGATTGATTATATGGGTACTCTTGTGACCATAAAGGTGCTGCATAACCTCATGCTCCTCCTTCCTCTTCCTTTGTTGAAGCACATGATACAGGACACAAAACTTCAGGCACACACCACAGATAACCACTGACTTGGTCCAAGTGCATCTCCTGCAGGGAAGTCCTCATGTGCAGTAGCAGCAGAGAAAAGCCCTCACCTCCTGTGGTGGTGGGCTTCCAACAGGCAGGACAGGCTTTGCTCAGAACTGACAAGAGATTTTTTGTGAACCTCCTGAACAGTTCTCTGTTAACATTTCTTGCTCAGATTAATTCTGTTCTTTAATCATACTAGAAAGTACACATTTATTATACCTACCATGCAGAGGGAAAAGGTCAATGCCTTTCCTTTTCAGAGTAATTTTTCAGTTCCACACAACCTAGAGGCTTGTCTCAGGTTTGGAGTGTACTGTTTTTCTGTATGCCTCACTTCATAAATAGATACAGAAACACAGAAAAAACAAAGCCACACACCCTCTCTACGGTCTGTTTTTTAACAGTTCATTTCTTCAAGAGAGGAGACACAACTTCACTTGCAGCAACACCACGGTTCTTATGACAGACATATTTTTTCTAGATCCAAGAAAAGGCCAGTGGATCTCATTATGCCAAGTTATAAGAATTTAGCAAATGTATTTTGCATATGCAGAATACAAGACACTAAATTATTAAAAGAAATTTACTGCAACTTACATTTCAGTGAAATGTGCATGAATTTAAGATATACATCCAGTTACTTAGTTCTTTTACTGCAAAATCCATTGCAGAAATGCAATGTTAATTTAATGTCGGTGTTCTATTCCGCAATTTCTTTTTGCTTATAACAAAAGGGCTAAATAGCACAGCAAAAGGATTTTCCTGACAGTTTACTTTTGGTGGACTAGGGTTTTGGGTTTTTTTAATTGGTTTTCTCCACCAAAATACCATAAGAAAACTCTTTAGGCACCCACCTGTATTTTTAATACAGATATGGATACTAACAAGTTCAAAGACAAATACTGAAAAGTGAATTAATGTCTGCTTCTAACGTTTATACCAGAATATAGAATTTTATGAGTTTTCATCCTTTTATGACAATGTATACTGCTCAGAAGCCCCCTCCTTTGTCAGTATTTAAATAAATATGGAGAACTTGAATTGATCAAGTTGCATGAAATGTAAATGAGGCAAAGGACAAACGGTAGATGACATGCATTTATTGTTAGACTAATAGAAAAGTACAAGAATATTTTTTCATAGAATCATAGAATCATAGAATCCTTGGGGTTGGAAGGGACCTCGAAAGATCATCTAGTCCAACCCCCCCTGCCAGAGCAGGGCCACCTAGAGCACTTCCCTTTCTCAACCATATATTTTGGGTATGATCTTGGAAAAGCCTTTCATGTTTTATTTTATCAAACGTGCAGGCAGTCCCAGATAACAAGTCTTCCTTGTTCTGGGACAGGAAGAGCAGAGATGTGGTAAAGTTAACCATGGCAATAGTCTTACCTCATTCTTCTCTGAGGCCAGCATCCCATAGAACAATTAAATCACAGGTTTCACTGATAAGACCCTGTGACCAATAATCCACATAGATACATCCAGCTTAAGCACTTTATATTTCAGGTGTTTACCCAACTATAACCCACTCTAGCCAGTGTATCAACCTATAGCAAGATTTACTGGGTACTTCCCATGTCCTCAATACAGGCATCCACTTCCAAGACCTGAGTTACTTCATGCCAAAGATTGCAGTAATGCTTAGTGCTGCACACCCATATGAATTTCTTTCAAAATGTTAAGGTTAAAGGTTAAAAGGTTAAAAGAAACCTTGGGAAATTACTGATTTTTTCATATACTGTTCAATACATAAATAGATAGGTGGAGAAGGAAAACTCCATCTAATGACATCATTTCAGTCAGCAATGCATGCAGTGGAGATGGCCCATATTACAAAGCTCTTACTCCACATCCCTTGGCACCTGCAGCTTCTTATTTGCTTACAACATGAAACATGTCCCCAGGTTGCTTGACAACCTAAAAAATACCATGCTTTTCTCTTTTTTTCTCCTCTGGAAATAAGCTAATTGCTAGAAGTATTTGGTATTAATGTTTTTTTTTTTAGTTTCCCATTGGCATTTTTTTGATGACATGAATGTCTGTGTCATATACTGTTCCAATCAGTGGGTCATGCTGCAACAGCTGGGGCTAAGGGGTGTCACAGGAAAGTCCTACCAAAGATGTACAATTAGGGATCCTCTGAGAAATTGCAAGCTCTATTTAATACCAGACTTGTAAGTACTGCAGTGGTACAATATAAAGAAGAAAAAGAGCAGCAACAGCAAATGTACTCCCCCAGCAGTATATTAAAAAACATCTCAAAAACAAATGTTAGAGATGATGCTGTGGAAATGTTTTGATAGTTTCTCCAAATTATTTTGAGAGCCCAGACACTGCTAAAACAAGTTATGATCAAAATGTGCCCCTTTTCCCTCATTTCTCACCTTTCAACATGAATTTCATATTCTCTTCAATAAAAAAGGAAAAAGCCTGTGAAATTCAAGACCATGTTTTCAGTTCTCCTGAAATCTTGATTCTGGTGAAAATACTCAGCATTAATTTTTCCGCAAGTAAAAAGACAGTCAGAAAGTTATGGTAATCCTTCCAAATGCATTTTCAACTTATAAATAACTCAGAAAGCTGCTCCATTTCACAGTGAAACTTTGTCCATATGGAACATATGACTAGGAAGGACTTGGTGAACTACTGAAATCCAGTAGTCTGTGAGTGAAAACACCATTCATTTCTTCTCAGAGCTGATCATAGAAAATGATCGATTTGAAAACAAGATAGAGTTTTGGGGGTTTTTTTTGTCCTTAGTACTAGAAGTAGGCTATTACTCAAGAAGCTCAGTCTCCTGCTGGTGAGAAACTACCTTCTAATATCCAGATTTGTTTTGTTACAGGCAATTTGTATAGATACAGGTTGGGTATATATACGGACTGATGTCTTTCCCAATTGTTTAGTTCCAAAATATCCATTAAGAGGAAGCATATTAGTCTTAGTTTGTGTTCATCTGGTTGAACAAGACTCTTTTTGGTCATCCTAGTAGTTCTTCCAGCACCTCCTTCACTTTTGATTTATCTTTCTTAAGAACAGATGAGCAAAAAAATACTCAGTGTTTCAAAATAACTGTCTCCAGTGCCCTATTTAATGATTTTCCTATTTCTTATGTCTACTTTAAAAACATACGAGGATAAAATATATACTTTGGCTGACCATGAGAAACAAGGGGGTCCTTTTCTCTACGATTTCCAGCTGATGAAATGATAGCATTGGTATCAAGCTAGCTGGTCATCAAAGTAAAGCTATAAGCCATATTTTAAGATGATGATGCAACCCACCCTGACAGTCCCACCCAGAAATGTATCAGAAGTATCATAGCATTAGTTTTCTGGTTCTATATCTGCTCATGCCAAGGAGCATTCTGAGCAGCTCTGGGAACCTTTTCTGTGGTAGGACTCTATGTCAGTACCACTATAACCAAATATTCCCAGCATTTTAGAAACAAATGAGAATAAGAGCAGAGAATTTCAGAATAATTCATGGTGAAAGTGACCTCTGAAGGTTACCTTCTCTAACTAGAAGCTAGGCCAAACTAATTTTGAAGTTATATCACATAGCTCAGGTCTTCATACAACTCAAGTTCCAAAAAATTTCCAAAGATGGAAATGGCACAAGTTCTATGAGCAAACTGGTGTTTAACCCTCTTTATTGATGAAACTTCTCCAAATTACTAAGTCAGTAACAAGCACAGTTCTTTGATAAGATTTTGACAACAGACAACAGGCAAATTGTGAAGAAACATTGTAAGCCTTTCCATTATCTAGATGTTATTAATTTTACCTTCATGCTTACTGATTGGATTTTGCTTCCAGTTACAAGGATAAGCATCTGAAACAACTTTGCTAAATTCAGTAGTGTGATACCTGTCCCAAATCTCCACCACCATAAAATCTACCCTTCCTACTCACAGCCCCTTGACTGTAGGAAGTGTTTCTCTTCAGACTAAAAATTACCTGAAAAGTAGCTGGATAAAGTAAGAAAGTTAACACTGTACTGTGCTTTTTAATTTCTCTCTTTGCATTGGTGACAGAAGTAACATGGGGAAGACAATCCTCTGTAGGCTACATTTTTTCTGCTTTTGCCACAGCCAAAATATTTCTATCTCCTCTGAAGAGTACATGAAAGCAGTTGTCTCTTTGTTCTTTTCATGATGATTACTAACTTGAATTTGATAGTTTTCTCTACACAAACTCAACAGGTCATACTTGCTTTTTCCATTAAGCCATTTGGACAGGAACTCTTCCATGGAATATATGCTATTGGATTTGCAGTTTTCCAAGCTGCCTATCAAGATACATGGAGCCTCCTGTGCTGCAGACATGAGTCTGATTTTCTTGTAACTCTACCAGTCGCTTCCATCTGGTATTGTACTTAACAGGTTGATTTTCTGAGACTCTTCACACTATGAAGTATGTTAAGGATTGTACCTCCAGTTCTATTTGATTTGCAATTTATTCAATGTTTCTCCCTGTGCACTTCATTCTAGTTTGCACAGTCTCCATTTCTTCCAGAAAAGACAGGGGACTGCAGTCTATCTTTCTTTTCTGGAAAAGTATTTCTTCAGAGATAATTCCACTAGTCACTTCATTCCATTTCTTTCTAATATTCAGCAGGTAAAATACACTATAGTATACCTGAGTGTTATGGAAAAGGTGGTAGTAAAAAAAGGACTGTATTCAGGTTCTGTTGTGGCTTCCATATGTATGGAAGATGAAATCATTGTTCACTGCAGACAGTGTAAAATAAGTCTAAAAATACATGGGCTTGAACTACCATAGTTTTTAGTTTTAAACTAATTCAGCCAGTAGGACTGATGGGACTGACAGAAGCCACTAAATTGAAACCAAGGTGATTCTAAGAAGTCAGGGAAAGCCTGTGAAGGAAGCAAGTCCTTACACTTCCTCATCTCTACAGTCTGTATATTATATGGAATATAATATATATATACTATTGGAATACTATATATTCCATATATATATATACACTATATACTATAGAATATAATATACTATTTCTAGACTTACTTGAGGTGTGGCTTGGCTTTGCAGTATGTTCAACAGCAACACTGGCTTGTGGAACTTGATGGCCTGAGTTTTGCTCACCCTTCAGTCCCTGAAGTGTGCCAAGCTGCTCTTCCATGCATATTAGTTCCATTTGTGCATGCAGTCAGATGATGAAGCAGATCAGGGAATTGATTCAACTGAAAAACTTCCCAACATATTTTTTTCTTCAAGCTGGATCAAAATGGTTCACAAACAGCTGTGCTTAGTATACTCTATACTCAGCATGGTATACTATATTCAGGATGGTATAGTACACGTTGTGACATGGGGACAGGAGCAACTAAAGAGTTGTAGCTGTTGCTAAAGGTCACATTGTAATGTCAAACTGTACCTTCTAACTGGTAGTAGTACTGTGGCACAACGTCAATAGGAACTGGAAGTCAGTTCTGCACACTTCAATTGTTAGAACAGTCCCTGGCTCCGTTTGTGCTCAGAGTAGCCCTCTCCCATGCAATTCCTACACACGGCTCAAGAGTTAACATGGGCCTGCAGCAATGCTCAATAAGCACATTGCAAGCAGCTGCTCTGTTTTAGAGATAAAACAGTTTAACAGTATGGTCAGGGTCATTCAATGCCAGTTGGTTTCTGTTCCAGAGAGCAATATCAGGCTCGTTTACCTTGCAAGTGCAGACAAGAATCACCAGCTCAGACTCAGACTTCTCAAGCATAAGAAGAGAAGCCTACAGAGGTGATTCTTACACATCCCCACTCAATATCTGCAGACATTTTAACACCTCCCAGGAGCAGGTGAAAACTTCTTCCATCTCTTCACTGACAGTGACTGAAAGTCCCCCAGTTCAGGTCTACACAAACAGTTGTGCACTCGTTCTGACTGTGACGTGAACCCGGTAGGTGCAAGCCAACATCAAACCATGAGATGCACAGCCACAATGCACAGCATCATGGCCCAGTTAATTATGCTAAGAGGGAGGCAGGTCAGCATGAGTACTGTGTTCAAGAGATTCAAGGCTGAGGGTTTTAACACATCCACCTTCTGAGCTCAGACTTATTCACAACAGTTTCAATGAATCTGGGCAACACTCATCAGTATGCCATAACCTTGAGCTGAAGGGACCATGTCTAATGCTTGAGACATTGTTTCACTCCATATGCCAGTTCATTATCCAGCTCCTCTCTGTTTTGACTGCCAACAAATAATGATGTTTTTCAACACTTCTCCACTAGGAACTGAATGCACAAACATCGCATCATAAATGCCACCCAACATCTGCCAGGCAGTTACCATCTTCCCATAACTAACACCTAGGCTGAACCTGAGCAAGTGATTTAGTGACGAGCTGTGTCACCATCCTCTTACCTATAACACTCTAGATCATCCAGAATCAAATTCTTATAAATGAGAAAGCCCACAGGTAGTCTAGTAAAATACCATAGGAAAATTAATTCTACTAAAGAATACATTCTAAATTCAATTATTTTGTTAATTAAAAATCAAATATCAAAATCAACGATGTTGGTATTGCTACAAATCTTACAGCACCAATGCAGATATGGTGATAATCATATGATAGCCACAAAAAATAAACTAAGAAAAAGGCAGGCTGTTTCCAGATTTTCTATTTAACAGGCAGTCAAAACTCTTGAAAATATTATTATTTAACCTGTGAATTATTTAAGAACAGTGCCAATAGACACACTTGGTCTCCTGGTAAACAGAGTATATATGTAGCTGGGATGATGACAAGGACTAGATTTCAAGTAAAGTATTTCACAGATAAAACATCAAATTAGTGACATGCTTTGTATTATTTGTAAATTTATTAATTATGACCAGAGACTGAATCAGGGCAGGGTATTTGATTTGCCATATTCCACTTCTTATTGCAGAGCTCTCTGTTCACTTCATGGTGCTTTGCTGTACTGAACCAACTGCTACACAAATGAAACATCTCAAAATAACTTAGAATGTGTAAATATTTTCAATAGTGCTTATTTTCTGCCTTTACCATTGAGTAAATGCAAAAGCTAGTTGCATAGTATTTATAGTTTATGTAACTGTAATTCAAAAACAACAAATTCAAAAAGCAACTGCTTTTTCATATTTTTATTCTAGCAGTCTGAGCTTATTATAATCATTCTCCTGCTGCCCTGTTACTTCATTTCCCACCCAACACTTAAAGCCTGCAAGTAATATATAAGGCCTAGAAGACAATCCCATAAATAGTTCAAGACCTTGAAAACCACAATGTAACCAGTTCCTAACTTTCTTCCAAAATAAGGCATAATAGATCTGCACAAGCTTCCACTGAAAAGATATTAATACAAACCAGTTACAGAAATCCCTGACAATGTACAATTAATGAACCACATGATAGCAATCACCAGTGTAAACAAATTCCTTACAAAAGCCAGATGGTCATGCTTACCCTCAACACAGACATCTAACACATTTACTTAAGGCCACAAATAGGTGTGATACCTACTGTACTACATGCTGCACACACGGTCAAGTCCTGAAGCAAGAAGTACAAAAATCCCTTCAGTTAAAACTCTTGAATTGAGCTAAGGAGACTCCTATGTTGTTCTTAGACCATCGCCCTCTGAAATGCTCACCAAACCCCTTGCTGCTTTCCTTTCTGCTAGTCCAGGCAGTGGAGGGGAAACAGAAGTTTTAACAGTGCTGGACTGGAAAGGTAAAAACCTCACTGCACCAAATAGAACAGCACAACACCTGAGAGCATTAGAACTGGAGCACTTAGAACTATGCACCATGTCCATGATGAACATCTCTCAAGCATATCCTGACAGAGACATGTGCACTGGGCATTTCATTCTTATGCCTTCTGCATTGTTGCCTTATGATAAAATAATAAGAAAACAGATTTGTATTTCACTGCCCAGCACTGCCTTGATATTGACCTATTACTTAGAAATCTAAGCACATGCACCATATGCAGAGAATACACATACAGGAACACTGTATACACAGAAAAATTATGTCTGAGATTATTTTAGAAATGGGTGCCTATAGTTAGATTTACAGATTCACATTGAGATACAAGTACTTTGAAGTTCACCCTTCACACATACGAACTAAGATTTTCAAAGCCTGGTGAAAGAATTTCTAAAAACATCAAACTGCTCTGATTCTAAATGTAATATAGGCATGTTTTTATCCCTATAGTGAAACTTTTATGTATTTTGGAGAGGATGCAAAGAGGCTGGTTCAGGTTGACTTTTTTTGACTTCAAAAATTAATCCATTGTAAAATGGATCAGAAGCTGAGAATAACTACAAGCACAAATATGGCTCATTTCAAGCACCCTGTAGACAGCAGATACCTTACAGGAATTCAAAGTGTTTGAAATAACACCATGTTGAAATGCAGTTCAGCAACTGGAAACAGTATGTCAAATTTCACTCTCATTTACATTTAGAAAAAAATTCACAGCAACTCCAGGGAGTGAAATAGTGATATTGTTGATGAGATTAAAATAAGAGCAGGTTATGAGCCTCCATCTGTATAAAAGTACTAAGCAAGTGTGGTATAAATGTATAGCAAAAGTGGTATAATCAAACAAGTTCAAAGAAAGTCTAGATTTTTCTGTGGAGAGGGTCAAGAGCCAGGGGTTAGATATACCATCTTCCTCTGTACACACTCCCACAGTCCCCTGGTTCAGCATCCACCTCTCCAGTCCCCGCTCAGGCTGGGGCTTCATTTACTTGGCAAACGAAAACTAAATAATATCTGTGCAAACACAAGTACATATCCAGATCAACCATAATCTTTTATGCTCTGACCCAAGGCAATAAAATATACTTTTACTTTGGACTTTTAAAAATAAGTGATCACCATACTGTATGTGCTTAAAATCCATCATCAGGCTTCACAGAACATATTTAAAACCATCCCAGTCATCACCAAATCTGGATTAAACTAGCACAGCCAGACAAGGTTTTACTTCAGAGCAGTGTTTTCCTCAGCCACTTCTGCTTTAGTTTCCAAGAAGTGATGCTACTGGCACAAAACTGAAATCCAAGCAGCAATCACTGACCAAAAGAGCTAGTTCAACTTTTGTGACAAAGAAATTCATTCTTCATAAAACCCCCTCCCAAACAAAAGGGACAACACATGGTACCTGTGCTGTATCACTGTGAAGTATTAAACTCAGCATAGGAAAAGATTCTAAAACTTGCCAACAGTCACACATAATAGCAAAAGGAGGAGTTTTTCCTATTTCTCTTTATTATGTGCTTAATAGTACATTTTACTAGAGAAAAAAAAAAAAAAAGAGTAAATGTAATGTTCCATATGAAAAAAAAAATCCCCAACAACTATGGCATGTAATGGAACTGCCTACTTCTTGGCTTGTTTTTTTCACTCTAAATAAATAGTAGGAGAGATGTCTTCCCATTTGTCTCAACATAAAACAGTAAATAGGTGACTGGCAACAAACATGGGGGAAAAAAAGATCACTAATTAAAAAAAAAAAGGTTGGAGAATTTTCATTACATTGACATCAGTCCTGCTACACCTTTGCTTGTGACTGCAGAGAGCAATCTCAATGATGCAAATGCTGCCTTCTGGCCCTGTGTCTTTTCTTAGCAGACAAAAGATGTAAGAATTCCTGTTTTGTGGCAAATAGTGTGAATTTGAAATTTTCAGCACATGTTCAGTCGAAACTTTTTTTGCTGTTGCTGCTGTTGTTTCAGAAATTAAATCTAAAACTTTGATGCTGATGACTAACATTTTCTGACTGAAAACAAAACAATCACATTTTACTTCAAAGTATTTACTTCAGAAAAAAGTATCAAAATGTAAAACTTTTCCTAGAATGCTAGTGGCCAGTTTGATTTCAGTATGGCACTACTCAGAATAAGGAAGGCAGAGGGACATGAACTCTGTAAAAAAGATAGAGAAGGTGAACAACAGAAAACAAAAAGTTGAGGTGCTAGAGAGTAAAGACACTTCTTTTAGCAGTAGGGCAAGTAGAGACGATTATGTGCCACAAAAAGGGTTTTCCTTTAAAGTGAGAGAAGCAGCAGGGTCATACTCATCAATGAGTGGGTAGCTGGAGGTGGGAACCCCAGAGACGTTCTTGCTGTCCTCATCCATCCATCTCACCAACATCTAATCTTTCATATTGTCAATGCAGCCGTATTACAACAAATGACTCCTGGTTTGGGAGACTGGGACTGCTCTCCTTTGCAGTCATCCCACTGACATCTGAGCTAATACATACAGGAATCTGGAAGGCAAGAGAGCCCAACTCTGTTTGCCATACTCATGCTGGCAGACAAGATCTTCTCTGTCTCATTGGGACCCTTGGCACTAGGATGAGATGTCTTTCTTCCATAATAGCCACCAGGTCCCCAACCAAGGAGTTTTTAAAAAGGGGTGACTTTACCAACAGTTTTATCTGTTAGTTCAGGTGGGCAGTTATCTCTCTCACTTCCTGTGTTGCTAAGGCCAGGGTCACAAGAATTCCACCCCATCGCTCTGCATGTGCTATAATAAAAAGCACCACCCCATCATGCTCAGCCTAGTACCTTGTGCTTTCCAAAAAAAAAAAAAAAAAAATTTATTTTCATTCATAACTTTCACTCCTTCCTGGAGAATGTAAGGAGCCTTGTTTACTCCAAAGATCCCCTGGGTTATGCCTGTATAAGCTCCAGCCTCTAAAGGATCAAGCTGGCAAGTTGGAAGATACAGAACAGACAATAAGCAGACCTTTGAGTCTACAAATTGGAGGTTGAATGATTGGCAAACAACCTCTCCTCATGAAAAATTATGTTACAGCAACACAATAGTATGGGAGCCAAAAGTATGTCTATTCCTGATTTGTAGACCAGGTTTTAGTTATGCTATAATCCTCTCAGTATGCCTGCTTAGGATCCCGCAATCACACGAGTCATGAACACTACCCACAAATCCTGTGGCTTCCATGCCGAGCAAGCAACACACCAGATGAAGAAAGATGGAAAATATACATGTGGAATTGTTCTGGGAACTTAAAGCACACATAACAGTAAACAAAGCAAATATGGTGCAAAACCTGTTGCTATTTTCACAGCATTTGCGGAGCAAGGCTGCATAAATGCAGAAAGATGCAAACTGCCTCACACCTTTCCTCCAATCTCAGCAAATTAGGCACAGCAGCACAAACAGCAGCAGTGAGAAGGAAACGCTGTGCAGAAGAGCTGCTTTGTTTGCTGCTGTGCTACAGGTATGTGTTTGTGTATGTGAGAGAGAGCTGAAGAAATGAATGTTTAAATTGCTTTTGCTCATTCCTCCCTCAGAGCCTCCACTGTGCACGGGGATTGAATTGGGAGATTCCCTTGCTGCTGTCCTGCCTTTCCATGCACAGTCTAAGCCAATTTGAAAAAGGTTGCTGCTGCTGTTCCTTGTCCCAGCTGGGGATGTTCTTCGTGAAGTCAGTGCTGGTTTGGTCTGGTAAGTAAAAGGCTTCCTCTGCTCCTCATAGAAAAGGCAGTGCTGTGGTCAGACACGGGAGCACTTTCTGAACTATAGACACTACAGAAAAATTTTGGCTGGTGGCAGGAGAGATGGCTGAAAGCCAGCTGACAGACAAGAGCAATGTTGATCTCCAAATCCTCTGAGAATGCTACTGAAGCAAAGAGCAACCACTAGCAGCATAATGGCAAAAAAGACACAAGTAGTCTTCCCTCATGGAGGAGAGAAAAAGGCAAACGGCTGAACTGAAGCAATCAACACGAACTTGAACCATGGCACAGGGCAAACATGTGGCGTGCCGTATGGAAACTCAGAACAAAACAGAAAGCTTGGAATGAAATTAAATTAAAAGTCTGCTTTTACTTCAAATTACTCCACGAAACATCTAAGTGAAAATTATGTTGAAGTTGACATGACTTTGTAACATGTTGTTCATTGAAGACTGTGACTTTTTCATTAAAAAAAAAACACAAACCAGGTATTAAAAATGTTTCAATCTGTTTCCCTTCTATCCATCAAGACTAGAAAATATTAAATTGTTAGCTAAAAATTATGCCCCACCACTAGGCAGCAATACCTATTTAGCCAGCACCCATCATATTTTCAGGAATCCATAGATACCTACTGCATGGAAAGGAATCACTCCAAACTTGGATTTAAAACTTTAAACAGGTTAGATAAAACATTTTTTTAAGGATAGGTGCCACACAGCCTCCCCTGGCTCACTGTTTCTAGATATAGTCCCATAAGCAATGCAGTCCTGGAGCATCATGGCATTCTTTATTCTAAGAGATCTTCTACTGCATGGCGTCCCATTAAAGCCTTCCTGCAAAAGTACTTATGCTGCCAAATCCAGGGTTTATTTGATAATTTTTTTAAGACAACACTGAAATTCTTCCTATATAATTTTTAATAAGTATCTGAATGAAATCACACAATGAAGATTTAGATCAAGAGGAGCCAATATGAAGGATCTGAACATATCTCCTATAAGAAAAGTCTGGGAGATCTGGGACCGGTTATCCACAAGAATGGAAGGCTTGGGGAGACCTAATCAATGTACATAAATATCAGAAAGCAGAGTGCAAAGAGGATGGGGCCAGGCTCTTCTCACTGGTGCCCAGTAAACAGGACCAGAAGCAATGGGCATATACTGAAACACAGGAAATGACATTTAAATATAAAACCACTTTTTATTTGAAGGTGGTCAAACACAGGAACAGTTTGCCCAGAGATGTTGTAGTCTCCCTCCCTGGAGGGATTAAAAAAGATGTTTGGACATGGTCCTAGGCAACTGTCTCAAGGTGGCCTGGCCTGACCAGAAGGGTTGGACCAGATGACCTCCAGAGGTCCTGCCAACTTCCACCATCCTGTGATTCTGTGATAAAAAGATGGAATTATCATCACTTGCACAAAACTATATAGCAAGAAAAAAAACCATTAAAGAAGTAATGGGAAAAAAAAAAAAAAAAAAAAGAAAGATTTTAATATTCATTATGGCAAGATAAGTTCCTTATTGCACAATATTTTTATTTATTGTACCTAAGAGCATAATGAGAATAGAAGGATGGCTCCACTAAGTTCAGCCACCAGGAATAAAGCTTGACCAAACTGCTTATACATGAAACTCAAAAAACCACCACAACACTGAAGTATTAAAACACATCCACAAACGTTCAATTCCCCCCTCTCACATTCATTAAGTTCACTGGTGAGATCAGAGAACTCATTTCCATTGGCAAACTATGGCTCAATCAGTCAGTGTCCAGGGTGGGAGCTGAAAATATTGTCATCAGAGCACAAGGCAGTGGATAGTCTATTTTAGTTCTTGCTCTCTGTCCCCTAAGGAATACTGCAATCACAGAAACACCTCCTAGGTTATACACTTGATTTGCCTGCTGGCATGAGGTTCTTCCCCACAGTAATGTTTAACACTTGCTTTTGCCAAGTTAAAAGTATTGTGTCACGTCTAAGGAAAATGAGTTTATTATGAGCCCCCTCAGACACTGTATTTTGCACTGCCCAGTGGATCAAGGTGCTGCATCATATAACAGGGAAGCTGCCAAATTGTTCAGCCAACATGCTAACCTAAAACCGGAAAGTCAGCTACGTAACAGGATCCCTCTGAGTGCTGGGCCCAAATACAGATCCTC
This sequence comes from Calypte anna, assembly GCF_003957555.1. Lineage (NCBI taxonomy): Eukaryota > Metazoa > Chordata > Aves > Apodiformes > Trochilidae > Calypte > Calypte anna. The sequence goes on from NC_044245.1 coordinate 127,159,224, forward strand.
ACACCCTCTTGCTGCAGCATCAGTGCTCTTTCCTGCTCAAGATACAGCTGATCAGTCCTGGGGCATCTCACAGGTGTGAGAAGTAAAACTGTGGTGGTAATGTGCAAGAAATAGACCAAGCTGTGGAAGAGCAAAAGATAATTTTGTGAGTCTCATATTTAGAGGCAGCTTTACACTCTGCTGCTCCTCCAGCAGCCCAGCCTGCTCTCCAGGGATCCCACTGGAGATCATCAGTCCTATAGAGTCCTACAGAGGACTTTCCAAAATTACTTCAACCAGTGGTCACAAAAGGCAGAAAAACAACCCTAAAGAAGGTGGTTGAAAAAGAGGTGACCACGACAAAAAAATATGCAGAGAAAATTCCAGAAAGCTGATGCAATCGTCCTCTCCCCACACAGTTACACAGGAAAAGCTGTCTCAAAGATGAGCTGCAGGGCTCCTACTCCTCACCAAACCTATTTGGGTGAATTATTTGTGCTATGATTTGTTAGGTAATGGTTTCCTTGAAAGGTTTTCTGTAAGAAACCTACAATGCACAAAAGAGGAGAGTCCACCTATTTAAACATTTTTCCAGTATATCTGCTTCCCATCTGTAAAGGTACTCAGAAGTTTTCAGCAGTGGTTTTAATGATCAGAGAGCGAACCAATGAAGCTAGACACACAAAATGACCAAGATTAAGAAAATATAGAGCATTCCACTGCTATCTAAAACAAATGAAATATAAAATAGTTCCTTACTTTCAACTTTAAATTCAGAAAAAAACATAAGCCATATTAAAAGTAATAAGGCAGCACTTAAAAAAAATAAGACATGATAAAAATAAGATAGTTCATATACCCCTCTTTTGCCACGAGAATGTACATTATAAACAGCATTTTATTCCCAGACACTTGCTATTTTTCTGCATATTTAAACACAGATGTGGGTGCTAAGCAACGTGAAACAAACTCATTTACTTAAATAACAGAGTACAGATTAAGGTACTTCAATTTATATACATACTTTTTACATACTGTGTCTGCATTATATTTTATTTTATTTTTAGAGAAGCAGAATCCTCATATATGGATTCCAAAATAAGCCATTTGCATTTAAGCAATTCTGCTATGTATGTATCTGTGTGAGTGCACAGGTGCCCATTCATACGTGTGTGTGTGTATACAAGCTTCCTACACATCTGAATAAGAACAGGAAAAAAAAACCAACTAGGAAAAGAAACAACAGGTTAAGAATATTCCATTAGTGTGAGAATAAATGCAGTTACACAACGTTAAGGTCTCTATAGTTCAGCATATCAAAAACTGTTATGATGTAAGGAAGCATTTTGTCTGAAATGCCTGTATTTTAAACTGGAGACAAACAGGAAAATCAGGGAAGTTCCAAGAGCCCAGAAACATTGTGGAGCTGCCACACTGCAGTATTTCACTAGTACTTCCAAAACCAGAACATGGACTTTTTCAAGTTATCCAAAACACTCTCTTCATTAAAAGTTTTGCTGAATAAATCAGTCAACTGCACATAAAAAAAAGTTTCCCTGTGTTATGCATTATTTTTTACCACTTGGAAGCAAAACAAAGTGTTAAATTCTGTTACACTAACTGGTTTGGCTGGAAAAAGAGGTTTTTTTTCAAGCACACAAAGTTTTCTTCATATCTCTTACCTATTTGCTTCCTGTATTGGTCAACAGGAGTCCTTGCTGTAGAGGCATCTTTTCTACCCATCGTTTTCAATCCAAAAATTGCTGTCAGTATTAGAAAAAAAATATGGATTACTCCTAAATCATTGCTGAGGAAATCAATGACTTAAAGCATCAGAAAGAACTGTAGCAAGCAACATTTACACGATTATGCACAGACTTCCCAGAGTACAATGAGATACTGACTTCACTATTCTGAAGACTAATAGACATATTCTAAACATACCTTTCCCCCCATTGCATGGATTACAACATTACAGAATGGCTGTTAGTTTGAATTAAGAAAAGGGGGGGGAGAAAAAAAAAAAAAAAAGGTAGGGGGGGAGGACAGGGAATGTTAAAACTGATTGCACTCTAATTCAGCATTTGGTACCAGTGAATTAATTACTATATTATTTTTTTCTTTAGTAAACTATGGAGTGAATGTGGTATTGTGAGCTGCTTGTATTGGTGGCAAACACATTCCCACTATGCCCAGGGTCTGAGGCAAGATGAGGCAGATGTGCATCCACAGGTGTAATTACTCAGGAAATCCACCTGAAGACTCAGCCCTCCAGCCACCCTGAGCAAAAGGGAGGAACAAGATATCTAAAATGCAGCAACCCCACACTCTCCTATCTTCTTGGCATGGGGTCTAGAGATCTATGAATGAAAAGAAAGCTGAGGATAAAGGTGAAAGCTGGGGCTGTGCCCATTTTACACCTCCCAGCCAAAAATACACTTAGTTAGAAAGCACCCTGAATGGGCTTCTGTTATTGCACAGCACAAGCAGGTGACACCATTGAATAAGGAACTTTGCTATCTTTCATTTAAGATGCTCTTTTTGGTACTTTGGTGCTTCCACACCGTCCATGTAACTGAGAAAGTATCATCTGAGTAGTATTTTTGCTCCCAACACAGCAATTTAACACGCAAAACCTTATAGTGTCATATTCATCCCTTTTCAGGGCTGCCACCCAAAAGATATAGTAAGAGCGTGCAAACATCCTAATTTCACTTCTTTTTCCATAGCCATAAAAACACCTGGCATTTATAGTCATACTTGTTGCTCACAACACTGGTTTTCAACCATTTTGGCTGGGCTTAAGTCACCACTCAGGGTGATGAAAAGCCCCACCAGCTGACCACATCCATGATGCAAGCATCCCAGTAGCAACTTCTGCATTCACAAGAGGACTGACATTTTTCAGAAGTGCCAGATTTACCACGCAAGCACAGATGATGCAAAACAGCCAAGGTTTTTTTCTCAGCTGGCCTTGGTGAGCACAGGGCTGAGGACAAACTTTGGCTGAACCATCCCAGGTAGCCTGCCTGCTCCCCCTCCTCCCTTTTTAAGCTTCCCAGCTATTCTCCTAAATTGCATTTCTTCCATAAAGTTCACATCGTAAGAAGAGTGCAAAATAAAAGTAGCATTTAAACTTTCAGCTATTTAAGGAAATAACATTGTAAAACTAGTTCTTGGCTTTTTTATGCCAGTGTTAGAGACTGTTTTGACTTTCCTTTTGCAATTTCAATAGCCTACTAATGTTTTGCAACAAAACATCAGCTGTGAAAGATGTTAGCAGTTTTAACAGTGCCAATAAAACACAAGGAAAAAACACAGGAAAAAATTATTTCCCAGCTTAATATAAGCCACAAAGATTCTTGTATTTGCCCGTGTGGCTCAGTGTCACCGACTCCTGCATCTAGAACCTCAACTCCTCTTTGTTCTTCAAAGGGATGCAGTAATCATCATTCATTTCCAGTGCTTTGATGGTTAGATAGCAAATGCCTAGGAAACCCATGGAGACATTAGCACATACAGCCGTGATGTCTAATAAGACAGCTATTTGCATAAAAGATCAGCCACAATTTAAAATGTGTTGTGATAGATGTGGAAAGGGAATAACAGATCTATATTAGCATGTAGGAAAGCAAGATTGTTTTCACAATTTAATTCCTCAGGGAGTGTGGCTCATCACCTTCTCTTGTAAAGAATCCTGCACTCCCTGAGGAAGCAACTTGCCACGAGCCAGAGTTAAACTAAAATATGGATTAATAAGAGATAATATTTATTATTTATGAATCTTGCTGTAGGTTTCTGACATAATTTTCTGATCAGATTTCCATGAAGAAAAAGCTTGGATACTTTATGAGCCACAAAATGTTTTGAAAAACACACTTTCTCCATTTAAAATCATATCCTACAAGCTGACCATCTTAACTTCACTGAACAAAATCTGCACTTTCTTTCCCAGCTACCCCTGGCTGCTCCACTGCTTCCAGTGGCAGTGTCTGGAGGATTTGGTCTTCCCTCCATTTCCCTGCCAAACTGAAGGGATAGGCAGAGCACTGCTCTGCATCCACCTCAAGCAGCCTTCAGGACCCTGCAATGTTAATGGCTACATTAACACTTTAAAAATGTATATATAAAGGAGGCTGTCATTGCTCTTTTTACATATTACTAAAAATACTTCAAGAGTAATTTCAGATCATTTGAAGGCAATGTAAGCTTTCCACAGTTTTTAAGCTTTTATTAAAGGTGGCTTTATGAAAAGGAAGGCCCACTTCAGTGATTTTTTGTTGCTGTTTCAGAGATGTTACAAGGTCAAAAGACAGTTTTGGTTTTGTGGTTCCCTTACACTGTTTTTTTACCCTCTTTCTCTTGCCTGCTAGTAAGTCACCTGTGAAGCCTTACACCCTCAGAAGAACATTCTTTTTCTCTTCCTCCCATTTTATTCACAAGCAGTGACTAATAATAGTACATGCAACAAATTGCCTGTTTTCACCTCCAACTGTCAATAGCATTTTAAGAAATACATTCTGGATGTCCATTCTAACCACAGGAGTGTTTAAATCCCAGCTCACTATCACAGATGCTTACGCTGCTTGTATAAATAAACAAACAAACTAAAATAAGCAATTACTTTAATGAAATAAAAATATACTGTGCATGTCTTTAGAAATACTAATTAAAAAAAAAAAAGTACGGAACTATAGAGCACAAAAAATTGAACTCTGTGCATTTATAGTGCAATACAAATGATGAATAAAAGTGGTAAGGCTTAAAGCATGACCCAGTGAACACACAAAGATCTACACACACAAACTTTCTTAGTGGTGATATTCCATATTATGTCTGACTACTTTTAACAATAAGCTGCCTAAATATTAACAGTGGGCATATTAAAGAAATTATCAATGAAGTGACCGGTTTGCAGCCAAAATATAGCCTGTTAGATGAGAAAAAAGGAAGAAAAACTTCAGGATAGAAAAGAACAGCCACAGAACATAAAAATACTGGGCCAAGTCTTCATCTGTAACTGAAAATGCAGGTGAATGCCCATTGTATAACTGCAGAAGTACCTTATCTTTAATTGCAAATTGATATCTGACTTTAAAATTCTTTTTTTTAATGGTGGTTGATAATTTGAACTCATAATATGAATAATTTTAAAATATGACTGAAAGCTTACTGGAGGCCATGAAAGAATAGGTCTTTCACCAGTCAATGCCATAGCTCACAGTTTAATAAATAATGCATATTAAAACCCTTACAAGTTACAAGAGAGCAAAAATAAAGCCTCCTCAGGTAAAATCCAGGGAGCACATCACATTCTCAGTGAACATCAAGTTATTCCCAAGAACTGCTAGAACTGCACTTAAGTGGGAGGCTATCTGCATGCAGGTATTTTGGAAATCCTTGCTATTGATCATGTGAGTTGGGTTTTTGTTGTATTGCTGAAGTACAGTAACTAAGATATGTCTGTACAGCAGTGGAAGAAATGCAATGGAAGTAACCTGCAGCCAGAATTGCAAGAATAATGCAGATGAACAATTTAACCATACTTCAGCTCATGATTTTAAAAATTTTACTTGAAAGAAAACAGAAAAAAGAAAAAAAATGGAAAAAAAAAGCCCTTCTTCATGATAAGTCTTACAATAGCATTCATGATTCCTCTGGAAAGTCACTCTCAAAGGATGAGACTATTATTTCAAAAGAAAAACTACCTGACCATGATGCTTCTTGCAGAAACTGGCTCACCCTTCTTTGAGGATTTATTTCTGTCATGATTTAGGCCCAGCCATTCATAAACAGGCTTTTAGTAAGAGGAACATTTTAATTTTCATTAATTAATTTAACCTTGAAAATGGCAGAGCTTGATTGAAATTCAGTTATATTTGGGAGGATGAATCAAAAAACCCAAGATCCATGACTCCAGATGAAACAAAAATTACCAAAATAATTTTAACCTTCTGCACAAGCACAACGAACACACAACCATATCCCAAGATACAAACCATCTAGGAATTACAGCTTTTATTCTGGCATGTATCAGGCTGCTTCATGGGTTCATACAAGCAGTAGGAACAAAACATGTTGTTACTTCCAGTAAGAGCTCTTTGTACTCCAAAGAAAGAAGCTTCTCTGTTTGTTATTTACACAGCACCTATGAAACTCATGAAATTAGCTCTAAACATAAGTAACAAAGTAGTACACAGTTAGTAGTAGTTTATTCAACACTCAGCATATCCTCCAGGCTGTTTCAAAATCCTGAGGCAATATATTATGAAAAATAAATTTCATCAACAACCCAGATTAGTCCCACCCAATTTCAGGAAGGTAAGTGAGACACCAGAGTTATACAAAAGGCCACCTCTGCTCCCTTTTACAGTGAATGAAGAAATGCAATAGTAAGGAATCCAAACTGCCTCTTGTAATCTTGCTTTCTTGCTATGCACCTAAATGTCCCCTAGGTACCTACAATTTGGTGGGATTATTTAGGCCCAAATATTTGCATTTGTTCCTTTAGCAAAAAGTCTACTTACATTTGCTACGTATAAAATGCTTTTAAACTTTTCAACTCTTCAGGTATTTCTCATTACATGTAGTCATAACAGACAGGAAGAAAAGTGAAAATTTCAAGGACTGCAAAACCTGAAAAAGATTTTTTCAAAAGACTTCACTCTTATGCAATTTTTTTTTTTTTTTTAAAGCAAGTAGAGGCTATTAAAAATGTCAAAGATTCTTTCCATTCCCAGTAAAATTTGTCACACCTTCTCTGGTAGGAAGAATCAAAACGTACTTGGCAAAAGCTCCCTTATAAAAACATTACCTATATAAAAGGTAGTTCTTCAGCAGTTTTGGTGCTACACTTTTTATAAAAACAATATGGTATTTTGCAGAAGAATATTCCTAATTCTGTGATCCTATGCACCTTACATTTACTCTTCGTTATTCAGATTTGTCATTTGTCTTCAGAACCAAATACCCCACTCACTTCAGAGCTGAGTAGTTATACCATCTGTGAAGCATACATTCATTTCAATATGAAGACAGATCTTATTCTGAACAAATTTCAAATTCCAAATGTTCAAAGATGAACTTTTTTTTTCATTTTTATGAATATATGATGGCAGTGGTGTGTCAAGAAAATATCCTTAAGGAAGTTCATGAAGGGATAAAACATACATGTGGTTCAAGTCTGCTTTACCAGACAATTCAAATGTAGCATTTCCCAGAGGAAAGAGTAATCTCTGCTATAGGCAAAACTACACAATAAATGACACCATATGCAGTATTTCAGAATAACATTCTTCAAAATAACAGAATCTGTTTGTTTTGGTTTGGGTTTTTTTTTTCTTTTTTCTTTTGGGGGGGTGTCTATGGTAGAAATCAGAGGTAGAGAGGGTGAGAAGAGAAAGGGAATCCAGACGACTCTGGTTCCCAGATGCACTTCCACCAAGGATGGACATAGCTTCCACAGGAGCAACCAGAGATGCTGTACCTTCAGACCATAGAGGAGGCTGTAAGTACAGAGGACACTACCACCACCACAACTGCACAAGATGGAAACTAAGCACACACTCATTGCCTCACCAGTTAAAAGTTCATTGAGTCAAGAGCACTTACAAGAAACAATTATTTGTTGCATCTCAGAAGCTGAAGTGGCAGCAGCAAACACTTTGAGATTCAGTTAAATCCAGGCAGTTATATTCCCTCTTTGATCCCCACCACAAAACCCTTCACCACCTATTTCCTTTGATGAAGAAGGGAATAATTTAAATAACAGGTACAAAGCTAGAGGTCATACATCTTAAATTTCCAAATCAGCTAAGCCTGCCTCAGCACTTCACTTCTAATATGTTATGATGTTACAATTCTGGAATAATTCTCAGAGCACCACACGGTTTCACTGAGGTCTTATTCCAAAACCTCAGAAACTTCATTTTGCCCTGCCAGCTGTTACAGCAGCAAGGTAAGAGCCACTTCTCCTTCCCCTTCTTTAAACCAGAAAACAAATCCTCTATTCTTTCCTCTCATTACTTTTGGGAAGCAAGAAAAAGATCCTACTCCTTTCCTAGGACTGTCACAAGTTATACTTCGCTACAATTTTCGATATTGCAAAAAGTAATACAACCCAGTGAAATCTTGTGACTTTTGAAGCTATTCACACTAAGTTATTCTAATAAGTAATTCAATTTTGAGCTTTTTTTGTTTGCTTTTACTGTGACTTTTTTTTCCCCTTGCATTGTCTTGGACTATTAAAAATCCAAAATTTAAGTGACTTATTTAAATATTGAAAAAGTTTCAAGAAATGTGGCAAAACAAGGCAATTTGATTAATTTTTCCTATTTAATTCTAATATTGATATTCCATGTATTCTGACTCTATTTTCACTGAATTTTTGTCTATAGTTCAAGAAGAAAACCAGTTCTCAGGACATAATCCATTCCTGCTTAACTCAGCCTAATCACTGAAAACCAGAGGAAGTGAAAACAGTCACAAATGAGCCACACAGGCATAAAGCCGAGAGGCAGACAAATGTGTCCTTCTGTTACATATTTCACTGGATGGGATACAATATCCCATCACATATGACTTCAAGTAACAGTAATTGCTAAAACTGGTCACTAGGTTTATAGCTTAACTATTTCCTCCCTTCTTACCTTGGGCGAGCATTCAAAAGTTAAAAACAGGCTACAAATAACATCAGCAAATAACACTTCAGTACACATAGACCTAATTGTAACATCTCAGCAAAACAGAGTTATTAGTTCCATTACAAAACCTGGTGTTTGAAAGGACTTAAAAGCTAATCTTTCCATCCAGTGCTCAGAATAAAGTGGGTACTTTTTCTTTCTCTGAGACTACTGCAGCTCAATAAGTATTAAATAGACTGATCTATGAATGAACAAAAATAGTTTTATGCCACTTTTGCAGTCTCACAGGTATTCAGGAAAGCAACTCAGCTTAAAGAAAAAAATAAATACTCCAGTCACCAGGCAAAAGAAACATTAAGTGTAATGAATTTCAATTTGGCCATTTTGGCATCTATGTTTTTTTTCCATTTTTCAATAGTGATTAAAGACAGGGTAACCTATTAAATCTTCCCCATACAGATCAGAAGATAAATCTGCCATAGCCATAGTCTTAATGCAACACATATTTTTGTCTATTTTTTTTTTTTAAATTATTTGAGGTGAAAACCAGTAGATATGCCAGTATATAACAGTGTTAAGATGTCAAATACCAGGTTCAGCCCTGCAGCACTTAAAAATTAGCTCAATAATCAGACTTAATAAACAGATCTATAAATGTTAGAAGCAGTATTTTCAAAATCAAGTCCTACTCTATCGACTTTGAAGAATTAGGCCATAGTTGGATGAAAACTTTAATAATGGCTTAAGTAACATCAGCTCAGTAGTTTCCAAAGTAGTTCAAAACAATAGGGCAGGCACACTCTGCAGATTACATCTTAATTGATCAAGATGTAGCTCTCTTGAAAACTACCTAGACATTCCATTAAAGGCAATGATTTTTAAAATAAAGAATAAAGTGATAGTGTACAAGATACCATCTCTTGAGAAGCCTTATGTTCTATTTGGGCAAAAAGGGAATACAAGATCACTGATATCCATCAAAAACCGGAATTGAACAAAAACCGAATTAAATGAGTGTATCAAAATCAGGCTAAGACCTTTGTATGTGCTAAAGGAAGAAAAACAAAAAAACAAAAAAACCACAAAAACCAAAACAAAACCCAAAACAAAACAAAAAACAAAACAACAACAACAAAAAACAAAAACAAAACAAAACAAACAGAAAAAAAAAAAACCCAAGGTTATGATAACCATTAGAAAATATGGTAAATTGTTCGTCTCACTATAAGGAAGAGGAGACAAGTACGGAGTGCAGCTGGGTAGAAACGACAGCAAAAAGAAATATCAGCAATTAGCAGTGAAGTACCAGTTGAAGTAGCAGAAAGTGATGTGAACATCTGAAGGTCCTGGATGAAATCATGTGTGCAAATGTCTGCCTCACTGCTTTTCACAGCTTAAGACCACAGGATGGGAGGGGACTGTGTAACGTTCCCATTACTCCTGAGCAGCATGTGTACATGTCACAAAGAAGATGGAATTTTGCTGGTTCATTGTCCAGTAGAATCCCTCCAAGGTATGGTATGAAGACTAACATACTGGAAAAAGTACAGCTTTGAATGTTTAAAGTCATGCAGCACATGTGAAATTCTAATTATTGTAAAAATAGAAATGAAATTCTAAATGTAACACTGTTTCATGGATTGCTGCTTTTGGAGACTACACATTTTTAAAATTCTGGGCTCTGATATGTGAAAGATTGCCTTTCTCTGACTTAAAAGATGCCTCTGATCATGAGATTCCTGTACCTCAGACTAGTTAGGAATGGAATAGTTATGAGACTTCTAAAAGATCACCTTGCATGCTTCTTCAGAAACCCTACTAGCCCAAGACAAGACAGCAGAGGACAGCCCACTCCTCCCACTCTAATTTCCTGGGTGCACATCTCTACCCAGTACAGGTTTGCACATGCCCTTGGCTAGAGTCAAAGGAGAATAATTGCTTCAGCACTTCCATAAAGTTTTATTTGAAAGAGAAGGATATACTGCCTGTAATCTACCTGGTAGGTTGCATACAACAAAAACAAACAAGCAACAAACCCAAACAACCTGCTAGAGCATACAGTAAATCTATCTCAGATCACTTCTCGTAAGAACAGGTTCAACACCTACATCACAAGAAACTGCAGGTTTGTTCTGCTCTGCTGCCTGGCCATTACTGTACCAAAAGATGTACAACCTTGTAACCAAGCTTAAGAAGTTTAAGGAGAGCTGGGTCATTTCTGAAAATTAATTAATCTGTTTCTGCTTTTAACTTCCAAACTACTCTATCCCACACACTCAGCTTCACAGCCAGTGCAGTTGTTTCCACACTGGGAAACACTCAAGGTGAGGTTGAAGAGTCTTCTGGACAATCTGCTCCAGCTGAAGTCCTCCCTGCTCACTGCAGGGCGTCAGGCTAGTTGGCCTCTAAAGGTGCCTTCCAACCCAAACCATTCTTCCCTACTGATTTTTTTTTTTAATGCGGTGAGTTAATGAAAATCTATACCTACAGAGTACAGGGGAAACATTTTTCCAGCTGTTCTCTTTTTCCAGCACTGACAGTCCTTCAGTCTCGTCTGAAAAGTTTGATCAGAGAGCTGCTGCCTTAAGCTTTTCTCTGCAAACACCATTCCCTCCCCTCAAAGGTCTCTGTGGTTCAGCACATATTCTATGGAGTCCTTCTATGGTCAGGATATGGAATTGAATTGAGTCTATACAATATACATTACTTGTGTGCAATAAATGACAGAATGCAAGTGCTTTGAATTCTTTACTCTGCATATATGGTTATGTTTTAGAAAGATACCCACATTTAGATCATAATTTCCATGGGTCTATATAAACATGCATGAAGATAAACAAGCCCTCTTCCCATGCAGAACTGGAAGAATTCATCCAGAAGCCTTGCTTTGTAAATCATTTCAGATGTATTTTACTGAAGCCATAAAGGATATTAGCAAGTGTGCTGGGACCGTTTGTTTTAAATTATTATGGTCTGTTTCTTTAGCAGAAGTTACTTATATTATTTAACCCCACTGGTGTACTTAAAATGAAAATAGTTTTAAGATTTTTTTAAATAGGCTTTGTTGCTATAATAATATTTTTTCCAGAGTACTCTATTTCTAGTTAGCTATACTCTATTTCTAGTTCTAGTTAGCAACAATTGAGCAATGCTTTAGTTACCTTTTCACACAAAATTACAGGAAGAGGTATTCATAAATTATATAGATTATGTAAAAAATTCCAAAGAAAGCAACATCCATCCTTGCTCTGACCCGTTCATGACTGCAGAATCAAAAACCTCCCAAAATATTAGCTGTTGCAATACCTTCTGGTTCTACTAAACAATACTTAAGTTTAAAGACACCAAGGTCTACATTTGAAAAAACACGTTACAGAAAGCTTTCCATGATGCATATATACAAGAAAAAAGAATTTATTTCTGTAATGGGAAGAAATGACAAATCCACAGAGGTGCAGCCTAGCCTTTCCCAGGACACCCAACACTGTATGTAGCAGGGCCTCTGCAGGAGCCAAGTGGTGTAGCAAACCAATAGAACTTGCTGAGGTCAATAATGGGAGAGGTAAGGAGGTACCTGGTCAGAAACATCACAGCAAGCCTGAACTTACTCTCAAGCCCACTTGAAAGTCATACTATTGAGGGTAATACTATTAATAGAAGTAAGTTTATGTCCTCCAGGACCTTTATCATTTTCAGATTTTGCAGGACATGTTTTTTGTAGGGATTAGAACTAGATGTAACATTCCAGCAGTGATCTTATTAAAAGGTTCTAAACAGCCCTCTTGCCCCCCCCACCCCCCAGCAGCACCAGCCTTTCTTGCCACTGCCCTGCACTTGAACCCCTTTTGGCTACAGGCTCTTCTGTAGTGAGACAGGACCAGGTGCCCTGAGTTATTGATGAGTGGGTGTGGGTTCACCTGTGTCTGGCCTCCCTCCTGAGCATGTGCAGGAGCAGGGGGCCAATAAGAGAGCAGCTGACACCCACGGAGAGAGCACTCACTCTTCAGTGAGGATTGAGAAGCCCACAGCTCGAGGAGCCCCAGGAGCAGGCAAGAAGGGGTAGATCCCAGAGCCCCAGGAACAGCCCTAGGACATCGTCCAGGAATGGGCTAAACCCCGAGGCCTCAGGATCAGCCCTAGGAGCAAGAAGGGCTCCTCCCGCCTCACTCTTCCTCAAAACCCCAAGCCTTCCCACAGTCAAGGCTTTACAAGATAAAATTTTCCATTTTGCACATACATCCAGCATTCCTTCTTCCTCAACACATTAACAGACTCATGATACCATGATCTCAGATACGCTTTAAACTTCATCCCTACTTCATCAATCACTGAACCACCCATAGTTTGTTGTAATTGCTTTCACGTTTACACACAGACAATTGACTACAACAGGAAAAAGCATCACACCCAACCAAAATGCTGGGGAAACTCCCCACAAGCACTCATCTGCTGACACTGGCCCCCAGCCATTACTTCTAAGTGCTGGCAGCTCTCCAGCTCTTTATCCATTTTATTGTTACTGTACAGTCCTAATTTTTTAATTAATTTTTGTTGAGTAACAGTAAATCAAGGACCTAATCAAATTCAAATATTAGCTATACAAATAGTGTACTTTCAATTTGACAGCCAAGACACAAAAACAAGTAATACACTGCTCCAGGTTAATGTTTTCTTTTGGCAAGGATGCAAGCAATACAAAACTGGACTACCAATGAAATAAAGGATGTAATCTTAACTGGAGGCAACATAATCATCTCCACACACAACAAATGCAACACTAAAACTGCCTACTGGACAATTTCAATGGCATGAAAGATCCTTCTATATGAAAGAAAGATCTATAGTTTATAATACAAGCTTTAGGCACTATCCCATTTAAGATTACACAAAAACATGAGGTGAGAACTTAGGTAGAGATGGTGACACAGTAAAGCCAAGTACTGAGATACCCTCCACACTGACTTGGTACAGCATGAAGTTGAAAACACAGGTAATTTAAAACAAAGTTTAAAACATGTTCAACTTTTCAGCTTGAAACTGCAGAGAAGTCTCATAAGCAAGCTCTGGGTATCTGAGAGACAACAACGTTACTGATCCTGGATGTTTAATCACCTTTCTGCCAGGGATGAGCAACCTGTAAGAAAGGGCAACGAGAGGTGTTACCTTCTGTCCCTGAGGCCCAGGACTCCACTCCCAGCCTACAGATCAGCTCAAATCACCCTTAAAGAAATGTGAGTTAAAGCGAGAGATGGAAACTCTGAGGTGCAGGTATTATTGGCTCTTCTGTACAGACTGCAACCTGAGGGGTGGGGAAATGGCAACCAGCTGGCAGCACCTTTAACGACAGCATCTAAGGCTTCCAGAGCACATCTGTCAGAGACATTCCTGAATAAATTTGAGCATAAGAGTTTGTAGAATTGAGAACTTAAAATGTAAAGATTACAATGAAAACACAATAGATAAAAGCACAAAAAGCTACAAAGGCTGATTGATAATGTAAATGTGAGAGGGAATTATCATGGGTAAACTTAACCTTTTCTTCATTTATACCATACAGCACAGCCTGAGAGAAAACAACTGAAACATTGAAATCTACTACATTTCCAGCCCAATCTGTTTCCCCGCTATAAAAAACAGCTTATAACATAAAGGTTATTTTGTTCCATTATTTATTTCAGTGTAAATAAATTTGGCTTTCAGGGTAGAGGCAAAGAACTGCGGGTAATGTAACCCCATCTTTTGGTATTTTTGTCTTATTTAAGAATAGAAATAACACCATTAGTAGCTAACGACAAACATGTACAAAACAGTGTGCCTCAGTCTGCCTGCTGGATTTTAACTTTCCAGCACCATTCTCAACATCACCCTAGTGCTGTTCTCTCTCATACTTGCCCTTTCTGGAATAAGTGACTTCTCCACCATGAGCTACTGCTGTCAGAACACTCATCCTCCATTTACTCAATTCACGAGCTCTGCATCCCTTCCTAGATTTCTATTTCAGCCTTCCTCTCCTGACTATCTTCCATGCTACTTATGCTGCTATTGGGTTTACATTGGCCAATTCATCACAAAGTGTCTTTCCAATTCTATCTTGTTTTTGATGGTGAAGCTTAATGGATGGAGGACAATGCCAAGAACAATCACAACACATGAATAAATTGTATTTTGTTGATGTATGAACTATCACACTTGACATACTAAAAAGTCCTGGGACACAATAAAGTGTATTGTGTAAAGCTCCACTGTATCATTGCAATATGTGATTAGGGAGACAAAACTGAACTTAAAATTGCTAACACTGATGGCTTAGCTTTGCTGCAAAAAAACACAGAAGAAACTGGAAACAAAGGGATTAGCACTGTCCATGTCAAGAATGCCTGGAGTGTTTACTCAGCCCACTGAATTACAGGTGTATCTATGCACAGCTAGTGATATAAAATCACCTGGGGTGCCTTGACATTTCCCTGTGACCTTCAAGCATAGTTCTAATGAATAAAAACATATCAGAAACCTTAGGCTGTTGTGCTAATGCAGTTTTAATATCCCAATCTACAAGTCCTACTTGAAAAAACACATGCAAGTTCTTTTTTTTCTTCTGTAGCAGTACCATTGACCATGTCTGTCATTATGTAAAACAGAGTTCCCTCTTAAATGGCAACTTAGTTCTTCTGGAACCATCTTTCCTTATCTCCTTTCCAAAGGGAAGAAAGATCTTACTGGCTTATTCTATGTGTCAAAAAATACTTCAAAACTAAAACTTATTATTAAAGTGCTGTAACATAAATTGTGTTTCTTCATCTCCTCTACCAATGACACCAAGATGTTTATGTTGTGCATAATGCTACAATGATATATGAGATCATCAGCATGGTAACTAAAAACAGTTTCACTGTGCCTGTGATTGATAAACTATGGAAGTATTAAAACATTAAAAATGTTAATCTTTGTAATAATCTCCTGAAAAGTTTTTATATTAATTTAAACCATCGATCATTTTAATATTTAATCATTGCAGACTTCATTTGAAATGAGAATAGCCATTCACTGAAAAGCACTTCATTTTTTATATTAAAAAATGATCAGCTTGTATATATTCTGTAAATCTCTTTACATTTTTTCCTCAATAAGTAAACCTTCAAGCAAATGAGAGAATCTACCAGAGCAGAAAAATTTAAAAGAAAATTTGTGTCAGACAACATAAGTTTTAGAAGCCCTGTTTCCCAGGAGTAACTGTGCATTACAACAGCATTATCATAAGAGGGACAGAGGGTTGAGGAAGACTGTAAAAGAAAATCATTAGCTTCTTTGTCTGTACCTCACAACCATCTATGCTTAGTTCTCTTTATGTACCTTATAACACACAACCATTTACTTAGGAAGAGTAATTACTTAATAGAGTGACTCGAATCTCTTACTATGTAATCCCATCTTGTAACATTAGCCTTCTTTAGCAACATATAAAGACTTTCCAAAGTATCTGATCCTTCTCTGTAATTCAGTTTCTTGCTTAATGACAAATTTACATTAATGTGGAAATATCTCAACAAAACCAAAACAAAGACCTTCCTAGTTATAAGAATCTCACAGAAACTCCAAAATTCTAATTGTGATTAATTATGAATAATCTTGTCAGTGTCTGGCTTCTTTTGGAAGATTTTAAAACTTAACTAGCAAACAAATTAATTCATGGTAGTGACAAAAAAAATTGCAAAAAAATCCAAGGGAAATGTCTTCACTACACCACAAAAAAGCCCTCTCATCTTGTTTGCTATGTGGAGTCTACTCAAACTGGATGTTTCCTGGAGGTATTGCCATAAAGTACATTTATCTTAAGTTGTCCTTTTAAGACTGACCTACAGGATTTGGCTGGGATATTTCAACAAAGCAAATCCTACATATACACTGGGCAATATTACAGATTAAAATATTACCTTATATGACTAGTCTTTGTTCTGTGTTTGTGAACATTAACTAGTCAAATAATTTTTCCCTGTCTGCTATAAAAATTGCACACAAATTGGCCTTCTTTTCTGAAGAGGCTGCAGAGTATAATGATGAGAATTACGAAAAAGTCAGTGAGCTGGCAGAAGAGGGTACAGAATCCTCTGATACATATGAACTTATGCTGTACAGTTCAAGATTATGAAAATAAAGACAAAGTAATAAAGAGATGTCTTCTTGATTTTACAAATACAAGTACGTATCTTGTTGCATATTACCTTTTGCTAAAGTCTCTTTATCAGGAAAATTCTATGGAAAAATCCTGCTCATTCAATGTGATGCCACAATAGAATTCAGGAACTCAGGTGCTTGCATCTGAAATGGAAGAGACAGTCTTGTTTCTGTGGACTTTAACAGACACACATATATGTGTTTGTATGTATATTGATATAAGATTTTAAAAAGTTAATCATAACACTAGTTATACCAATACTAAGAGAAAGTTCTGTTCCAGTAATTTGATTTAAAAAGATCTGTCACAGAATCATCAGACTTGGAAGGGGCCTCTAGAGAGCATGTAATCAAACTCTCCCACTAAAGCAGGATCACCTAGAGCATATTGCACAGGACTGCATCCAGGCAGGTTTTGATTTTCTCTAGAGAAAGGTACCCCACAACCTCCCTGGGCAGCCTATTCCACTGCCTTGTCACCCCCACAGTAAAGAATTTTTTTCTTAACTGGAACTTCCTATGTTTCAAAACCTAGATATTTGTCACATATTTGTGTTGAACCAATGTGGTGTTTTCTACAGTGCTTTTGCATATACATAATATTGTTTTAGACAGACTAGGAAGTGTATAACACTGCTGTAATCTCTACTTGGTTAAATTAATATATTAAATTTACAGAACCACAGGATCATTAATGTTGGAACGGACCACTAATGGTCATCTACTCTACTGCTGCTCAAACAGGTTCAGCTAGATTATACACAACTTAAATTATAAAAAGGATTCACATATTGAAGCAAGAACAAGAAAACATGAGCACTTGCACTTTCCTAAAAAAAGGTGTCAGCTGTTTGTATTGGTGTGTTTCATTTATTTTCAAGTCCACACTTCTTGTCTTCTCTATACTCTACACTTACAGTACAGATCTGAAGTAGGCTTACATCTTCCTGGCTTACATGAAGACAGAAAGTAAGTCACAGGAGGGAAAATTGTACTTATTCACAATTAAACATAATCATGGCAACAAAGGCATCTGCCAATTTCCTCAGTGAGTACACAAGCCATTTTCTGAACAACAAAGTTTATCCCTACCCTCTTTTGTACCAAGAGGTGAAATGATTCCGCCAAGGAAGACACACCAAATAGCACTACTTAAGAAATGGTTTCATTTTCCCCATAGTCACAGATTTTTGTGTATCCCTTAAACACAACTTTCTGCAGCTTTTGACTTTGAAATTCACACATCAGTGGCTGGAAGAAAGTTAACATGACTCTAGCAACAGGCACCTTTTCAGTCTGATTAGCTCTTCAGGAATGAGCCTGGTCCTCAGCATCAAAGCACTCAAACCCTGGATGACATGTAATTGAATTACTGCGTGACTGTGTGCCCTGTACCCACAGACCAGGTTTACCATAATCTCTTTCCAAGTGGCTTTCTGGTACTGTGCTCTGTCCTATTAACTATGTAGGCTGGCATAAGGCACAGCAGTCTGAGGGAAGCATGAATACACTGGCAGAAATCCCTGCCAGCATTTCACTATTTGAAACGTTGTGCCTCCCATATTTCTGTCCAGGGTTCTCTGAATGTATGCGTGACCACCACACTCTGCAGAAAACACAAGGGACTCTAATGTACCCGGAACACCTCACACCTGCAAGGTAAACAGAGCCAGCTCAGCGAGCCCGGCTCCGACCAGATTTACTGCCTGTGCACAGGTGGCAGACCGCATACAGCCCCGTTACACACCGCATCGGCAGCACCTCCCACACCTCCTGGTCTCAGTGGATCTGGGGGTGTCAGCCGGAGCGCCTGGGAACACACAGAGCGCTCTGTCCCCTTCCCAGACAGCAGGAAGCCTCACGTAGGCGGCGTCACAGCCACACCGCGCTGCCACACGGGCGGCATACGAGGAGCTGCGGTAAAGTTGCGGGGTGTCGGCGGCACCGTAGGCTCCTGTCAGCGCAGCCCGCCTGACAGCCCCCCGGGCCAGGCTGGAGCATAGCCCACGCCGACGAGACCTCCCGGTTCGGGGCTCCTTTCCCTGCAAATGGGCCAATCGCAGCCTGATGAGGGACCCAGCCAGGCGCCGCCAGCGGGAACGGGGAAAACAGGCCAGACAGACGAGAAGGGCTCGGGGCTGCGTGAGACAGTACCGCCAGCCCTGCCCCCCTGAGAGGTGCCGCCCGCTCTCGCCGCCTGGGCACAAGCGCTCTCCCCCAGAAAGCGGGAGCTGCCGAGAGGCGGCTTATCACGCCCACACCCAAAATGGCCGCGGCTGCTGCGGGCGCTGACCCCTCCCGGACCCTCAGCCCAGGTTCCGAGGGCGGCACCCGGGGGCCCGCGGCGCCGCCCCGATTGGCAGCGCGCTCCGGCCAATCGCGGAGGCGAGCGCTTCCCGCCGGCCAATGGCAGGAGGCCCGCGGCGGACAGCGGGACGGCCGAGGGCGCCGCCGCTGCGGCCGCTCCCTGCCCGCAGGCCAATGGCGGCGCCGCAGGAGCGGCGGTCGGCGCGCCCCGAGGGGGGGCGGTTGCCGTGGCAACCGCAGGCCCGGCGGTGCCGGCCGGCCCTGGTACCTTGGCCCCTCGCCCACCCCGGGAAGCGGCGCGGTACCTCGGGCCGAGCGGCAGAGCTCCGCCTCCTCCCTCCTCTCTCGGCGGGGCGACTTCCTGTGCTGGCGGGGCTGCCACCGCCTCCTGCCCGGGCGCCCCCGCCGCCCCGCCTCCTGTTCCCGCCCGCCCCGCGGGGCAGCGGCCTGCGTGGGGCTGGGGGGGTGAGCCGGCGGGGACCGGGACCTTGCAGGGGTTCTGAACCTGTAGGCGTGTAGACTGTCCCCGTCCTGCGGCACCTGTGGCGGAGGGAGCTGTGCCGGGCCCCCGCCCTCCCTTCGTGCCCAGCAGCTGTTCCCGCAGGTGTGTTGGGGAAGGGCGCTGCACCGGCCCGCCGGAGGTCAGCTGTGGCCTCTGCCCTCAGCACCTGTGTGCCTGCCGGGAGGTCGCCGTCCCTGGTGCCTCGCCGAGTTTTGGAGGAGGTTGAAAGTTAACTCGTGAAGTATTTCAGCATCCCCCCTTCACGCCCGTGGCTGTTTTACCGCACTCCTGCCTGCCTGCATCAGAAATGTTGCTGTAGACGTGCAGAGCAAAAAGCAATTAGCCACTTTCACAGCATCATTATCACCAGCCCGCTAAAGTGGGAATACACTTTTAAGGTCCTAGAAACGTAACACATGGGAAATTGTTAACCCCGTCAGGTACTTTCTTACCACCTTGAGATTATCGTAGCATCCTTTGCAACATAATTTATTTACTTTGGTGCAAGAAGCCACTGACTCGAAACAGCTTACTGATTAGTATGGCAAGTGCATGCTTCTCTTCCTGCAAAATGGCAGTTGATAACCAAGTGTAACACTCCGCTGTAAGGAAAGATACACACGCACACAAAAAAAGAGAAATATTTGCATTTGTTTACCTCTGCAGCTTAGAAAGTGAAAGCCACTCCCGGCTGAACTTTCCCATCTTTCTAGATGACGCGCATACAGAATGGAGAATGAGCCTACAGAAAAGTTGATAAATCAGTATCTATCTGGCATGCATACCACAAGACAGGGTTTTCTTCAGTCGTTTCTTTTGCAAGCTTAACAAATGGCTGAAATAAACCAGCTTTCTTAGAAATACAGCCTGTCCTGATATCGAGTGATAAAACACAATGTTTTTTTATACCTTTTCTGAAAAGAAATCTCCCTCTGAGGGTATTTAGCTGCTCTGGACATAGCAGCTGACTGGACATAAGGTTTTCTTCCCCAAAGGCACACCTACTGTGAGCATCACCTCTGATTTTTCTAACCTATCTGTGTTCAGAAGTTTCAACAATATATTATTTCATTCATACTTAAATGGTAAGCCGGGAATCATATGCGTGTCATATATTTTAATATTTTTTTATTCCTCTATTGTTTTAAGATGATTAACCAAATTCCAGATTATGCTCATGGATATTTGAATATAGTACTATGTGCAAAACAGCAATCACATTGAATTAGCTGTTACACATGTTTTTTTGACTGCATAATCCAAACCAAAATAAATAAACATGAAAGTATCAGTGTATCTGGTTACAGGATTTTGTGTTATCTGATTCTGTGGAGCTTGTCCTTGTGAGTCCTTGTTGCAAAATCCACTTAGTCCTACTTCAGCTTTACCTAATTTCACATCACCATAATATCCGTTTCACTACCAAGTTATTCTTCTAAGTAATAAACCTGTGTAGAGCAAGGAGGCTGTGAAGGGATCCAGCACAAGTCCTGTGAGGAAGGGCTGAGGGAGCTGGGGGTGTTCAGTCTGGAAAGGAGGAGGCTCAGGGGAGACATCACTCTCTACAACTGCCTGAAAGGAAGGTGTAGCCAGGGGCAGGTCGATCTCTTCTCCCAAGTAGGTACCTATTACACAAGAGAGCATGGATTTAAGCTCTGCCGGGGGAGGTTTAGGTTGGATATTAGGAAAAAATTCTTTACAGAGAGGGTGATCAGGCACTGGACTGGTCTGCCCAGGGAGGTGGTGGATTCTTCTTCCCTGGAGGTTTTTAAGAAGAGACTGAATGTGGCACTCAGTGCCATGATCTGGGAACCACAGTGGCAGTGGATTAAAGATTGGACTTGATGATCTCAGAGGTCCCTTCCAACCCAAATGATTCTGGGATTCTCTGTATGCCCAGAAGCCTGGATACAGACTCTGTAAAGAAGAAGTCATAAGGAATTACAACTTAATGAAAAGGAGGTCTACAACGATGTAGAAACAGTCATGATTTTTAGTTTCACTGCCTTTAATTTCTTCTTATTCAATTCTCATTTTATGGGGAAAATGTTTGTTTCCTTTTGGGAGGTGTCTTCAGCAGACTAAGCATGAATGTTGGGGGAATGGTCAGGGAGGCAGCTGATATTTAGATGATAGAAAGTACTACTGACAGCTATGCTATGTTTCGCAGGGCAAGAAGCAGCTTAGGTGTAGATGACCTGTCTTTTGTCCTAGGTATATATACACAATGAGTACAGTCAATACATAAATATAACTGAAATATGTATCAATCAGAGTGGAATAACCAGTACCTTTTATTGATCTTGCCACCCACATCAATTTGGTGCTATGTCCCGTGAGCAGATGAATTTAAAAATCCAAAAGTGTTTTTTAAATATACATGTTTTTATTATAACACACAAAAATTTGAAGAAAATATATCAGCTGCTGTTGTCAATGACTGTATTTCCCTAGTTTTTCTCTTAATTTTTGTTTCTTCATGAGTTCTTCACCTCCGTCTGACTATATGACAATAACACCTTTTGTCCCTTATTGTTCTCCTTCTGTGCAACAGTTTTTAGCTTTCTGATTCATAAAATTTTTCTCAGCATGTTAAGCCTACTGAAAATAGAGTTCCTTTCTTACATCTAGAGCTCCTAGAAATGGTTCCTGAGCTCTAAGCATTCAGTAGATAAGTGGCTGAAATATGATGCGCAGCATCCTTATTCCAAGTCAACAACACAGATTAAATTAACAGACAGAAAACTAACTCCCCAAAATCCATCAACTTGTCTACTGCCTAACATGATGTTTCTTCATGTATGTCTAACCAGCAGGTTAAGCTCAAAAGTGTGAAATAATGCTCTTTATTTTTATTTCATTCATTTTGTCACCATTATGGGTAACACTTTTGCTACATCTCACACAGGAATGTAGCCTGGATGTTTCAAATAAAACAGCTATTTAGTTGGTGGTGATATTCAGAGTATCATTAAATCTTTCCACTAATATGTCACTCCAGAACTTCTAAAAGGTACAGTATTCCCTGTCCATCCACAAACCTAAAACTCTATTTATGCCCCTGTCACTTCCAGCAATATCATTTCTGGTGGTTTTGACAGATACAGTCTTGCTCTGCTCATATCCAAACAGATCTGCTGCTGAAAGAAATAATCCCCTTAGCTCATCCCTTTTCCCTTGTCATTCCCCACTTTACATCTCTCCAGTGTCTCCCAACTCTGCTGGCTCTGCATGCACTTTGTTTTCATCTGGAAACCTTTTATTCCTATCCTGCCTTGTTTTTGCTTATCTTTGATGTGTTGCTTCTTGCCTCAGATTAATGTAGGACACTGGCTTCCACTATGCTTTTATTCACATTTTGGTTTTAACAAACCTTTAATAACCCCATGTTATGCTATTACTCTCAAATCCACTCAAAAACACTTTTATGTTTGGAAAGCTACTGGAACTTGAGGCCACTGGTGTGCTGAGCCTACTTTGTAATCATGCTTCTCCTGTATTTACCATTTCTGTCCATTACTTCATGTCATGTCTTACATTTAAGTTGCAATCTCTTCAGCACAGGTACCTGCCTCTTGCTCTTTGCTTGGTTAATATTTAGCACCTCTGTCCCTAAAATCGGACATTCCTCTGCAGCATAGCCCGTAGCAGAGCAGCCTGTTCTTACCTGTGGTAGAAGGGATGTAGAGCCCAAGCTCTGTCTTTCCAGCCTTCTGGATGGAAATCTCAACACAGTGTCTGTTATGATGGATGGTGCATTTTGTGACACAGACAGTCTGCCATTTGGACAAACTCATTTCACTGAAGAGCTGCCTGATGGTAATGACTTGCAGTCACAGACTGATTTAGGCTGGCTCGAGACAGTGTGCTGGAGGTGAAAGGCTCCATATTCCATTACCAGTACTCTGAGCCATCAAGTTTGCTCCATCCTACCACTTCTTAATCTGTATTGATAGAGTTGGTAGCATTTTCCTAACTGCTATCATCCATACATATGTCTGATCTCATTTTCTTTATATAGTCAATCAATAGTACATTAAATATTACCTTCAGTTTACTCTTAATTGTCTAAAGTAGATGTGGTATTTTTATTATTTATACAGCTATGACATGCAATTATGCATTCCAGATTAAAAGAATAAAATACTTGTTTACATTATTATTATTGCTCTGGCATCCACTTTTGGATTTCTGTGTAAAGAAATTAATCTCCTGTCGGAGGGGGAAATGAGGACCAACAAGCACTAGCTCCTGTTGCCTTTGGGACATAATTATGCTTGCAAATGCACAACTAGAAAAAATCATAAGCTTAACACAGTAGAGGCTCTTGAAAGTTTCATCTCAGCATGAAGCTATGTTTTAATTATTATTTTTGTCTGCATTGTTCAGATCGACAGTGCACCAACTAGAGTAAGTGCTTATCCTACTTAATTCTTCATGAGGTTTATGTCACTGGAAGATGCATTTAATTTATTTCTTTTTTCATTTCTTAAGCCAGCACTGACTAAGTGGTTATCTATAAACATCCAGCAAAGGTTTTGCTTCTGTAGAGCCAGATGCAAACCCTGTTAAGTTAGTTGGAAGCTTCAAAGGTCTGTGGAATAGGCCGTGTTATAAGACAGACAGGTAAGCTGTGATTTCTTTGAGGACCTTGCTGGATGGAAATGCATTTTTTTGTATTAACAGATTTTCTATATGGTAGAGATTGGCTGTTCTGATCAACTTAGGATATATACGTGCATGCCACAGTACCAAATGAATTTTAATAACATTATATGATTTCATATGTTTATATATGATTATATGATATATCATTATATGATTTTCTAATAGAGAGTCCTTGGAAATGTGGTTCTATGTAATATGCACAGTTCGTACACTAAAACAACCATGCCATCCATGTGTAGGAGAGAATTTTCATGTTTACTGATTTAACTAAATAATTCTAATGATGCATTTCACATTAAAAAAATCATAGATTTTGAGAATTATAGAGACAATAGTTTGGTTCATTAAAAAAAAAAATCTAACCTGTTAAGTATCAATGAACAGCTACCTATTACAACATCAAAGAAAAAGCTCAGCCTACAAGAATGTCAAAAAAATTAATCAAATGAAACTGGCGTGATGATGGATCAGCTGTCTGAAAATCTCACATGTAAGGGACAACTGAATGCTGGACCTTTTATTCACATTTTTATGTGAATATCACCTAAAGCACATATCAAGAAGGACTCGGTAAGACCTCAGCTTCATGAACCTCAATCAATTTAATGTAAAAATGTAAAATTACTGGATGTTCTGATCCTCATCTCTGAAAAGCTATCTACACAATCAAAATCTGGTAACAAGGACTTCTTAAAGCAATTAATTTTTCTGATTATGCAAAGTAATTAAAACCAATGAAAAGTAAAACTGACTTCAAAGACTAGCAGAAACACACCAAGAGTTTGCATTTTTAAATGGCTGATGAAATCCAGCAATAAGAACTTCAGATATACCAGAGGCAAAATGTTTATCCATTGAAATGATGGACAACAACACCATTATCTGCAAACTTGCTGAGGATATGCTGTTCCCCATCATCCAGATCATTGATGAAGATGTTCAATAGAACTGGAGAGAGTAGTGACCCCATGGGGTACACTACTAGTAAGTGGCTTCTGACTGGACTTGATGCCACTAATCACTACCTGCTGGGCCCAGCCATTCAGCCAGTTTTCCTCACTCAGTTCAACCTCACTGCTCATCCAGCCCTTACATTAGCAGCTTTTCTGTGAGATCTCATGAAAGACCATGTCAAAGGTCCTGGTGAAAGCCAGGTAAACAATAACCCTGCTGCCCTGTTGTCTGACAGACATTACATTACAGCAGTTTATCAAGTTGGACTTCCCCTTGGTAAAGCCCTGCTGACTACTCTCGATGATTTTCTTATTCTTAATGTGCCTGGAAATTGGTTCCTGCATTAGCTGCTCCATCACCTCCTCAGGGACTGTGGTGAGGCTGAATCTATTCTACTTCCCTGGGCCCTCTGTCTTGAAGACAGGAGTAAAATTTGCTCTCCTACAGTCTTCAGGCACTTCTCTGAGTTGCCATGATCAATGAAAGATTATTGAGCATGGCTTCTTAATGACATATCCCTCAACACTCCTGGGTGCATCCCATCAGGGCCTGTGGGCATATGTATGTCCAGTTTGCTTAAGTATTCTCCTACCAAGGATACATCTTTGCTCCAGCAAAGTCCCTTTTTTCTGGGACCTGAGTTTCCTGCAACTTTTTCTTTCAGAAAAGACTGAGGCAAAAGCAGCCTTCAGCACATCAGCATTTGCCACATCCTGTGTAACCTGGTGTACAAATAGTGAATTTGCTGCTTCCCAAAAATCAAAAATAAGAGAGCACTAAATGAAAACAAAAAGAAAAACCAAACAAACAAGCAGCAAGTTTAAAACAGAAGTCCTTGCTGGACCATGGACCTGTTTCCTTGTCTTATCTGGAATGGTAAGTTGACCCAGTTGTCTCCCCCTGCTCTGCCCATCATGTACAGATGCTGTGGGTTTGGGTCCTGCTGGTGAGGGCAATGCCTGTCCTGCAGCTGCCAGCAGCTCCTGGCCATCCTGCCTTGTGGGGAATCCCCACTTTTTCTCCTTCCAGTCAGAAAATTTGTGATTTACCCAGAAATTCCACACCTGGCTGTATGGTAAAACTCTGTATACAAATAGATTTGCATTTCAACTGGATAAATATGTTATCCACCTCTTTTTTAAAAAATACTTTGTGTTATTTTAAGGTTACTAACATCAGAGTAGAATTTATTTTACAGTTAGTTAAGGCTACTTACAAATATTTCTTCTCAGTTAATGCTTTTTTATGCATCCAGTGCTGGACTCTTATAATTTCATATATTTTATTGATGTGTGACAATATTATTCAATTAAATGATTACATGATTCCGACCAAGTAAGTATTGCTTCTGCAGAATTTTTTCTCACTCATCATAACAGGTTATATGTATTTCAAAGAAAGCATAATTTGTCATGGCCACCTATATAGCAGTGCCTATGTTGCCCAGGTTCATAGTTTACAGTCAGAAAAGAAGGTCAGACCATCTGCTCTCATGGTCTGTATATCCTGTGCTATTAAAACTTGCCTGCTTACTGTAGTGCTGATGGTTGCTGTGCACAAGGATATGAATCCAAATGTGTTTTATGCTCTGCAAAGGAGCTATGGAAACCCAGAGATGGAGAATCAGTAATTTTTCTGCTGCAGCTTGTTCTCACAATTAATCATCTTTGTAGTTAAAACTTCAAAAATGACAAATAAGAGCCAAAGGAAGTTATTTCTAATTTGTCCTTTGAAACTGTTTGATTTCCTCTTTCATCTGTTGACTCTTGTTCTGTCTTGATGTATCAGAAAATTCTTCAGTATCTGTTCACCATGGAGGTGCTTATACACTGTAATCAAACCATAGTTTAATGCTTCTTTTAATAAATTTTATTCACTGAGACTGGGGAACTTTTGCTGAGATTTCTTATGGTTAGAAATTTGTTTCAGCTCTCACATAATTTTTACAGTTTTCTGCTGTGGTCTATCCAGTTTTTCAAAGTGCTTTTAAAAATACAGATGATAGGAGTGCATGAGCTGTTCCATAATGGTCCCATCAGTGACAAGTTCATAATTAATCATGGCACTAACACTGACCATTACATTATGACATGATCTTATGTCCAACAACTGAGTATGTGCTTTGTCAAAACCTTGTTTTGGCAAACTGCATTGAATTATTTGGAATCAGTGACCATAATAGTTTCAAATCATTGCTTTTCAGGATAAAGCCTCCTTTGTAGGTATCACTTGTAATTTTTTGTTTGGCTTCATGGTTTTGGCTTAATTAAAAAATGGTCCACAGGAGCAAGAGATTCTTATGACTCGACACTAGTTCTGTCTTCAGTGTTACTACCTGCCAGCCTTTCTGCTCAAACTTTCTGCTCTCATTTTTTATCAAAATGAATTTAGACTTCTTGCTGGAGCTTTGGCAAAAATCTTAACGTGTGTGTGGTCTACTGTCATTCCCTGTAAAACCTCAGTAGAAGCATATCTTTAAAAATATCTACTTCTTTTAGTTCACCATCTATTTCTTAATATGTTTAATGTGTTCTTGATTTTTTTTGTTCTTAGGAAAGTCAGGCTTTGCCATTTCTTCCCACAGACACAAGTGGACTGCCAAAATTTCCTAATTAGCTCAGTAACAAATTCACAATTAGAAAGCAAGTCTTTTAGTTTGACAGCCTTTGCCTAATTGATGGGCTGTGTTGTGGCTACAAGCCACTGAAGTGTGGAAGAGACCTCCAGGCTGTCCTTTGGACCACATTTGCTGCCCATCCATCCTTTTTTGCTGTCGGGAGGGAAGATGATAGCAGTTCCCTCTCTGTGGCTGGCATGCTGTGCCTGCTGGGGCTGCCCCCCCAAACACCTTTTCCCTTTGGTAATGATTGACACAAGGCAGAAGGATCCTTCCTAGAAAGATCCTGGCATCACCTGCTAGGAAAAACAGATGGGATTTTTACACAGCCTGAATTCAAGGATAATGTGGATGCTTTCTCTGTCAGCACTTCAAACCACTTAAGTAAGTACAGACATAACCCATATTTCCTGGCTGGCCACGAGTCCAAAGATGTAAGGTAATTTGTTCCTTAATTCCCCTTGACTGCAGTGCAGTTTTGTGAGTGTCATTGTCCCCTGTGAAAGCTCTATTTAAATGTTATCAGACCCAGAGTTTGGACACTTAAACTAATAATGATGGACTGTTCTCCTCCTTGGTTTTCAGGGATGGAATACAAGGAGAGCAGTAACAAGCTGGAACTCCTCAAATCTTACAAATGATTGCCAGACAGTGCTCCCATTAACTGAGAAGATACTGAGGGAGAATGATGCAGGTTCACACAGTAATGTTGTATCCAAGCTGCTGCATATTGTGGCTCTTCTTGATGCTGCCCTGCTTTAATGGATGTGTGGATTCTATTTTATTTTTTTTAATGAGATTTATATCAGTTTGATATAATTACAAACTAAAATTACCTAAAAAAGGATATTTTCAGGGTTAGTATAGCCAAAGTGAGCCATCTTTTAATTTTCATCTGCTTATGGCATCCACTGCTCCAATCTTTATCCCAATAAAACATTTACTCAAATGAAAGGCAGCCAGGCCTGATTGAAAATGTTTTGACATTGTAAATATATTCTTACTAATACCGGGGCTCTTTAATTTCCTAGGATGTATTTAAAAAATATCAACACCAGTTTAGGATAGGGTGTAAAAAACCACCCAATAGCATAATAAGAAGCTATTTCTTCAATGCTATGTGTAAAAAGACTTCAGTAGCTGGAAATAACTGGACCAATCTTGGTTAAAGCCCAACCTGTATTTATAAATTAAAGCTGGTTTCTCGAAAGATCAGGAATTAGGTTTAGCTTTCTACTGGGAAATATGTTCCAGGATAATTGAATTCTGTAGTGACAAAGAGGAAGTACATGCAAATAATTAATTAGCAATAATTCAGCATGGAGAATTAATACTTACCCTCCATAACAAAGTGAAAGGTAGCATAGCTGAAAGATGTTATTAATATTTTGTACATATTTTTCTTTCATCCAGTATCTAATATCTTCTTTCTTACTGAAGATATTATTAATTCATGCAAAAATCCTCATTCTGCAAACACTTATGTATATGCTTTTTATGATATAATACAGTTCTAAGTTAAGAAAAGTTCCAGCTTCTAGGTACTACAGTTCTGAAACACTTCATTTAAAAATCAGCTTAAAATGAAAACATTTTTTCCTCCTTAATGGCCTGTACATTTTCATCTTAGCAGAATAAATAATAAATTAATGTGACAGGAGGTAGAATAAGTATGAAGACTGAAATGCTGCATTTACAACTCTAACAGGTTTTGAGAAAAATCTGATCAAAGGCTTTTTATGAACAGAAATTTTCTGGTTCCCTTTTGGGATAAATTGTCTTTACTGTGTGAAGAGAAGTACTACTGGGAGCAGAGAATCTTGTTTTGCAATCTGTTTTCCTAGAATGAATGCTTTACTTTTGCAGTTTCATAGCCGTTAGTCTTTTTCCAGCACTAATCATGCAAGTGATGTCATAAAAAGTAACTTTTATAAGTTTTAATCACTTATATTTCAAATCTCAAATAGGCTGTTCAGACAATACAGTGTTTAGAAGACCCTATTATACCATGCAGTAGTGTGTGATGAGGAGATGCTACATTTATTTTAGGAGAGAAGGAAATCTGTATTTCATTTGTTACACTGCTAACTTCACTTTAGGTAATTGCATTCAGCTTTATTATTGCCCAGAGCAATAACTGATTGTTAGTTATTGAAGTCTGAAATGATTTTCTCATTTCCCAGGGGAATCTGGAGATTTACATGGTGCACAGCAGTAACTAATAGATATAATCTGGTCATAATGTAGCCCTATAATGTGTTATTTACTTGTTGAGAACACTGATGTTGAACATTTTAACATTTCCTCAAGAAGTGTGGCAGATTTTAATCATGATATGTGAGCTTTAAGAGTGCACTACTCTTCATTTCACAATAGCTGAAATGCCAGCAGCCATTTAAATGTATATAAACAACTGGGGATCACACACCTGGAGTAACCCAGCTGCACTGGAAGTTGGACAGATTCTATCCTTGGTTTCAAAACTGTATTCATGTGAATTAAAAATAGCCTCTGATAAGTAAAATTTCATCAGCAACAAATACTCATTAGTTTGACTCGAAATGCTCTCATTATAGAATAAGATAATTACACCAGGACAGAGAGAGGCTTTTATGGAGAGCTTTTCTTGCTCTCCTCTGACTTGTTTCTACGTTTCTCTACCAGTGTATATGCAACCCTGAGTATTTGCAGTACCTATGTGCCTTGTTTTATGAACGTCTGGTGCCATTCTGTAGTCAAAAGGACATTAAGAGTGTGCAGTCACAAGCAAAATGAGCTTGGTTGTATTCTAGAAACAGCAGACATTTTAAAGAGAGGATTAAGTTGCCTGCACAAAAGCATCTAGGGCTGTTTTGCATGCCATGGTGTGTTAAGAACCTCCCCACAGGACTGGCACATAAGGCATAAAGACTACAGAACATTTTGGCTTTCTGAAGCAGCCAGGTGAAATACCTCTGGGCACATCAGGTGTCTTGTGACACCCCTTTTTTAGTCAACAAACTACCCTTCTCTACTCTCTTGCATTTATTCAGTATGGCCCACCACAAGGGACCTCAACCTAACTGTGACCTTTAAAGCAGTAAAATAAACCTTAAGTAACAATCACTTCAAACTCAGCAGTTTTATGGAACGGAGGTCTGCCTTTGAAGCCACATTCAGAAGTATGGCCTTAAAGAAAGTAAAAAGAAACTGTTCTGTAAACTTAGGTTCATTAAAGCTTACTTTATTAAAATACTCAGTTTTGAGGTTACAATAATATGAATTGTTACTGTTAGATAAACTAATCTATAATATGAAGGAAAGTGATCTTGACCTTATAAAATACATTGGCAATGCAAGTGTGTTATACATGATACCAAAGCAGACAAAATACCAACTGCTGATTGTATAGGAATGGTAAACATGTTTTATTAAAGTAGGTTTTCCTTTCCATCAAATATGAATGTTTTATGAAGGTTTCAAAGTATTCCTCATGGAAACATTAAGGAATCTGTTCTCTCAGTTCCCAGGGGATTTGTGACTATTATTCACATTAAACCTAGTGAGAATTACTGACATAAATACCTGGTGCATCAAGAGGCAACCAAACTCTTATTCCTTAGCATCTTCATCATCCCTTCTCCACAGGACCCACCTCTTCCCAAACTGCTGCTGCTTCTACTCCTAGTGCTCATTTCCTTGAACAAAAACATTTCTGCTCATCTGGGAGCACCTTCTTTAGTGTGGAAGATTGCTTGAGGAAAATCTTCCTCGACTAATCATGCTGTGTTGCTTTCTTCTTCGTTAGAGACAGACCCTACACCAGACAGCTAAGATCTGGATGCCATTTTAAAGTTTTATTGGGTGGGGAGGGAATCAGAGTAGTTTCTGCTCTCTGGATTCAGCTCCAGACTGTTTATTGTCAGGATGGGAGATGAAAGGACAGAGAGAAGGAAGAAAGCAGTAAAGTGAGGACTGCAAAAGAAAAGGGCAGGGGCGGGAGTGGGTGGGGGTGGAGGAAGTGGGGGAAGTGTGAAAGGACAGAATGGGTCTGTGCTTTGATAAAAACAAAATATACAATTAAGAGTTCAAAGCCATTCCTTGCTAAACTGCAATAAGAAAGAGCAAAATAAATGAAATCCAAACAACACCATCCTCCCTTGAAACAGCAACCCTTACAGTTGTGTCTCCCAAAACACAAAGGAAACAGCTGGACCTGAGTCTTGGAGTGAAGTGTCCCTTTAAAGCCTGGGATATCTGCACAGTCCAGAAGGAAGGCGCTCTTTATATGCTAGTCTAGATTCACTGCCTCACATGCACCTGTACAAACTATAAATAAAATCACCAGCAGCAAAAAGACTGTGTTCCAGCAGGTAATCTTACATATTACACCATGATGGATCACTGCTGATAACACTAAAAATGCCACATTTCACACTAAAGCCATACATCAGGTAAGTCCTATGCTGGACCATCAGCCAAGGCCACATATATAATCACTAACAGATTATGGCTTGAAATTTCTTTTGAGGATTTTAGTCAAAATTAAAATGACTCAGTCTCTCCAAGTCTTATAGCTCTGTTCATTTTCCTGCATCTTCACCCTCATCCCCTGTTGTGCTACATTCTCTTCTTTTTCTTTATTCCCACCTTAGTCACTTCCATGAAATTCTCTCCCTGTTGTTCCTTTACTTGCATGTTATAGAGGTCCTGTATTTCAGAGCCTTTCAAGCATTTTAGTTAGCATCTAATGACAGCTGTCTGTCACTGCAGCACTTATGTCCTCCTGCTAATCCTGACTCCCTCAAGCTGTGCCTTTTAAATTATTTCAGGAGCTTTTTTCATAGTTTTTTGAGGGGTTTTTGTTGTGGGTTTTGGTTTTTTGGTGTTGTTTTGTTTTGCTTTGTTTTGTTTTGTTTTTTTCCTTTTTTTGTTCATAAGTATTAAAATCTATACAGCGCTAGGAAATAATCTTTTGAGAAATTGTCATATGGTAGCTTACCTTGTGAATTTACTTTCTTCACTTCTTATCCTCACACAGTTTCTGCTTTAGCCACACATATGGGCATCTGAATAGTTCAGAACAACAGCTCTCAGACTTTTGATATAAAAATTCTCTTTTCTAAACTAATTATATCTCCACCACTCCATTACGTACATGCCATAGCTCTCCACCCCGATAACATGTTCTTGTCTGATGAGACTGTTTATGCAAGACTTATCAACCATATTCCAGAAGAACCAGATGAATCTGGAACAGGCAATGAAAATTTACCATAGATTATTTTTATTTTATTATTGAGAAGATTTCTAATTATTTGATAGCAGGAAGGCTCAAGTAGCTTTCAATTGAAGTATTTGAAGGAAGAAGTCCAAACCTTTTTAAAACAGACATTAAGGAGAGTTCCTGATGTGGTGCTTGCAGTAGCTGAGATGTAGGCTTGGTGATCCAGTCACCTTTACTATTCCTATTTTTTTTTACACTGACCTTGAGCACATAGCTGGGAATATTTTATCCCTTTCTAGGGTGCTATGTAAACAATCACCTCTGCTGTGTGGTGTTACATTGCTGCCTTCCAGTCTATCCAAAATTCAGCCAACATTTCCTCCTTGGAAAACATCTATCTAAGATCAAAATCATATTTTTGAATTTTAAATGTATAAGCAAAACAGACACAATTTAGTTTTTTTTTCTTGTTATCTGCATTACTAAACAAACCAGGAATCGAAATACCCAGCATCCTTAAGACATCCAGCATGTCTTAACTGTTATCAAAGCCCAAACAACTTACTGGATAAATATGTCAATACCATACATATCCTCTTTGGCCTGCTACCCTTTTCCTGTTTCAGACAAATTAACTCAGCAAATAAACTAAGTACACATTAACTGCACTGACTGTCAGGTGAATAACTTATTAATTATATATACCTAAGTTAGATTGCATTATCAATAGTGAAACCAAGATCTATTAACATTGTTTTAAAATTAACTGTTTCAATGGTTGCTATTGTTTAACATTCTTAGGCTGTGAGCTATGAACAATTACCAGCTCCTTCATTTCCAGAATATACTTCATTAGAAAAAGGGCTTTCATTTAGAGGCCATACTGCTGTCCATCAAAGGCTGACAAGCAGCTCTTCATCTGCTGAACCAACTTGTGTGACTAAAAGAGAGAAACCTGAATTCCATTTACAGCTTATTATAATACTAGTAATTTTTGCTGCTGTGTTAATTGCTCAGAAATTGTTTTAATATCTCATTACATCCCATGCCCACACCTTTATTTTTACTACTTTCTGAATGAAAGAAATATTCAAGTAGTTGGTGGTTTATCTGCCCATGTGAAGGACTCAACTTTCCTTCAGAACATGCCTAGACCTCTTCAAGGCTCACACCGAAATATGCCTGTGTGTTTGCAGACATACCCTAGAAGGACACCAAAGGTCAAAGCCTTTGTAAGAATGGCCATACAAATTTCCCTAGACCTTGAAACACAAATTCTAACATTTTATCTCTTCACTGTCTCTTCACACGTGATAGGAGGATTGCCACTCAGTTATCAGAGGATAAAGTGACAAAGACTTTTGTATTATTCATATCTTCCATTAAACTGCTCAGGAAAATTATGTTTTTTGATAGAACAAAACATTTAGCAAGACAAGAGGACACAGTCTTAAATTGTGCCAGGGGAGGTTTAGGTTGGATATTAGAAAGAATTTCTTCATAGAGGGGGTGATCAAGCATTGGAATGGGCTGCCCAGGGAAGTAGTGGATTCTCCATCCCTGGAGATATTTAAAAAGAGATTGGATGTGGCACTCAGTGCCATGGTCTGGTAACTGCAGTGGTAGTGGACCATGGGCTGGACTTGATGATCTCTGAGGTCCCTTCCAACCCGGTCGATTCTATGATTCTATGATTTTTTGTGATGACAGAGAAGCCACAACACTATTCTTGCAATTCCTTGGATCAGTTAGCTTTATTAGTAATTTTTCAGCAAGGCGAGAGCCACCACCATGAAATATAAATGTTTTTCTAAGAGGAAACATCACTGTCCCTGTGTACATGGAAAAGATATTCTGACTGATAAGGCCTAATTGTACATAGGCTATTACACAATCTTCCACTCATATTTCACATCTTAGGCTGCCCCTGTTCAGTTACAGCA
The DNA here is from genome assembly GCF_003957555.1 of Calypte anna. Taxonomy (NCBI): domain Eukaryota; kingdom Metazoa; phylum Chordata; class Aves; order Apodiformes; family Trochilidae; genus Calypte; species Calypte anna. The sequence goes on from NC_044245.1 coordinate 127,194,214, forward strand.
AAAGTCTGCAATTCTTCTGACTGCATAATTTTTAATTGACCGATTTATTAATAAAGCTGAACTACATTAAAATCTTGTTCTTCCAGGCTTTGGGGGATTATTAAATGACCTTGTCAACTCCTGGAGGACAGCAAAAAACAATGTTTTGCAGTTAAAGTGAGAATTTTTCCCTGTTGAAAATTGCCTGTTGTTTTTATTATTGTAAGAACTGGTCCACTGAACTTAGCACAGCCTCTGAGGTCTCAGTGAGAATCCTATGATTAATGAGGTAGCCATTAATGTCAGTAGATTGAACAACTGAAATCTGATTATATTAAAGTGCTTCCCAAACATTAGGGTCACATTAACAGTTTATTGAAACAAGCTGATAAAATTTAAAATGGTCATCTAATTCCCTAGGGTTCCTAATTGTTGCATGATAAATCACTCTGTAGAGAAATCTATTACAATGTTCCAAATGAGAAAATGTAATTTACTGTACCATTAGTGGGGTGTTTGAAGCATATCAGTTCTTTCATGGGGGAGTTTTGCCAGAATAAGGCAAAAGTCTGTATATGGAGATATTTTTTTTCTTTTAGGTCAGGAAAATGCTTATGTCTTGAGCTGCCTAAATTATGTAAGAAAAATGAGGCATCTTATGGAAACAAATCATCCGACAGTGACTAGAAAGTCTCTTAATAAAGGTCCAGCATGAATGAGCATTCATCTATGTTTATGGTATTACTCTGCTTACAAGCACATTTTTTGCAGAGATTAAAAAGTTTTCATTACTCAGTTATAGTCAGTTCTTAAAGGGAAAGAATCAGCAGAAAATTCACAGTTCTGGTTTCAAAACCTCAGGTGCTTGAAAATAATCTCATCACAGAGGATCTAAATTACTAAAATCGATGCACAACTAGGGTCAGTCTTCATATTTGTTTCTCCTGGTGAGAAAAATTCCCCCACACTCACCTGTATTTATGTCTTGCTTTTCTCCAGTTTATTCATGGTATACTCTTTTTATTCTCATTCTCTGTTTAAGTAGAGCTTGAGCTCCAGAGAGTAATACACATACTTCATTTTGTGTGTGTAAATTATGTGGTTCTAGTGCTTAATATAAGTTTATAAAATGTATTCCTCTATCTGGGGGCAAAGCTGATGATTACTGTTGTGTTTGATATTTCTCAAATTCATACAAAACTAAAAAAGACATTACAACTTGAAAGGTCTGTCACAATCACAACTAACATGGGTAGACAGGCAGATATCCCTTTGTCTCAAAACTAAGCATCAGACTAAATAAAAAAAAAAAAAAAAAGAAAAGAAAAAGAAATTGAGACATTCTAGAAACTGATGTATTTGTTTGTGAACAGTAGAAAAGAGTTGCTGAAGGATGGAGACCCCCTGCTGGCTTAAGCACCTTTATTTTTCTTAAGTCACATTGGAGGAGAAATGGTACAGAGTAAGGGACAACAGTTGTGTAATGTAGGGGTAACAAGTAACTGAATGACAAGCATCTCAACAAGTACTAATTCAGATTCTTATTTAGTGGTAACCCCACTCAAGCAGTCACAATGACCATGCCCTTAAAATGCAGCAAGAATGAACCATGGGTTTAGATCTCACTGAAACTATGATTGTAGGGGGCAAAAAAAAATCTCAGCTTCACCCTTTTTATGAAAAGAGTGTTAAAATATTGTAAAAACAAGTGACTGAATAGGATAAAATGCTTGTATCTTACCAATAGATACCTGGGGTATTTTGAAGTGTGTTTTTCTACCTGTGACAACATTTTACTCACATTGGATATAAAGAGGAGATCTGTACATGTTACACTTCAAAAAAAAAACCAACAAAACAACAGGTGCAGGATGTGGAGTTGTTTGTATTGTTGCAGCTTTTAAGCATCTGGGAATTTCAGCTGCACAGCAGAGTTCAAGGTACAAGGAGAGGCACAAGCATAGGACAAGAAATGTTTCTGTAAGCTTCAGAGGGTAAAAGAAGACATGGCAGATGGATGTAGGGAAGTTAAAGAGAACATTAAACAAGCAAACTCTCAGCATTATTTGCTGTAGGTTTCACAGAAAAGGGAAATTCTAGGCTGGCAGTGCAAAGAATAATAAGGTGCAGCTTTGTGAAAATTTGCTGTTCCCAGAGAAAACACATCTGGAAAAGGAATTACTGCCACTGCTTCCATTTTATACAGTGCCTCAGTGGTCAGAATTGCCCCAGGGGAGACTCAAGTGCCATTTGCCAGCCTCAGTGGTGTGGAATTCAGGTTGAAGAGGATTCACAATCATTTTTTGGAGTGCAAAACCTGTAGCTTTTTGAAGAGAAAAAAAAAATCATGGAGTTAGTGAGTTGCTCTTTTTTTAAATGGATTTGGGTTTTGTTTTTTTTTTCACGAGAGGAAGCAGCAAACTGAGATTAAATAACAGCAGAAAGTAGTGGAGTTACTGGTAAGTCACTGTCTGTAGGGGACTTGGGAGATCAGGCAGCAGACTTAAAATACATATTTAAACTGTAGAACTCATTGCTACAAGATACTGGAGAGATAAAAAGTTGTTTTTTTTTAAAAAAATATATTAGATTTCTATGTAAACTGGGTTCATCAGTATCCATTAACATGACTGACCCAAAGGACTTTTTGGCTTAAAAAGTCACTAAACAATGCTGTTTTTTCTTTTCCTTTCTTACCAACTATTTATTACTTTGCTTTCAGATGAAAGGCACTAAGTCCTGAACAAAAAAGACTCACTGAAGATGATGAACATACCAGTCTTCACAGGATGCTGATGAAAATACCAGACTTTCATGCACCCTTATGGAAGCACTGGAATGGGTCTGCCTGATCTTTCTGAGAGATTGAAGCCTTCCTGGGCAAAACACAATTCCTTTTTAACATCTCAATATGTTCCCATGGCCTGATGGGGCTCAAGGATCCAGCTGCCTTTCCCCAGTCACTAAGCCCAGGGATGAAACAGCATGAGATCCAGACCACTACATTAGATCTGCTTTCTGTTCCCTAAGCTGGGCAGTTCATTATTGTCATCTCCATTTATTTTTGGTCCTTGTGTTAACTTTCACTTTTTTCAGCTATTCAGTCATCTGGGCAACCTGCAAAACAGGGAAGAGGAACAAAGAAGAGTCCCAGGAACCACTAAATTTTTCTGTGGAACACATTAAAAAATGCACTTTTTTTTTTTTCCTTAGATTAAGAGATGGAATGGAACAGTGAAAGAAAATGTGCAGAGATCAGATTAGAAACTTCATCTGAGACTCAAGAAAGCAAAGGCAAACCCAAGAAAAGAGATAAATCAAGGGATGTGAATTAGTGTGATTTTGATTCATATTCAGTGTGACTGAAGTCATTCCAGGGTAGTTCTGATTCAGTTCAACATAAATTTATTATTCACTTGGGAAGTCCAGCATAATCTGGATGAGTTTGGAAAATTAATGGCTGTAAAATGCAGAGATGTATGTGACAGGGACTGGGCTACATGGCAGGGCTTCTGTCAGGGAGAAACTTCTGCTTCTCTTCTCACCCATGGGCATGCTTTCTGTCTTCTCAAGTCTGACACAGGGGATGGTGGATTTGGAAAGAAGTAGAGCAACACAACATGTGCAGATCATCCGGTGCCATCACCATAACACTGGGAGCGGGGAAGTGAGAAGAGACAAGGTTAAAATATTCATTGAATGTATCAGTTTAGTAAGTGGGAGGACTTGGGGGGTCCAAATTTGTTTTATACCTATACATGGAGTAATGCAGCACACACCATTGCATTAGCAGAAGTTTCCCCTTCTACTGGAAACAAAGCTGAAGGCACACACCAAGGCCCATCTGGGTGGTCCACCTACAGTGTGGCTGCAGGATCCTCCCCCAGTTTGTCCTCTGTGTGCCTGGGGCTGGTATCTCATCCAAAGCTCCTCACCATTGAAGTTTAGTCTGGATTTACAGTACTAGACCCATACAAGGTCCCAGCAAATCAAATCCCTGTCATACCTGTTGGTAATGTAGACCTACCCTTAGTGTCCTTCCTTTCTTGTAAATCCACATCTAACCAAACACAACATAGAGGAACCGAAAAAACACATCAGTGAAATACATTGGTAGAGCTGCTGAGCTCAAGCAGTTATTGATGGAAGTAAGAGCACCTGGAGGGCAGGTTTGCAGATCCAGCCATCACCCCCGACCAATTTTCTCTCCCATGCAGTGAACAAGAGGTGGGAAAAGGGGGCGCAAGGGCTGTGGATCTGCCCCATGTAGCACAAACTTAGGTTTGCATTACACTAGGTTGTCATGCTGGTTAGCTAAAATTTCTGCCTCTCAACCCAAAGAGACACCACTGGGATTTCCATTGTACTCACTGCCTTACTGGGCATCCTGAAGAACTGGTAAAAAGAGGAATAAATAAGAAAATAAAGTAATAACAAGCTAATAAATTAGCAGACTGTTTCCCTGACAGTAACTGATTTGCTAGACTATGTGATGGTAATTTACTGCACAGCTATTGGCTTGGGAGCACAAAATTGTACATCACTTGCCCACTTTTTTATTCTTTAGGAGTTGGCTGACTTTGAATTGAAGACTGCAGAGTCTCCATGGCTGTGGATGTACCCCCACAGAGATTTTTTAATACACTATTTTACTGAGGAAAGGTTCTTCAGATGTAACTTGTCTGTCAATTTTTCCCTAATTATTGTTATTACTGCAATCTATGAATGATATCTATGAATTTCCGTGGATCTGTGATAACTATGGATTTCTAAGTTTTGGCATTAGAAACATGAATCTTGCCTAATGTGCAATTCAGCTCCTCTGAAGCTGCTGAAGGGTTCCATGCTGGTTTGCAGGGACTGCTTGCACACAACACATTGAAAATTGGCCCTTTGAATAGTTGGCAGTAGAGTTCTTTGTCATACCTTTTGTGTGAAATTACCTTCCTAGTTTTGGTAAAGCCCAACTGAAGTCAATAGAACTACTGCAGAGATGAATTTGGACCTTTGTATTTTGTTTATTCTAAAAAAGAAAAAAAGCCTTTTATTGAGTAAGAAAATACACATAGTATTTACCAGAATGCTCTCAAAAGCTTTTTCATAAATACATGTTGTATTTCCATTCATCTAAATGTGTATTTGTATTTTTACAAAAAAACCTACTTATTAGTAGCACAGTTAAATAAGTGTTTTGGATGTTTAGTAGGAGTTCCTGAGCTCAAGCATGATTTACCTTATCGGCTATAATGACTACCAGGATAAATGCATATTTTGCTGTAACTAAAAATGCATATTATTAATATTTTTATCACAGTTTACATTTATATAGTGCCTTTCATCCCCCAAACCATAGGGTATTATGTATGTGAATAATCCTATTGAACTGGTGTGAATAGTCCATTGAAACCAATGGGACTATTCACACAAGCAAGGCTATTCACATGAATTAGAGCTATAGACTCTGGCCTTCATTCTATAATGCATTTTTTCTCCATAAAATTGACAGTCACCATACATGTTAGTTTTAAATAAATTAATGGGATAGGAGATTAATTTGCAAATGCTGCTTCTTTCAATATATTTTCAGAAATTCACGTTTATGAATGAGGGTAGGAGGCCAAAGAATTTAATCTCTCTCAAGAGTATGTTAATATGATAGTTCAGTACTGATGTAAAATGAAGATGTCTCTTGTTAATGGCTCATCCCAAAACAACTTCCTACAAATAAGGGGCTTAACCCTAGAAATTTTTACTTAAGGAAGCAGGTTTTAATCATGTTAAGAATCTTATTTCAGTGGGATTACTCACGTGAGTTATCCTTGATCCAGGATCAAGATTACGGCCAGGTAAACCAGTGGCTAATATAATTGATTGCCTTTTTGGTCTATGTTAAGTATTTTACACTGAAAAAAAGATGTGAGGAGTCAGATTTGGGTGACATTAGAGATGCTCAGGAATCAAACTTCTTGCAAAATTCAGGATGTTAGTTTTTACTTTACCAGTTCTAATTCAACAATGCACCAGGCATAAAATTCCAAGAGAGAATAATTTAATTTGGCACGACTTTTTGTAAAAAGATTCTTGCTCTGCTTTGCTTCATGTTGCTTTCTCCTGCCCTCTCAGTCCACCCTGGCCTATGTCCAGCTGAGCGGTCGTGGAACCACACATTGATCATCTCAAGGATCAATCTGTCTGAAAACCAACTAGTTTTTGTCCAGTTCAGTTTTGACCCATGCTATTTTCTCAGCTGAAGTCCATGACTGCACAAATAGTTGTACCAGCACCAGGGAGACAGTGATCCTCCTCTTAAAGTTTGAAATGGTGGAACCGTGTCCTTCAAAATTGCCCATAAAGCTACAGCATTAGTGTGCAAGCCCTGAGGTCACCAGTGACCTGATTGTTGGAAATGCTTAACACTCAGTGACAGCTCAAGTTGTTTTACCTTCTAACAGGAACAGTGTTAAGTACCTTGGAAAGGTATCCTAGCACACAGAGGTAGGAGTGGTGGACTTCAAGAGGACGTAGCCATTGAAGGGTTGTGTGTGCTCTGGAGCAGCTCTTACCCACCCACCTGTATGTAGGACAGCCAGGGTTAAAAAGAATTTTGAGAATGTCTGGTAAAGCAGAAACATCAAAAAAGAAGTGTGTTGATAGCACAGTGTCTGAAGTCACTGGAGATACAAGCAGCTTCCTTTCAGATCACCATAGTGCCTGATTTGGAGCATTGGCCCCCATTTTTGTGACTCTCACATAAGGTCCCTGCACACTGGCTGAGGGATCAAGCCTCTTGCCTTTCTTTCTTGCCTTTAAAATGCAATGTAAAGCAAAAAACCTCCCATGAGAGGACACCCTGGCAGATGGGGGACTCCCTTGCAGACACCTGAGACCAGAGCTTATGTTCTTGCTGTAAAGCAGGCAGGGGGATGGTGAGAAAAAAGGAAAACTCCTTTTACCTACCAGCTCACTAAAACTGAGCATGCCACTCAGCTGGACATGTCCAGTGAGGGGGAAGTTCTGGGAATGAGCCCTAAATGAGAGTTTGCAAGAATGATCCAAGTGGCCTTGCTTGAGGTTACCCCGGGGTTAGGCACAACTGGTGGGATTAGATTGTCCCATTGGCAGGAGTACTGCCATCTCTTGGTGCCTAAGGAAATGAATGTAGGCATTTAGTTGTTTTGGAAGACCTCAGTTTTTCTTACTGCTGAAGTTAAGTACTTCAAGTAGCTGAGCGATGCCCAAGTCTCCTTGCAGATTAGCCCTAAATTGTTAGAAAAAGTGTAATTTATTCAATATATATATGTTATATTCCATGTAAAGCTTACTATGCCTTGGCCTAGAGGTTGTGTTACCCTGCCTTTAGGAATGATCACAACCATGGGAGAAATATTAGACAAAAATTCTCTTTTTAGTTTTGTATCCATTATTTGGCTTTTTTCTTGGTTCTGAATATCACATGGCCCAAACAGGTCTTATTCTCTCTCAGAAAGGAAATATATGCAAAAGGGCATTTAAGAATCTCTGTTCAAATGTCTTAAAACAGGTGGAAAAAGCTTTTTCAGCAAAATTTTTTAAGAAGGTATATTTAATACTTTGTTTTCTTAAGCATTTATTTCAAATACTCCAGATTCACTATGCTTTTAATACTAATGTCATACTTAAAATAAATCACAATGTGTACTTCCTGTGATCTTTTCAGAACGCAATAAAACAGATTGTTTTTAATGGCTGTTCCAGCAATGAAAAATATCTGTGTTAGGTGGAAACAACAAATTGATGCTTTTTCAATTCCTTTTAATGGCATGAGGATCTTTGCAACATGCTGTGAAAAATATTCTCTTAATGATAGGCCTGTGGCACAACTTAAAGAGTCATCAAGAAATAAATGCTCTGCTGTCTGGCTGGCAGCTTGGTGTCCCTTAATTGAAGTATTATAAGATTCTGTGCAGAGTAAAGCCTCCAGGGTTTTGTAGCTAAATGGCACGGACACCTCTGATGAGACATGCAGATGAAGATGTGTCAATACAATCTTCACCAATTTGCTGTAATAGCAGAGACTGATTAATTTTATAACCACGGGTACTTCTATTAGCTAACCTAAGGAATGATTTAGACTTTATTAAGTGACTTATTTCTATCTTTTTTTGAGAGACTTCTACAACATAGTTTATCTCCAAGTGCTAGAGAGCAACACTTTTTTCTAATAAGGTTTCTAAATTTATTATTTTAAGAAGGATCATGAGTGTGAATCAGTTACATGTAGTTTAGTCAGGGTGAGTCTTTGTGACTTGGCAAATCAACTGTACTTAGATTGGTGTTTCTCAAAAAATAGCATCTTGATATCCTGTGCAACTGAAGTGGCAGTTCCTATATGCATTTTTAATGTACAAAAAGGAAAATTGAAGCAACTAAATCAAAAGTATGTGGCTCTATATTTTTATCTTTTTTTGCTAGACAATAAAACTCTTTTAATATTTTATTATAATTGCTTATGGTCATCTAACATGATATGGTTGCTCTTAATCAGGCAACACTTTATATTTCAGGGCTTCAATAAAATATGAATTACCTTATGAACATACCATTTCATGATTGCTCTGCACAGTGCTGGCTGTGCAGTCACGCTGTGCTTTCTCTTAGGAATAAGGAACCCAAAATTACTCTTGTACATCTTGGACCCAGCATACAGTTAAGAAAATTGTCTTTCTTGTCTGGATGGAAAAAACACGCATTGATGGCTGTCATTGGTTTCCTTAACCATTGTCTTCAGCAGGAAAACTGATATCCATATTTTTTCTATAGGAGATACCAGTGTGCCTTCCACTGCACACCCTGCATTGTACTCACTGCTTCCTCCTGACATGGGACTGCATCCTTAGTGCTGAAGGAGAGGGTTTTGTCACGAGGTGGGGAGACAAACCTCCTTCCTTGAGAATATAAAAATCTTTCTTACCAAGAATACAGGAGACAGACTGACCTTATCTTTTTACTTTTCAGTTATTTTGGTTTGTTTTGGGTTTTTTCCAGCTAGCCAGCTCTCATACAAACTAATAATGAATATGCTGCTCACAATAGCCGGGTCAATACATCACAAATTATAGTAATCGACATGGGTATGGAGTAACCCATTTCCAGCCCATGGCTCAAAGTTTCCCTCATACCCAAATGGCAGAGAAAGCAGTTGCTCTTTGCTCATTGTGATCACATTATAACCCAGCTGTGTATTAGTGTTTTGTCTGATCCTGGGGTGGACACTTGCTGCAGGAAATATATTACAAGGTAGGAGAACTTCACATACAATCTGAGGTTCATACTTTCCCCCATCAGCAGAAATGTGTGAAGATACAGATTTGGATAGGAGCTTTTTTCCTCCCTTTCCCCTGTTGCTTTGTATTCTGACTTTTTTCTTTGCATGTGATTATTTTTTTTATATATTATCAATAGAGGCTGAGTTAATCAACATATTTCAACATTTGTCTGTTTAAAAATTGTTCCCATTACTTGTTTCATAAAGTTTCTTCTCTTTGATCAGCTTATGAAATTATGAAACAGTAACAAAAAATTCCTCAGGAGTAAACAACTAATTTCACTTGTTCTTATGCATACGTGCAGCTTACTTTAATAGCATGATTCTCCAGAATCACAGTACATTAAGTATTAATTCTTGCAGGCATCTGAAAGTTCAGCCTACAAGATTTATGGGAATCCCTACTTTTTGACTTGCCTGAGATCTTCTGAAGGTCAAATTATTTCTGACTTTGTCTCCTGTAAGCTCCTTATACATTTTTCTCATGTGTCTGGTCCTAGCTGTGTGCAAGTGGTTGTTTCATCTGGCATTGTAGACCCAAATGCTTGTCACTGCAGACATGTTCAAAGAAGTAATTCTCTAAAGGTTTGTGACAACAGCATCCCTCTGGAATTCAAGAAAACATTGGTAATCACTTTTATCGTACTTAGTTTGCCTTTTTTCACTTTCCTGTATGTGCAGGCTTCATTTATTCCTCTATCCTAACTTGGCTCTATGTCACCCCCACGGTTTGGAGTTGCAGGTTAGAACTGGAGCAAGAATGTGAAATCTGGCTGCTTTATGGCAAGCAGGTAGATGCCAGCTATATAAAGAATACTTCTCTCAGTATTGCAGGCTTGTTCCTCCTAGAAAGACGAAGAATAATGCTGCTGATTCAGATTGTATTCTTGTTACTGTAAGACAGCTGATGCTTTCATTTCTTACTGAATGCTGCTGTGGCAGCTCCATGATGTCCTGCCTACCAGTTAGTTTTGCCTTCAAGACCTTCGCAAGGAAGTGAGACTGAGGCTGATGAGAAGAGGTACTGGGGCACTTTAGGAAGAACCATACCCTGATACTTGAATTGGGAGCACAAGGACATGGTTGAGAAATGTCTTTAAAAAGTCTACTTATGTGTGTGTGTCTCTGTGTGTTTGCATTTATACATTAAACACCAGAAATATGCCTTAAAAAAGAATCCTGTATGGTTAGATCACTTTCCAAATTAAAACACAGGCTATTACTTAGCTTATACCTGCAATTTTAGCACCCTGACCTCCACATTGTCACAGGGAGACAGGAAGGAGAGCTAAGCTCAGATGAGCTCGTTGGCACCATATTTTCCCATCCAACGAAGCTCCCTAACCCTTAGAGCAGCTCTGCACCTCAGACTGATTGAATCACTAAACACTATTGATTTCAGCTTTCTAGAGCAGCCATTCACACAGCCTACAGTGTATAAAAGAGCTTCTATTCTCCTTAAAAATGATTTAATAACTAAAATAAATGTCAGTGGGAGGACTGTGAACTTATTAAGAAGAGGTAGACCTCTTGGAGAGTTGCACATAGACTGAATGTGTATGCATATAGATTTAAATAATGATACATGTATTTTCAGCCCAAGTCTGGCACAGCAGCAAAATGGACCTCAGAGTGGGTGCAGATACATGAGACAAACTGCATATACATCTGCACAGGGAAACCCAGAGCTCAGGTGCTCCATGTCAAGTAATCCTTCCCTGGAGGCTTCTAAAGGCTGAAGAATGTATACTCACAAAAATGGACTGTGTCCCCTGGTCACACAGGCTGTCCCCAAAGACCCATTCACACCCACCTTGGTGAGGTGTTTTTCTGTCTTGAGAGTGACAGCAGGGGAAGAACTTCTGCCTTGCAGCCCAAAACACACCAACTTGGGTCCATCCTGGTCATCAATGAGTGGAAATGCTACTTTCTTTGACTGTTTAAATTGCGTATAGATTCCTAGCAATCCAAGCAGTTTTCCAGTGCACCTGGAATTTTTTTACCCTTTTTTCCTCCCATCTTGCTGAAGTGTAAGCACTTTGGTGGATGCTGGGGAGGAGGGACCAGGTGCCTTCCCCAGCTCCCATCCCTGCCCACCTTGGGAAGGGAACGGCTGTGGCTGTGCAGTGCCTGCTCTGCACCTCCATGGACCTGGAGGAAACAAAGAGTTCCTGCTTTGTGAAGAAGTAGTGCACTGCCCTGGCTTTGCCCCAGCATCTCCCAATCTTTAAATAGTCCTGTTTGTTTATTCTTTCTGGAGGTGAAGCACAGAAAATACAAAACCACGCCAGGCACTTCAAGTTAACTCTGATTGATAGTCTGTTGCAGGTAGTAAAAATCTCTTATCACCTCTGATAGACAGTGGATCAGGCAGACACTGAGGCACTAAGAAAATCTAAAACTCCATATACATGTGGACACATTCATACATTATATACATCTGTGCATTGCTTTAAATTTTCATACTTATGTAGCATAATGATAAATTATAAAGTGGGACCGTTGCTCTGCTAGCTTTTGAAAAATAAAAATATGAAATACCTACCCTAAAAATGGACAAGATTTTTTATATTACATGTTCTTAAGGCATGACAACCATTGAAAGAGCTATTTAGTATGTTACATGGTTTAATAAAAATAACTTGTCTGGCAATGTCTGAAAGCTTTTGCAGCTGCAGGGGTACTTCTTGGAAATAAATTTCTGTTTACACAGGTGCAGCCATATTTAACAAAATTTTTATATGCAATGCAAACAGCTGCCTGTCTGTTTTCTTTGGCAGAGCTCCTTCCAACTGAAACAATTTGTATCAAACATATCTCTCTGTGATACCTATATAAACAATAGACAGAATTCCTGTGAAAGGAAAAGGTTTTCAATAATGTGTCTTTTAGATAAACTGGAAAGCAGAAGCAGCCTTATCAGAAAAACCTGGGCCTTTGTGAGATATTTTACGGTTGAGAAAACCTCAGGAATCCACCAGGGAGGTGCTAAGCACTCTGTAGGATAACTCAAGAGTTTTATCAAGTTAGAATCAAGCTGAAGGATTCTATGATCAGTAAAAGATACTTGGCATATTGGATATTTTCCTTAAGAGCAGTACCATAAGTACTGAGGTACACTACATTCTTCAAATTTTGTGGTATTTTTATATAGAATGAAGTATTTGCCAAAATATTTAGCTTTCAGTCAATTATCATTTTTTACTATACAAGAAATATTTTTTTAATTTTTTCTATTTTATGAAATTCTAGGTTATTCAGAAAAACATAATTTACAGGAGACTTTGGAACCATGCACTTTTCCAATTCTTTGCAAATATATATGCTTTTTTAAAAGGCTACCTTATCTCCAGCTTGCTTTCTTTCATTTGAAATTCAGTAGATGAAAATTGGATTTTAAGCAGCAGTGTGTAGTTTGGGTTTCATAGGCACCTTCCTTCTTCCCAACCAAAACAGCAAATAACAAAAAAAGATTTCTTTATTTGTCCTGATGTTCACAATTCCTTCCACTATTTGTGCACATAGACATTTTTTCTGTTGCTTTTGCAGCAAAAAATGTTAGCACTAATATTTGTTGCTATTGATTCAAATTCTGTTCAAAAAGTTATTGCACACACACAGAAAATACAGCTCTAACATTAAATACCAGTTCAATTATTGTAGCACTCATGAAAAATAATATTCTGCCTGCCATGGAAAAGCAAACTCTCCAACAACATCATCATCTTATGAATGCATTTCTTACTTTCTTTCTTTTGCAGCCTTGCTGTAGAGCATGTGAACCCATGCACCTGATGTAATTGATAGATCCTTTGACTTCATCAGAGAGTGAAGAGGAAAAAGTAGCAATGCTCCTGGGATACTTACTACAAGAGAAACCATGTGTCTAAAGATTTTAATAAATTGGTAGAACTCCACTGACTTCCACAGAGATTCTTTGTGAGTTTTGTGCTGCGCTTGCATCTGTGTGGAGCTGATGCAGCTCCTGAGTGCTTGGATGACAAATCTGCACTCAGCTTTTCTGCATGGCTGCAGTGCTGTGGAAAGCCCTTCCACAAAATGCAGCTTTGTATATCAGCATCATGGGGGCTTTTCATATCCCCTACTAGGCAAGGTGCTGGAAGAGTATTTTTTGTGAAGTGGATTGTTTGTTCTTTCCCTAAGGATTTCCTTCCTCAATATAAATACAGTCCAATAAATGACCTTCTCTGAAGCCTATTCTGCTCGTGATATATGTATCTCCACAAGGTGTGTTTACATATACATATTATATCCCTATATAGAATGAGGCAATACATTACTGGAAGTTGGAATTATGGCCACAGAAGAATGTTCTGTGGTTGTATGTCTTCTACACCTTCTGAGTTTGTTCTGGCCTTCTGCTTGAACTTCCAATTTGATCAGCTGAGAACCCAAAAGACATGCTAAAGTTGTGCTTCATGTATAAAGACAGCTTCATGTTTAAATGACTTCATTAGCTGCAAGAAGCAGTTAGAAAATGAAAATTCTTTGTGGGTATTTAGCTTCTCTTTCTCATCTAAGTAGCATTTAAAGCATTAACTATGGTGTGATTATTTGTTCCCAAGGTTAAGAGACTCGCTTTTATCATCAGGCAATCCTGCACATTTGCTAATTGTGTAAGCTTTGTGGTTTCGGTAGGAATAGATTTACTAAGTGAATGAGAACTCCACATACCCCATAAGCTCTTAAATTTTCAGACTGAAAGATTGTGCTCCAGTGTTTTTAGTTGAACAAGACCTTAGGCTAAATTAGGAACACTATTCACTGACAACCAAGAGTTGGAAAATCCAGTACATAAGTTTGCAATAGAAATCTTTTTCCTAATAAGTGAAGGGTTAGATTAAAAAGACTATTAAGTTCAAGTGAAATTAAAAGCATTAATAAAAATAAAAATAAAAAATGGAGAAAATTTCACCTTGATGGAGAAAGTTTATTTACAGACTAACTTGGGACCTGTGGTCAAGGCTGATGATCTCACCAGACATTACAACAGAAACAGACCGGGGGCTGGGGCAGCTAACCAAAAGTGTTCAAAATGGCACTCCTGTATTTCAACAAGTACTAACCAGTGGTTCTTAGCACTGCTGGAGACTTTTAAGCAAGTTTAACTGACTACTGGACCATGACACCTTTATTGTCCTTTAGTGTCCTAGAACAGGATACTAAAATTTGAATTGGAATGCTACAGAAGCTGAATCTTTAGTCTTGGATCTGACTATGAGGAAGAACAAAATGTGGAAGATGTACTTTAAAGGGATTGCCAAGTTCTTGTTTAAGACATGCAAAATCTCCAAGATAATCACATCTTTGACACAGAGATGTTTGATGAATACTACTGGGATCTTCCCCTTAAAAGGAATTCTAGGACAGCAACCATAAAAATAAAGAATAAGACTGACTACAGGTTTAGCAAGGCTGGGATACTATGCAGATACATTAACTCAGGCATTAATATTAAAAAGATACTAAAGACTGTCTTGATCCTATCAGGTAACTATGTTAAAGATGAATTTTAAAAACAGCTATGAAGCTTAACTGCATTCTTTGGTATAAACTGTATCTTGAGTTATGTCTCCAGAACAAAGACCTGTACTGCTCTATAGTGGGCAATGGATGAAGGGGCTTTATTCATTCCTTTATCATTAGCTTATAAATCACTCTTCCTCCCTTTCATGCTTTTCTCTTACTTCCTCTCCTTGAAGGTCCAACATTAATTTAGGTTGTATGCTGTGTGACTGCTTCGAGAAACTTCAAGTATGTCTACAAATTGGCACCTACACCAGACATTCCTGGTGGAGCAGCCAGGATGGTGCTCCTGTGCTTCCTTTACAAGGAGAGAGTTCATCCTATTCCTTTCTGATGCTGTCAGTACAGTGTCATTCATATACAAACATAGGCATGTGTTGTTTTCCAGAATGCATAAAGATGAAGTTAAGTCACTGGGAATTAATCCTTCTAAGATAATGTGGCAAAGCAGTGGTGCAAATACATTACAGCATCATTCAGATTAATCAGGGACACAGTAAAATCCTGTTGTTTGTGATAGTGCTAGCTGAAATAAATTATCATACAGATACCAGGAAATAAAATGGGCCAAGGACTGTTTTCTAACTTTCAAAGCAAGTGGCACATCTCATATCCATATCATTAAATTTAATTTTTTAAAAAAAATTTCTTTCTATCCCCCAAACATAAAATAAAAGAGGTTTTTTTTCCCTACACAATCCCTTCTGGGAGCAATCCTAGTCCTGTTCAGTCTCCTTCAGCATACCTGCATGTTAGCTGCTGACTGGCACATGCTGAAACTGGAGAGTTTGTTAACAATATATAATGTGGACAGCTCTGGCCATAATTCTTCCATGGCCAGGTTTTGACCATGGTCACCCTTCTTAGCTTCCTGGCACTCTGCTTTATCACCTCAAGGTCATTTTGAAGGCAATGAAATGTTTTAATTTATTTAAACTAAGGAGTTAAATAAATCCCAGAACTGTTTCTGCTTTATAACAGAAGTGCCTAGGTTCCAGCAGACTCCAAAGGAGTTTTATGATTTTCAGAAAAATGTTATATCATTTCACAAAGTCAATTTAGAAGTAAAAATAAATTATTATTTTATAATTAAAATGTTTCTTAAAAGAGTACAGACCAGGGATATATTGGGGTTTTATGTTTCTTTCTTACATGCCTCTCAAAGAATAGAGGCAAAAAAGTCTACCACCTCTATGTTAATAATTTCTGGATTTTTATTTTTAGGATGAGAATGAAGATTTCTATTTAGTACATGGCAACGTGTCTAGTTCACACTGGTGATTAAAAAGAGATCTATATCCTAGAACTTCAATCAGAATTCCTGCAAAACAAAAAACATTTGATAGTGAGGATAAACAGTTTGCTAATCAATATGGTCTCATTGGTCAAGTGCTTCTCAGCTTTACAAAGCTCTTGAGAACTCTGCCACTTTTCATGTCTGGAGGTTTTCAAAGCTGTTCTTTGGAGCACAGAATTCATTTGGCTTTGTAATCAGCAGGTGCTGTAATAAAAACATAATTTTAAGGTGCATTTGACCATATTTTTTCCGTAAAAAATATGGAGTCAGATAGCTAGACAGCAGACACAAATGTCTAAGCACTCCTGTCTATCGACTTCAGACCACATGCTGGTAACTGCAGATATAAACATCTCTTAGCATCATCTTTTACTATGTAACCCAGGTTTCATGTTATTGCTTCCTCCGTCTGCCTGTGATCACCATACCACTTCATTGTTCTGGCCTTTTCTGTTTGAAACAGATGTTTAAAAACATTTGAATAAGATATTTTAGTTTGTAGACTTCTTGTCATCATCCTGCAAATTTACAACAGTCAGCAATGTAAACATGTACTTGACAAACTCCAGCAGCTTGTAGACTTCAGAGTTCATCCACTCATTTTAGTGAGGCAGATGTTTTATTTTAATACTGTTCATACTATAGATTAGGATTATGGTTTTTTCTTTCTTTTTCTTTTTTTTCCTACCCTTTTTTTTTTTTTTTTTCTTTTTTTTCTTTTTTGAAAAGGGAACAAACCTGACATGCTACTAATGTCATTTCACACTGCGGGCCAGATGGCGAAAAATGCAAAGGCTGCAACTCTGTTTATGTATGGGGAAAAAAGGAATTTTGTTCCTGAAAGACTTTCAGCTCAATCATTTGTTACTTTAAACTAAACACTAAATGATGAATAAAGTAGGACTATCTGAACTTCAAAAAGGTCCTTGAGATTAAGTGCTTAACAATGTAATGCATCTGGAGGAAGAGTATTATATTATTCCAGCTTGCTGCATTGGAAAGATGTTGGGAACGTTTTCACTATAGTGACTGCCTAAGAGCAGGGTGCTTCAAGACAACATTTGACAGTCCTTTAGAAATTTCTGGAGATGTAAATCATATTTCCATCCCTTTTTTTTCATTATTATTAGCAAAAGACAGTGCTCGAGCAGAGGACTGGAAGACTGTCTGTGCTGAAATAGCTTATTTTATCTGTAATATCAAAGCAACAAAATTATATATTTACCAAGAATTGTGTAAAATGTTTGCAAGGAAATTCTGTGTTATTGCAGGTAAATTCAATTTAAACTCTAAAATTTAGGAGAATATTTTCACTTCTTCTCCCCTCCCCAGCAGGTTTATGTTGATTTGGAGATTATCACAGAATTCATCTGGAGTTTGTGATTATACATGGCTTTTACAGAAAGGTTGAGAAAACTATTCTTTGATTTATTTATTTGTAGAGCAAATGTTTCAGAAGAGATTATGGGGATCAAGCTATTTTGCCTTTCTTTCCCCCCAGTTCTTTCATACAATTGGAATATATCTTGGATGTTGTGTTACAGTTGCCTCATCCTGGTGTGTGGGTGGGCAGGGTGGTATTTTCCATGAAATACTATTACTCTTTAAGAATAGAAGTAGTCCTTATGCATCACTGGAGACCCAAGTTTCCTGGAGAATCCCTCAGACAGTGGTGGAAACAGAAGAGAAGCAAATCCCAGGTAGCAGTGCAGCAGCATCTTCAACTTTAAATCTTTGCATTTAGGGCAAAGTATTAAAGTTCTTGAGTTTTTACTTATATTTTATTAAAACAGTGGTGTGTCTTTGTTGATTTCTCTTTCTTTTTAACTGGGAATTTTGCTTCCCAAGATATCTCAAGTAATTTCCAAACCAATGTGAGAGTAAAGTGTGGACCAAGAGAGAGAAAATCTTTTGTTCCTCTGTTTCATGAGGTATTTTTCATGAGTTTCCCTATGATCATGTCACCATAGCCTCCGCATGACACCAGACTGTGTCTGGAGAAAGAAACTCCTATGCAGCTCTCCTCAAATGAGTTATGTCAGATTTGTAGAGGCAGACATTAACTATGTAAAGAAGTGGAACAACCTTTTGAGATGAAAATTGTCTGGATGAACTCAAGAAAAACTAAAATAGAAGAGCATTGACCATCCTGAGACCTCACAAAATTGCTTCTTTCACTCTTGACTGAACACAATGATGATATATCACAGTATGCATGAGAATCTGCCCAGATTTGTTAGTGTATTAGGCCCTAGTTAAGATTCAAAGGCAAAGGTAGGATACACACAGGCTACATATTTCCCTGAAAAATTTGCTGGTGCTGTAAGTGCACATGACTTTATCCAGCATCAAAGTGATCAGGAATAAAAAGGAAATACATAAGAACTCCTAAAATAAGTACTCGGCCATATTTTTTACAGTTCTGCTGAGTACAAAGGAAACTAGTATAAATGTTCAGCTAAGTCAGATACATAAATGCATTAAAAATGAAACAACATCAGGTGTGTGTCAGCAAGATGAGGTTTCAGTTTAGGATATTATCAAATATTACAAACTGTGACTAATGCAGATGCAGTCCTAAAGGTCACAGTCATAATAATAAAACAATCCTATTACTTAAGAAAACTCAATATCTAAGAGATCCAATGTAAAATTAGTTTAAATACTGCTTATATTTATTTTTGTTGTTTAAAATACAGCTTAATTTTTTAAACTATGATACAAGCCAGTAGTAGATGAAGACTGAAAGCTCTGACTGAACTTCTTGAAATGCCTGAACTATTTGACTGTATCTGAATCTATCTCATCCCCATACATTTTTTGATTCTTGGCCAAACCCAAATACTTACCATTTTAGATACAATTCCACTTTTTATGTAAGCAATTGACCTTACAAATTTTCTAGCATTCACACCAAAAGTTCTGAAGAATTATCACAAAAGATTTCTGCCATTGCAAAATACCAAGCCCTTATACCAACTCTAAAATTATTGTAATCTCCAAAATATATATAAACTTCAGTTTACACCCAAACAAGGTTCAAGTATGTGCTGAACTAGCAGTGGCTAAAGTTTTTGAAATTCTGTAATACATTTTTGAATAAATCTACTGTCAGTCTTCTTTTGGTCTTTTATATTGATTCTATCAAAAGTGAAAGGGAAGTGTTTTTAGACATAGAGACTCCCTTACAGGAGCAATACTCTGCAGTGTGACTAGGAAAGTCTTATAAAATCTCTCTGAGTTACTTAATTAAAATATGATGGGCAGAAGGGATAATAGGTTGTTTCTCAAATTTTAATGAATTTTATCATTATAATGATGATTACCAAATGTCTGTATTAGCAAAAGAACAGCAGTTCACAAACATCAATTTTGTGCTATTATTAACATGCAGAATGTGCCAGTTTTTATCAATATAGGAATCTGGTAATTATCACTAAAACTATTCATTAAAATTAAGATGTAACTAAATAAGGAATAGGAATTTCACTTATTTCATAACATCCAAAGAGAAGAAATTTCTACCTATTATCCTTTTCAGACATCTGACACTGTGACAATAGAAAAGAAGGTTGTCATGGTATAATAGTCCCCAGCTGCTGGGTGAATGTGAGCCAAAACTGAGGCATTTATCAAAAATAAACACATGGGGAACCTGGGAAACATCAATCCTGGGACAGCATTCTTAAATCACTGGTATTTCTGTTCCAGCAAGTGACTGATGGGTATGATACCACTTGGTCTGGCAGGTGTCAGAATGGCATGACAGCCCCACTGCCCAGTTGAAGGGGAGCTTCTGTGGGGGCTTTGTGAGGTGTCACACGTTGTCACCCTTCTGTCACCCTCCACCTCACTCCCAGCCTCCAGGTGGTGGTCTCCACTGTTGTTTCTTAATCCAATGAACAGAGCTGGTGAGGGGACACCAAGTACAGATTACCCGGTGGTAGAGGGGATAGGTGGGATGTATGTCTGCCTCCCACCCCTGCCCTGGAGACATCCATGGATGGCTCAGTACAGACCCTGAGAGATCTGAGGAGTGACAGGGGGGTGAGCGCCTCACCCCTGGTGTTGGTCCTTGGTCACTTCAAGCCTCACAGGCCCTTGGGAGATGGTGCATAGTGGGGCCAACACTCAGGAGCATGAGAGGCCTGAGGGGTGAGGCTGAGCTGCCAAAAAGCAACCCTAATTTCTCCATCATTGCTTTGGGAAAAATGGATGGGAGGGTGCAAAGTGGCCAGGAGAGAAGAAAGCAATCAGGGAGCAGTGGAGGCTTTGGAAGAAGCTGTTGCCACAGTGATCTTCTAGTGGAGCTGAAGTCATGCGGGAAAAAATCCTGAGGTTCTGTGGGGAAACAAACCCATAAAGCCAGGAAGGTTGTTAGTGTGCACCTCCACAAATGCAGCCATCAGACCCCCATTTAGACACTGTGAGCCAAATGAGGTTTGATATGTTGTGGGGGGGTTTCTGGGAGGTTCTATTGTCATACTTAGCAAGACATTAGTACTAGCCAGCAAGCCTCATCTGCACTGGACAGTAAAGATTTTGAAGCAGACCCATCTTGCCAGACAGTGAGAGACAAGCCAGTAAGAAAGCATTTTTTTTTTTTTTTGAGGCAAATACCAGTTACCTCTGCTGCATAAAGAGCTTTCTACTCTCCTGGCATTGTGTTATATACATCTTCAGCTTCGCTCTCTGCCCCCTCCTGTGTAAAATTTACACAAGCATTGAAAGATTGTGGAATACCCAAGGAAATCATTTTTCAGTCGATTGAGTTCTTAATGGAAAAACCTCCCTGAATGCTATCTTACAAATTAGAAGATCCCCTGCTTTCTAAATAGTTCAATTGAAATCAGCTTTTGTATTTATCCTTCAGGTCATTCAGGCTCAAATGTTGTTAGCTCTGAGTCAAAAAGTCAGATTTTTAAAGGGAAAATGTCAAGTCCTTTTAGGCTTCAGATGACCTTTTAAACCAGATTAGGGATTTGAAGCATTACACATGGATTTCTACATTTTATATCACAGTATTTAACAAATGATCAAATACAACTCCCAAGAATACTATTTTTACAAGCTTGACATTTCAGGCCTTAAAGGATGTTGCTGGTCTTCCTTTTACATAAAATTACCCTGGAGAAATTCAACTTGTTTTCTGCTCTTCCATTTTTCTTTCATAAGAGGAGAAGTTCTGTGCTATTTCATGCTATTGTTCTCTCTCTGGCATTGCAAGCAAGCAAAATATCATTATGAAATCCTTGAGATATGCTCAGAGTGATTACTACAATAAATTCACTCAGTGGGTGTCACATATGGTTAGAGTACAACACAGACAATTATAGATGCCAACAGGGCCCTAGGAATAGATCTGACCTCACTTTTGTGCCTGGACTGTCAGATAATGCCACTAAAACTACACTAAATCTTCCTCAGAGGAGATAAATAGAAACCCTGATTTGGTTCCAAGAGCTTCCCTGGCAGGTAGGACAAAGAAACTGGATGGCAGAGTGGGGTGATGGATGTGTGAGAGGACACTCATGACCTGAAGAAGCAATCTTGGTCCTGCATCAAGAGCTTGCAGGCACAGCAGGAACATGAGGAGGAGTCTCACTCTCAGCTACTGTGGTCTGTAAGAAAAGAGTCTTATGCCCCTTGAGATGAACAACCATGGTCATCTGATACTGCCAGGTGATGTTACTCATGTAGAAGATAAAGACAAGGTAAATTTCCTTCCCTGTGGATTCTCAAGGAAGAGAGATCCTAATTCAGAGGTAACTCACTAGAAGGCTCAGTGCCTTGTTGGTGGTTCAGCCCTTCTCCTGCCTCGTAAGATTGGCTTGTTACTGCTAATCATTATGCTGGAGTTTGTAGCTGGGCCATTTATCTGATCATGGCTGGAGGGAGATCAGCAACTGGTTTCACATGGATCAAGCAGACATCAGAAAGTAATGGGGTTCAAGTTTAAAAGACTGTGACTTAAACCACCAGACAGAATCACCAGTGCCTTCTACATCTGTATGGAAGAGAGTTTGTCATATGGGTACATGGTTTTTTTCATACCAAACTAAGACCTGCAGATACCCTGACAAATTTTCCTGGTAACTACAAAATCTTATCTCAAGAGTGTTATTACAGAATGTAGAGGCCATCTCAAAGCTTTACATATAGTTCCATTTTTGTTAAAGGATTTTGCCCAGTGACTTGACTCCAGCAGTCAAACACAACACAACATTCTGCTATACATTGCAGTCCAAAGGGGTGGAAGCACCAGAGTTTGTTACTAGTCAAGCATCTTTCATCCTTTGAATGAAAAAAATGAGACAAAAAAGTGTAAATTCTGAGAAAAAGAGATGAGACTGCTTTCAAGTTGCAGCTTTGTGTTGGTAGCATTTATTGCAAGTGTAGTGGAACAAAGCAATCAGACACCTCTGATTACTGAGAAGTGGGTGTGAGCCGGTATCAAATCCACCTGTGCCCAATTAGGGCAGGCCCTCTATTGAGCATGTGCAAGACCAGGGGCCAATAAAAGGTGAAACTCACAGCCACAGACTAGCTCACTCTCAAGCACCATATTACCTTTATTGCGCCACTAGCGCTCATCACCTCCAAGGTGACACTCTCACGGCGCAGCTGGTTAAGACCCAGTACTGCAATGCCGAAAGCCCCAGGTTCGAGACTCCTCAGAGACTCACCCTGAGGGCAATGAGCGCTAGTGGCGCAATAAAGGTAATATGGTGCTTGAGAGTGAGCTAGTCTGTGGCTGTGAGTTTCACCTTTTATTGGCCCCCGGTCTTGCACATGCTCAATAGAGGGCCTGCCCTAATTGGGCACAGGTGGATTTGATACCGGCTCACACCCACTTCTCGGTAATCAGAGGTGTCTGATTGCTTTGTTCCACTACAGCAAGTGGGTTTGTATTCTAATTCCCTAACAGGCATTTACTGTGCACATCCCTGTATATGGCTAAATGCAGGCTTCTAACATCTACACATTTTAAGTAATCCTAGAGCTCACCTTCTAAGGTGAACTTAAGACAGAAGGTTAAAGTTTAATTTGCATAGGTTTCTGTTGCATTGGAAAGAATTGAAGTGGTAAGCCTTTATGCCCAGGATAATGCTGACTTTGAGTCATTTCTGATAATTGCTAACAGCAAAGTAAACACCATTCTCTGCATAAAACCTTTGTGTGCTTTGATACTTTCTACATCATGACATTAGTACTGTCAGTATAGGATCAGAAAAATGCACTTTTCCAAAATCTTACACCTAAAGGGAAAAATATAAAAGAAGCAATAAGCAGTTCTGTGCCTGGAATAAAAATCATTATAGTCTGAAGTTAACATATCAGAATTACTTAAAGCAATTATTTGGAGTCTGTAATGTTAATTCTGCTGGTGATTTCACTACTTGAAGTTCTTCTTAGTGACTGGTTTAGGCGTTCTAAATTATTCAAAATAATATTTATAAAAGAGAAGTAAAAAAAAAAACCAAAAAGGAAAAAGAAGAATTGTTTGCTTATAGCCAAATGTAGAAAGTCATAATAACATCTAATGATAAAATTACCAAAGACATCTGACAGATGCCATCTCTGTGATGCTATTGTTTTTTGCAAAATAAAATCAGCATCTATGCTTCTGTTTTAAAATCTTTGTCAGACATTATCAAAATCATTTACCTATCACCATATATTTGTTCCTTGTAATGGAAAATACCTGTATTATGACAAGAAGATGAGGTTAATCTGAAGCAAATCAACATGATAGTTTTCCATTATTGGAGCTCAAACACACTTGTCAAAAAGGGATGACAGAGAGTAACAGCGCTGCTGCTGTTACACAAACAGGCGTTCACAGAAGAAAGAGTATTTTGAGATATATTTTTCTTCTTATTTGGCAACATTATAGAATAAAAATTAGGCTATCCTGTGAAAGTTCAGTAAGGCAAGCCCTTTTGAAATGGCATGCACTTCTTGAATCTTCAACTTTTTTCCAGGTTTATTTCCTTTCCTTCCAACTGTCTTTCATTATTTTAGTCATTATTAGAAAAACAGAATTAAGAAAAACTTGCCAGAAACATTTGGACTCATCACATGCTCCAACGTTAAACATCAGTGCGTAGTTTCTTATCCAAAAATTGTACCTAGTTGATCTGTAAATTTTATAGGACAGAACTTCTGGTCATCTGTTATTTCTCTGGAAGCAAGTATACATGGAGTCTTGTTGGACCCTTCATCTGACTATAGTCACTTTTGTTTATGTCAGTCAGTTCTGTGCATTAATAATTAGATGTTCATTTGAGTTACACTGAATTTTTTGCAAGATAAAGCTCCTAAAAAATACGGATATTGCCCCCACACCTCTCATTCAGAGTGTTCTGGACTTCCTTTCTCCATTAACCAGATGTGGCAAGGAAAAAAACCCACAAAACTGAACTGACTAGTTACTAATGATAACTTAATGTATTTAGCGTCACACTTTATCTCCAATTTGGGGGACATCCTGTCACAACAGAGTTCTATAGTAGGTGACAGGAGTCTATGAATTTTCAAAGTCATAATTTTTTTAGTCTTAACAAGCAGGAACTGAAAAAACTAAGTCTAGGGTGGAGAAAAAAGTCTGGGAAGTGTGGGAAATTGTTGTTCGCTTGCTTTTAAAGAATACTAAAGCATCAGCTCTTGTTTCTTGTTTCTTCTTCTTTCTCTGCAGCATGCTGCAGGAACAGTTTTCATAAAGCTACTCCAGAAACAGCGTAACTAGTGAGGAACTCAGCTGAATTTCTTAAGCAAATATACCACTGAACTTTAGTCATAGAGCTTCTGGTAGAGGTACTGGTAACCAGTGGGCCATGGTCCTGTCTTCACCATTCTGCAGGGTGTGATGAAGAGGTTCCTGAACTTGTGCCATGCCTGGCACCATGTGAGTGTCCAAGTCAACCATGGGATGGCATTTCTGACTTGCTGTCTCAGTTGATATATGTGAAGACTGTTCAGTAGCAGCATGGACCAGGCTACTTGGGTGCTGCTAATAAAGTTCTTGCACTCTGTGACATGCTATCTAACAGTCTTCTTCAGCAACTGGCACTTGAGGATGTTTTGCCTTATTCCCCCAGACACACCCCCCCCCCGTTTTTTTTTTTAATTTCATTTCTTCTGTCTGAGAAGACGCAAGTTCTCCCTCACTTGCCCCTGCTCCAAAAGCCTGAGTAAAGCCATGGTTTATGGTTTTATGGATGCTGTGTTCATCCTGCCCTTTGCCTGGGAGCCATCCATTGGAATAATGACTGAGGCTTGGCTCAGGATTTTGAGGAAAGGATTAGAAACAATAAAGATAAATACAAAGAAAAAATATTTTCTTTTTCTAAACCCAGAGGATGTTTCTAGGGCCTTACGTCAGGAGAAAGGTAGACGACATATTTTTAGAAGCATTTTTCAGAACATAGTTGCCTTGATTCCATTTCCTGTGTGCCTTTAGCAGGTTAAACTAGCCAGAACAGGAAGATCTGGCAACCATTCTCTGGGGTTCATTCTGGTTACCACAATACTGACTCAGTTTTTGCACCACTCTGCATGTGCTTTATCCCTTCTATTCGCTCCCTTTCTCTCATCACCCACTTTTCTTCTGCCTCTTGCTAGAGCAGCCCCTTTTCAAACTCCTGCATGTGCCACACACTTCAGATAGCAGCAGAATATTTCTCTGTCTGAGGTCTGTGCAGAGCTTCCCCTGCCCTCCATAATTTTAGGCCTAAAGCCTTTTGTTTGCCTGAAAACACTTTTCCTTGCCCTTGACTTCCAGGCAAAAAAGCTTTTCTCTTCTAACTATTACTTTACATTTATATTAGGTCTATCTTCTCAGAGCACCCCAAAGTACTTTACATACTCTATGCAGGAATCAGTGGAGGGTGACTGTAGTGTGGCTTTCTTCTTATTTCTGTTTTCTTAGTTATAGCATTATGTGTCATGGAAGCTGACTTGGTGACTGACAAGGTTAATTCTACTTTGGCTAATTCATTCCAGCAGAGAAGCCATGAAAAAGCACAGTTTAAGTGCATCACATTTTAGAGGGAATATCAAGCACACTTTCTGCACAGTTTTAATCTTGATTTAAGGGAATATATGAGAAGCACAGTTGATAGGAAAGAGTATTTACATAACTTAGATTACTCCAGAGCACTTCATTATAATACCTAGAAAGAGTGGGAAAAAAAGCCTTTTGGAGCTTGCTGCCTGAGCACCAGAACCATCCTTAGCCAGTGAGGCAATTCAATCCTTTCAACAGTCAAGAAGACTAGTGTTTGGGTAGTGTTCATCAGAAAAGTGTACAATATGTGAGAAAGAGAATATTTTATATTTCCAAGGACAGGTTTCTATTTTATTTCAGCAATTCACTAGAAAAGCCACCAACAAGCTATGGAAAATGAGATGCTGCTACTTTTGCTTAATCAAAAAAACCCATGTTGGTATAGCTGTCATCTTACAAGGACAAAATATAAGCACATGTTTGATTGTTACAACCTTGTAACAAGAGTGGTTTCCATGCTTGCATCAGAACAGAGGGGGAAGTATGATCATATTTAAATTTCAGAAATCAATACTTCATAGCAGCCAAGGAATAAAGAAATATAGCATTCAATTTAACAAGCCAATTCCTTAAAGAAATATGGTATAATAACTCTTATTTTGAAGGTAACTTTTGGAAAGGTAGAGCACAACTGATGGCAGTGAGATTCCATGTGGAGATTGCTGACAGAGCAGTCACAAGTAATGAGCAGTGAATGTTTGCACTGTACATTTGCCACGTGCTAGCAATGGACTGACCCACTGACTTCAAATTACTGTAAAAGGACTTGGGGTTTGTTCAATCCACCACATGTTTCTTATTGGTCTCCATAACTCAGTGCATCCATCAAACCTACCTACTTACAGAAAACACAAATGGGTATCTGCTTAGCACAGCCCCTGCCTTTGTTCTCAGGCTCCCCTCTCCCTGGTTAGTGTGTAAAACACCTCCTTGTACCTACTTCCACTTCTGTGACAGAAGACAGACAATGACAGAACAACTCCAGATTGAAATATCCACTGTTGGCAGAAGGGATACTGCTTACAGCATGGGGAGTAGCTTAATTATTCTACTAGATGTCCAAACTGCAGTGAATAAAAACTTGAGACATACCCCAGAGAGAGAGACTTTAGGAAAGTCACACTCAGCACAAGCATTTCAGTCAAAGGTCCTCTTCTTCCAAAATGCCTCTGGCAGGTGCCATGATGAAGCCATCAATTCCTTCCACATTCCTCTTGGCTGGAGCTTCTGTAGGAGATGGTCTACATTTACACTGAATGTCATGGGCATATTGACTGAAATGATCTAAGCAAGAGACATTGAGTTTGATCAAGCTTGGACACAGCAGATCCCAGAACTTGTAGAAGCTACATGACAGAAATCAAGACTGGCAAGAAATCATGCAGTTCAATGTATTTTTGTTATTACAAAAGACCATTCCAGGAGGTATATTGCATAGCCCTGATATTTTGTGGAAGGTCACTGGCCTAACAGTTTCTGCTTACAGTTACACTCAGTTGAACCTGATTATGTGTGCAAGTTCATTGAGCCCTACACCTCAGATGTGTGAAAACATCAAGAGCTAATCACTGACTTTGACAGGAAAAACAATGATATATTCTTCCCTGTTGGCTAAAAATCACTTCACCAGCCTTTAGCTGAAATCCTTTTTATAAAACTTTATTCCCCATACAAACTAGGAATGAAGGCTAGTTTTGGAATATCTGGAAGAGACCTCTGCCCATCTGGCATGATCTCCTGATGATGTCCCAGCTGTGCTTTTCTAGAAGAAAAAGCTAATTCTTACTCTTCACATATAGTTACTGTGTCCCAAAACAGACCACCATTAAAAAAAAACAACAAAAAAACAAAGTATCATTGTTTCTAGCTAGTAAGTCACTAGCAAGGAAAATAATAGACAGTCTGTTCATGTAATCTTGTTATTTGGTCTGCACTTGTAAGGGGATCGTTAAACAACTGTTCCACACTTGATATGGATTAGAATATAGTTATTTCTTCCAATTTATCCAAAGCTCCTGCATGCTCCAGCATTTAATCACTAACAGTCAGGGATAGATAAACTCATGGTCATTAAATCTGATAACTATATTTTCCTGAATCTGAACTTCTTCCTGAATAATGCATACCTATAATGCTTAAACATTTCAGTGAAAAAAACCCCCACAAAAATAACAAAATGTTTGATAGCAATTAAGTGGAACTCCTTTTCTGTGTCATTCTCTTTGATGAATGCAGTATGAAGACAAAAAAGTATGTCAAAACAAGAGGTAATGGACACAAACATGAACATAGGAAGTTCTGTCCAAACACGAGGAGAAACCTCTCTACTTTGGGGGTAGCAAAACACTGGAACAGGATGCCCAGAGAGGTAGAGAGGAATCTCTGTCTCAGAGACATTCAAAACCTGCCTGGATGCAACGTGTTCTAGGTGAGCTTTTCCTGGCAGGGAGTTGAACTAGAATGATCTCCAGAGGTTCCTTCCAATCCATAACATTCTGTGATTCTGTGATGTGCCATCATGGCATGGGTGGCTCTTTCTAGCAGTCATAAGTACATTAATTTTGATTTCACTAAGGTTCCTCAAGGCAATTCAGTGAAGATTTTTCAAAGACAGCTCTTCACTGTTCTTAAAAAAAAGTCAAACTTGACTGAATAAATGGATCCATGTCCACCTTTAACCAGTCTAAAGAGCTTTCATTATCTCTCTGTGTCCAGACTAAACAAAACACTTCTTTGTAAAGATGAATAGATAGAATTATAGAATTAAGCCTGACCTTTTGCAACACAAGAGTCCCAAAATTAACACTGTTTGTTCACATTCAATTCCCACAGCAAAAAGTCAAGTATCAAATTAGCAAGCAACTTCACTCACCAAGAAGGCCTTCAGGCAATGGCATTGCCATTTGGAAGGTGACCCGTGTCTGATTCAGGCTTTCATAAAACTTAAGAACTTCAAAAACCTCCAAAAATCCAGGATATAATTCCAAATTCAAGGATTCTTTTTCTTCTCTAACACAGTAAGTGTTGCCCTGGCCTGAGAACAGCATTCCTCAGTACATGAATATCTTCACCCAGATAACACCTTCAACAGCTTGTAATTATCTTATGATGCTTCCATTTTGTCAGTGTCTCTGTGATCTGTAAATTACCATCCAGTATCAAGGTCAGATCATGCCAAAACTTGTTTTCCATGGAAACAAACTGTGTCAAGAAAAAGTCTAGTCTTCATTCAGTATTTCAGATCATGAATAAACTTCCATTCTTCAAAAACTGATTTTACACTTATGGGCCAGTAGATTAGACATCTCACATTGTGTCTGTCTTCTGTCAGACAGATCATGAGGAGTCAACCCATGGCTCCAGCCCTGCCTGGGACCCTGTTTCCTCTTACATGGAAAGTGCAAGTCTGTTCAAATGCCATTGAAGAGGCTGAGGGACACTGTGGGAGACAAAGCAACTGGGAATGGGTTTCCAGTGCTGGAGTAATTCCTTTGGTCTGTCCTGTGCTGAGGAGCTCCTGGGAAAGTAGAAAATCAAATCAAAAGGTCTCATGTGTTCTACATGTGGAGGACACCTGGGCCTTCCCAGGGGATGTGCCACTATGTCCTGCCTTTCAGAGGCAAGTGGGATGATCTGCGTAGCCCACCCAGTGGGGAAGGTTGGGCACCCTTGGTCAGAAGCAGTCATTTTAAGTAGCAATTAGGGAAACATTTGGCTTTCATGTGTTCAGATCACTTGCCCTCACAACACAGCTTCAGGCCCTTTCCCCTCACCTTTAGTTGCTTCCATGTCACTTTGCCCCCGTTGCATCCTTGCCAAGCAGCTCCTCTGCCTTTACCTTATACCCATAGTGGAAGGTGACCCTTTCAGGCACAGCCCCACCCAAGCTTGGACCTCTTTCCTGAAGGCAGATGGGGGGTCCAGTCCTCATTGGTGGGGGGAAGCTTTGTTGTACTGCTGTCTCTGGCTATTTGGCTTTCTGAGACCTGATATTCTCCAGGACTCTTTGCACAAACAGCTGGGGAAACTTAGGGGACAGAAAGGGCCTCAGGGTGAAAGGTTTACTCTATTGAAGTAAGATGGAAAACTCCCTTTGACTTCAATGGGGTCAGAGTTCCACCCTGTAGCTTTAATTAGCCGGCATTGTCCTGTGTCCCTACATGTGGAATGTAAAGTATGGCATGTGCAATAGTGATGTACACATAAATGATTTAAGAGGATGTTAAAGTAGAGGAGTGCA
Organism: Calypte anna; assembly: GCF_003957555.1. Lineage (NCBI taxonomy): Eukaryota > Metazoa > Chordata > Aves > Apodiformes > Trochilidae > Calypte > Calypte anna. The sequence goes on from NC_044245.1 coordinate 127,224,650, forward strand.
TTTAAATGGCATGAAGTTGCAGGAGCAGGCTTGTTTAAACACTGCCCAGTCTGTGCTTCACAATTAAAATAAAGTCTATCTGCTGCCCTGGTAATTTAACAGAACAAACTGGCTCCCCCCAAAAAAGATCTGTGAACCACTAGGAAGAATGTCACCAAAAAATGATCTGACAGAAAAGATCTGTAAAGGGATCCCACTCTCAAACCATTCAGAGCATCTCATTTGATAAAGGCCCTAGGTTTTTGTACAGATTTATGGGTTTCAAGCAGAACAAAATGGCTGCTCTGCCAGGGAGAGGAAGGAAGAAAAATCTTAACAGTCCTGCAAATGGGAAGGGGATATGTGGTATAGGATATTTAGCATGCTGGAGTGTAGTGGACATAGGAAACATATGTCAAGGTGTCACAAGTGGTGCATGGTAGCCAGAGAGCCAACATTGCAGAGTGACGGATATTTTGACAGGAGTCTCTGTGAGAAGAGCGCTCTATGCAAATGCTTTGCCTGGGATAATGAATAGTATAATTTTTTCCTCTTCTGAGAGTTTCAATGGAAAGGACACCTGGATTTCATAGAAAAGCCCCCACAGAGGAATTAAAAAAATGTTTTATTCATTTATGATACAGACTCTGTCTTGTGTGCAGATTTCATCATTTCATTGTCTTGGTATCTCAAAGAAGAGCAAACAGCTGGGTCCTCACTAGATGCTTCCATAAAGGATTTATTTTATTATATTTTACTTCACTTTTTTTTTTTTTTTTTTTCTGCACAGGAAAATAAGAGTCTGTTTGTATAGGAAAGAACCAGGCAAAGTTTTCACATTTCCTGTTTCTTATCCATGCTGGGAGAAGAGAGTCAGTCCAGCTTGGAAGAGTAGAATGGGAAGAGCCACATAATTTTCTGGAGTATCTGAGTCCTTCCTCCTGCACTGGCCTTCCAAGTGCCGCAAGAAGGAGCAGTGATGCCAGGTGTTACCAATGCCCTTGAAAGGCTGTCTGGGGTGTGCACAGGGATTCAGTTTAATAGAAAGTCCATAGCCCAGGATTCAACTCGTGTGTATCATTGCTATGTGTTCAGCCACTGCTTCTGCATCACAACAAGCAAGGTAACTGAAGCAAAGTATCTCATGCTTTTCTTTAACCTTCCCTAAAGCTTCAGTCTTTGGAAATTTGCCTTTTGAGATTCTTTTGAGGCTGAACCATAGAATCATTTCAGTTGGAAAAGAACCTTAAGGTCATCAAGTCCAACTGTTAACCTGGAATACTGACCTGTCCACCTCTAAGCCACATCTACATGTCTTTTGAATACATCCATGGCTAGTGACTCAACCATTTGCTTGAACAGATTCAGTGCTTGACAATACTTTTGGTGAAGAGGTTTTACTTAATATCCAGTCTAAACCTCCCTTGGTGCAACGTGAAGCCATTTCCTCTCATCCCATCACTTGGTACTTGGGTAGCTAGGATGATATCAGACATTTTCTTCTTGTGGTAGAGAGGTCTGATAATCATTCCGCTCTGTGCTTCAGTTGTACAGGCTTTCTCCAGTTCTTATTTACATTAACAGATTTCAAGGTCCTCGTATGCCATGTATCGTAAATTTAATACTAGCAATTCTATTTTGCATCATATTCCTAATTTCTTGCATTGTAGCTGTGAGAACACATAATATAAAGCAGTGTGCTCTGAATTCTCATATGAGAAGAAAAAGTTGTCTTTGTTATCTCCTCTGTTATTACTTTAACAGTATTCTCTGCTAATGCTGTTTACAACTGAAATTTAATATTTTATTCCTTAATTTTCTCTAGATTCTATATTGTGACTCTTCTTCCTTTAAGAAAACTCCAGGGAGACAGAATGTCTCTATCAAGAGAATCCCCAGCATAAGGGAATTAAAAAAACAACTTGTAATGGAATATGCTAGCAATTGTATAAAAATACATTGTGTGGGACTTTTGCCTGTGGCAGTATGTATGCACATGAATGACAGTATTGTGTGAGACAGAGCATTGTGTTGTGCAGTGCCAGTGTATAAAGCTACACTCATTTTGCATAAATATTTTACTGCTTTCTGGGATGTCTAGGATTTTTTCTAAAAGTAATGTTCCATTTCTCTTTCTCTGGAAAAACTCTTTGGATTTGCATGTTTTGACCATGGCTGCCACAATGTTCATGTGTCACTTCAGTAAATTTGATCAAATCAGGGAGGAGAATATGTGGGAAGAAAATGCGGGGCTTGAAAATCAACAAAAATCTTATCTATTTTTCACACATAAACTATGCAATAAATACAAGATAGTTTATGCTTTTAGGGAGAGAATCCTTTAAATTTCTACTTTGCAATGCTCCGTGTACTTATAGATGACTTATGGACCTCCACAACTCCATGGAAATCCAGATATAAGATGCCTGCTGAAGATGAGGTACCTGTACAGTTATCTACAAATATTTGTGTTTCAGTGCTCCAAAGCTCAGTGCTCCAATGTAGGTATTTCTTACATAGCTCATTTGATGATAAGAATAAGTCACTCATATTGATCACAGTGAAATAACAAATTACTGGGGCAGACCCTATGTGCCCTGGAAGCTCAGTCAACACTGGATGCCTAGAAGGTGCCTGATTTACCATTCCCATTCTGTCACAAATTTTCGTCAACCCTCAATGTAAGGATAACTGGTAGGTGTTAATATATCATGTTATATGGGAGAGCCAGTGAGAAAATCTTGTGCTCCTCCATGCTGTGCAAAGAAATCTCTTAGAAGGCTGGTCCAGGAGAGAGTCCTCCCATTGTTCCCATTTTGCTGCTGTTTCTGCCCAGTCTGTTCACTCAGAGCTTCTAGATGTCATCTGTGAATTTTCCTATAGACATCAAAATAACCAAAACTGAAGGGAAGTCAGGAATCATGAACAGCTTGAAGCTTTGCCCAGTAACAAGCTGGCAAACTGAGTCATCATGTATGTATATCCTGCTGTCACTCTAGGGCAACTACAGAAGTGCAAATGTCTTTTCAGCCCTGGATATCTCTTGGAGAGCATTCTCAAGAGGTATACTGACTCAATAAACACCCAGTAAGTCTTGTTCTAACCCATTAGCCTAGCTAATTTTTATATGCACTAGCAGGCCCATGGAAAAAACTGCAGAGGACTTGCATCACTCTGCAGCTGACTAGCAAATTTTCTGTCACCTGTTGCCTGTGGCATGGGTAACAGGCCTGAAAGAACAATATCCAATTTTTCTGGCTGCATTCTGTTCCTTGATCCCTGAGCAGTGAGAGGCACCTATTCTCCTTCCTAGGCTGCTCTCTAGGGACAGGCAAAAGTAGCCAACAGGGCATGGCACTGAACTTCCTAAGCATCGAGTCAGCTGTGACTCAATATCCCATTCAAACAAATCAGGTTGTATCTCCTCAGACTGTCCTTCTACACAGGGCTGCAAACTTTGAATTTCAGGGTTCTCAGCCTGGCCTTAAGAGGTGGGTTATGTGCATGGTAGGTGAATTAAGAGGCAAAGTTAGACAAACTGGGGCAAAACCCATAGGACAGACTGTACCAACTATATATGCAAGCTATAATATCCACAGATTTCAGAGCAATTCCCAAGGTTGTTTCTCTTGTGCATGATTTCCCACCCAAAAGGAAGATTAATATTCTAATAATGTCAATTGGCATTTTTAAGATTCATCTGCATTGCACAGACTGCATCTCTTAAGAGGAAGAACTAAATTTTTGACATCTTTGTAGGATAATTTTTGATCTAATTAGGTATATGTTGGTTTCATCTCTGCTTTGAAGACAAGCAATGTGTACAAGTGATGTTATACAAACACATAAGACAAAGCCTAGAAAGGGAAACAAAGGTGGAGAGAGGTCAAGGTACCTCTTTCAAGATTGTTCATCAGGTCAATGGTAAAGTCAGGACAGAGAGTTGCTCTACACAGTCTCTCCAAACAGATAAAGCATTACTGTGAGAGTATCCATATTTTCTAACTGAGATATTTTCACTATGTTTCCACTGAATTTTCCTTGGCAGGGGTTCTTCATGTTACTAAACTCTGGCTATGATTTTTGAAAGACTGATTTAGTTGCTGTAGGTTAATAGATGTGGGGTTTACTGTCATAGGGAAAAGCCACTCTTTTCAGGCCTTTAAAAAACTTGTGTTCTGGTGAAGGAGGTGAAACAGCTGAAAAAACTTACCTAAATTACTGCACATGTTCAATGGAAAAATCAACACATGACAAAAGTTAAAACATGTTGGAATAAAGTGAAATCAGCTACACTTTATCCTACAGATTCATTCATATGGGCTTAGCCCTATATGAAGGAAAATACGGTATGTTTTCCCTATTGCAAAAGACTCAACAACAGAATTTATCAAAAATGTCCTGGTAATTCCTCACTCCTATATTACCACACTGAACATATTTTTTTTACAATTACTGATCTCATAGACTGTTTACTTTTTAAAAGCAACTTTCATATTTAAAGCTGAAAAAATATATATTTTGGGGAAAAATATAGATAATTAAATATTTTTCAAACTCTGTATGCAAAGGAAGAAATGCCCTTGAAAGTGAATTTTTTGTTCTTGGAAAAGAATCAAAAGCTTCATGTCCATTCATGTGAAATACTTATACAGATACAAATTCTCTTCCTTACTTTCAAGTGAGCACCAAGAGCAGTTCAAGAGTTTTTGCAATAAAATGTTTTGTGACAGAAAAGCAGTTTCTGCAAAATCTAAATTTCCACAGGGAAAATTTATTGAGTTTCTTTTTCTCTAGGGAAAATAGAATTAAAATATTTAGTTCTGAAACATGCTTTGAAGTGTATGAATTACCTCCAAGCTTAAAATTCTGCTTTCTTGCATCTATAAATAAGCTGTGTGTCTCTCAATCATGCATATCGGTAATGTTAGCAAATGGTCTGAGCCTCAGGCACTTTCTCCTGAAGGGCATGAAAAGGCATCCATTCTCTCTTAACCTGTATTTCAAACTTGACCAAATACAATTCTGTCTTAAGAGAGACTGTGCATAGTGGAAAGCATTGTATATTCTGTATTTTCAGGCAGAACTGGTAAAAGGTAGGAGTGTGAATAAGTTTGGTAGCATTTAAACCCCCATAGCGTTCCCCTATCCATGAGGTTTTTTGTTACATTTCTCAAATGATTTGCCTGAGAAAGTCACACCAGTGCAGAAACAGCACTGTCTGTGGTTCAGAGCCCAAACCCAACAGGGTCACAACCCAGTACAATTCCAGATTTTTAATTATGCTCACTGGCAAATAAAGTTGCTGAGCTACCAAAAAGAAATTCAACACTTTTGGTCCTGATATGTGAGTTTGATCTATATAAACTCTGGACTAATGATATATTATATTGTTCTTTTTATTAGTTGCTATCAGCTGTTATTTATTTACTGCATACAACAGTTATATGTTATATTCATTATTTTATCTTCTATCAATAGCTGTGTTGTAATCTAAATTGTCTGAATCATGGTAAGGAAGATGGCAAAAATATATGCAATAAGAGGCACAACTTTTTTTCTATTGGGTTTAAATAATAAATTATTGTAAGTAAATAATCTGAACATTCTTATTACCAAGTTGTAGAGTAGTTAAGTGGAAATAACATTGCTAGCAAAGGTTTGCAAATCAAAGGTTAAGGTAGTATTCCTTGTGATCACCTGGTATGTTTGCTGTTTATTTCTCCTCTACTGAGAACCAAGTACTCCTGTAAAAGCAAAAGCAACAAAAAAATCAGTACACATATACTTCTGGAAATGAGATTCCAGTGAGTGTCAAGGAACACAGAATCAAGTGTAGGATTGTGTTGTTCAGGATCTCACACATGACAATAAAGGTGAAGCAACCTCTGTAAAAGGTGAATGCAGAGCTCTGTTCTGAAGAACTCTTATCCAACACCCTAAAATGAGAGACTGACTTAAAACCAATACCTGAGATTTTCATAAGTTTTATAAGAGTTTTGTAAGTAGAGTGTAAAAGAACAACAGGAAAGGTGTTAACACTGGAGATTGAGCTACCTGTAATACCTGTATTGCTTGTGTTTTCCATATCCATGCTATCCCAAGCCTGTTGCACCCCATATAAGAAGAGAAAAATCATACAGGGAAGGAGCATTCTGAAGGAAAAATTAACTTGTACTACAGTATATTATCCATATAATTCTCTATCCTGTTTTGAGCATTGCACATGAAATTGAAATCTTCAATTTGTTTTACCTGACTTTACGTATCACAAAGTACAATTCTTTGACAAATCTTGTAATAACCAGAAGTAGTATGAAGGCAAGTTTAGAGTAACCTGATTTGTGTCTTTCTGGAAGAGAAATGGAAATAGTTGCAAATATTGAGAACACTTGGCCTAGTATCAGCAAGGTTAAACCTGAATCGATTTCTGAGGGATCTCTTTAAAAAATCACCTAAGGCAAAATAGCAGGAGGCAGGGTTAGGCAGGGCACAGCTATAACACTGCCCAGGGCAGGGCTGGCAGCCCCAGACTGAGCTAAAAGGGAGCCTTGAGCCATGGTCAGGGGTAGGGAAAGACCTCAGGGGAGGCTGGACAGGGCCAGGAAAGGCTACTTGTACCCCCAGGGCCCAGATACCTTGACTGTCATAGTCACCCTTATCATTCCCTTAAATGTCTATGAATGATACTGGCAATGAAGGAAATGCTTACAGGGTGTGAGGAAATTGCAAGGCTTTCAGAAAACTTGGAATGTTCCCTTAGATGCAATTTCTGGAAAAGAGACTGTCTTTCCATAGGGCTTTTCATACCTATGAAACCCATCTCCTGCCAAAGGTAGCAGAAACTTTAATGATAGTCTTTGTGTAAGAGCTTTATGAAGGGAATATTTTAAATAAGTAAATAAATTGTCCTATGGAATAAAAATAAAATAAGAAAAAAAAAATAAAAAAAAGAGAGACAGATCCAGAGGTGTTAGTTTTACAGGAAATCCTGTCTCACTTGGGTGGGTATAAAGAGCCTGAAAAACAGCAGAACTATTAGGTAGGAGAGGTGAGAAAAAGAGTTATAGAAATACTTTACAAAGGGACACTATTCAGCTTGTGTATATATGGGCTGCACATACAGAAGGTTACACTCTTTAACAGAGTCGTACAAAACTCCTGTACAAAGTACTCTTTTTCCAGCTGTCCTTGAGCCATGTCACAGCGCATCCCTGTTGCTGGACAGGTGCTAATACTCCATTAGGAGGTGTATCCAAACCCACTTCATCAAGGCAAGAAAGCCTGTGTCCATCACAAGAACCTCCACTGAAAAAAATACAAAAAGAAAAATAATACCTAAGGGGAAGAAAATGAGTCTTAAAACTGGTTTTGAGAAGCAGCAGACTTGGTCTCTGTTAAGCAGAGGGTGACAAACTAGTTCTAGATAATTAAACTATTTTTCTTGAAGTTGTCTTGTACTGAGACGCAGGAGTGAATTTCCAGAGGACCCAGCAAGGAGGGTGCACTTTGACATCACCCTCACTTACAGATCACACCAGATGGTTAGCTGGCAGTTGCACAGTTGCAAGTCCATCCCATGTGCATTCACCCCCAGCCAGATGTACACATCAAGTCTTGTCTCTTTAGATTCTGTATCTGCCAAGATGAAATGCAATGAGCTTATTAATATATACAGGATTCAAAGCAGGGTGGGCCTTATAGGTCAAAATTAACCCAGAATTAATTATGTGCCAAGGAGCAGAACTTTGCAGAAGTATGTCTTATGCCTTCTGCTCGAAGCTCTGTAGGCAGCAGCTCAAATCTAGGGAGTGCTGAGGTTAAGGACAAAGAACTTCACCTGTTAAACTTCAGTGTGACTGTTAAATCTTGGGCTTGAACAGAGCTGGATCAAAGTTAGGCAGAAAATCTGACACTGGGTTGTGTTCTGTGGAACTCCTGTGATTTAAAATGCAGGAAGGTAAAGGCAGAGTAGCAGCAGACCCAGAGCAATTCTTCTTTGATTGCCATTTAGGATTAAAAGCAATATGATGCAAGGCAGCACTTTATTATGAAACCTTCACTGCCTTTTTTTGGGCAACCAGCTGAGTTTTAGGGGTCAGCTTTTATCCGTCATCAATCAGTATGCAACACTTAGTGGCGGACTGTAATAAAGCAGTTCATTAGAGTATGATTTGCAATAGGGTGAAAATATTTAGATTCAGATTTCTCCATTTCAGTGTGTGTGATATTTCTGTCTACTGTCCATAATGAAACCCAAATGTGATAGAGGAGCATCCATGTCTGCCCTAAATATTCAGGAAAGTATAGTTATGTCCTCTTTCATCCTCTCTGATTACTACATGATGCCTTCCAATCACTTCTTTGTACTATTCTACACTAAAATATTTTTTTTTCTTTTAGCTTTCCTAACAAGAATCCAAAAATGAATTTTCCACTGCTACAAAAGTATTTGTGCCTGGTTTTCTGTTTCATGATGAGCTTTATCTCCTGTGTGGCAATAACTTATTCTTACTGCAGAGATTGTGATTAGTCTAGAAAAGCAAAGCACTGGACCATACCTAAGCACTCAGAAACCTCAGTGATAACAAAAAATTTGTGCACAGGAAAGAAGTACAGTTCTGAGCCATCTGTGTATCCCTGGCTTTTAAATCCAGTTCACTTAGTAGTTGGATGCATGTAGACATTGAAAGGGACTAGAGAAAGAATGGGTCTTTGTCTGGTTGAAGACTTACTTTGGATTCATGCCACCTGTCAGACTTGACATAAGGTCAACAGTGCCAAATACTGCGAAGATATTAAGGAGAATGAGAATGGATTTTTCCCTTGTATCTGTTGACAGCAACAGACCTTCTGTGCCAGTCATCCATCAGTGCCGGTGAGACAGATTCAGCTCACTGCCCTGGCCTGTGTCTGTGTCACTTGTGACCCTAGATTAACATGAATAAGCTTGTAAGTGAGCTCTCTATGAGCTTGCTTTAGAATACCAGGTTTGATGGTAGGTGGCAGATGAACTGAAATTATCTATTCAGGACAAATTACTGGGAAAAAAACTGAGGTTGAGTACTGCTAGAAATACAGAGATTCCCTCCCTGAATTAAGCATTAGCTCTTTCTGCCCAGATGCTAAAGCAGAGGTAGAACGATAACACAGGTCCTCAGATCTTTGAATCCTTGTCCTGTGGGTGTAACATTAGCATAAATTAGCAAGCTGTCTAATTTGCTAGAGCCTGGGAATCCCACAGTTGTTTTAGGACCACCAAGCTTGGGGACGGTCAGGGAAATTTTCATAGAGGGCAACTGCAGAGGCACATGAGCACAGGAGAGCTCTGTAACCTGTGTTAGTAAAACTTTTAAAAAAAATGGAAACTAGTCATGCATTGTAAATCAGACTGAGCTGCTAAAGAGGTGTATAGGAGGGGGTTACAAGGTTGCTTGCAGGTTACTATTTTAATGGCTGTCACTGGTTCTTTTTCACCATAGCATTCCCTCAAACCTGACTTGTGATTTGTCACAATTAACATAGAATAACAAAGAAATATTTTACCTAAGTCTGTGAAGCTCTGGTGGGAAGGTAGGAGCTTTCCCTGAAAAGAAACCAAACCTCACTTTCATGTTGAGAGGTTGGGTAGCATTATGTAGAAGAAACAGACAGTCAAGACCACCTAGTCCTTGTGACAAACAATATAAATAATTCAGCCCGACTGATGTTTTGATGTTAGGCTATTATAGATGGCTGGTTTTCAGGCAAACTATTAAGAACTGGTAACAAAACTGTCTTAATATCCATGCTTCATTGAGTGGCCAACAAAACTAAACCAGAGGAGCATCAGTGAAACTGTGGAGATGTGGAAGATATTAAAGCTTCCCTTTTTCCCTTGCTTAGGCTTTTATTTATAGTTTATATGAGAACTTTAAATTCAATGTAGGGGACCTTATGCAGAATAGAAGGCTGGTTCCCCATGATTTCAAGTGCAATTTTTCCATTTGACATGTCACAGGATCAAACAATATTAACATGGAGTTATCTAGCAAAATGTATACATCTTTTCAATTACAGTGATAGTTATGGAAATAGGAATACATTCAAATGACTAGATTTTAAAATACTGTTTTGGAGACCAAGTGGACTTGGAAGACACATGCCAGTTTTTTCTCTGGATTTGACTTAACTGAAGGAGTCTTCACTATCCTAAAATTAAATATTCACATCTATTATTATTCACGGAGTAGGGACAATAATTTAAATTAATATCAAGATGCATTTTTAAAAATCATCAATCTGCCATCTTAACTACATTATTTTCTACCTTCAGGCACTTGTTGTAGGTTTTATGAACATGATTCAAATAAATTGGCTCTTTTTCCTCAGTGGCTTCTTTAATTACTTTGTTATTATCCAAGGAACTGGTTTAATTTAAATGAACATAGTGTTCCTGCTACTAGTACCCAGAGAAAACACAGACTCAGAACATGCTGTTTTGTAGTTACAGTGTATGCCTCTGCATGTGGATGCCAAAACTGGCCTGGACTTACCTATTTATCTACCTTTGAATGATTTAAAAGACTCCTACCAACCCAGCAAAATCATTTGCCCTGAGCACCGTCTTGTGAGTCTTTCCAGATAAAGAGCAAAAGTAGTCAGACAATTAGATTAAAGGATACTTCTACAGAAAATTTATGTCATCTAGACTGCACAGTTACTTCGTCTTACCTGGGGTAATGTTCCCTTATCAAATATTTGTGTATTCTTAATCAAAGATATGTGTGTAATAAATAAACACAAGAAACTTACAGTATTTACCCTGTTATGTCTTTATATTCCTGTTACAGTAATACAGGTTGGTAACCCAGCTCTGTACATAGGTGTAAGATTCTTCCTCCCCCTCCTTTTGGTGTCTTTCCAACTAAGGTACATAATAAAATACATAAGAGGGTGTTTTTTTAAAAAAAAACACATGCAAACATTGGTACTTCATAAAATATTTAAAGACCTTACAAAAAAGCAGAACTGTATTTCATTTCCTGAAATAGTTATAGTTTCAAACTCCATCTATTTCTTTTAAACCAAACCCATATGTGTTCAAGGCAGTTTTAAGCTGTGGAAATACTTTGTTTTTGGCTGGCCTGCATGAGTGAACCTTAAGTATGAAGCAACAAGTACGGAAGGTCAGGATAATGAGAAGAAATTGCTGTATCTCAAAGACCAAATTGTTAAAATCTGAGAAATTCCAGTTTGTCTTTTTCTGTGATGAAATATGAGATAAGCAATCAGATTTTACTGATAGTACCCGGGTAGCCAGCAAATTTTGATTTTTCTGTGTGTTTTAATGAAAAGAATTCTTCTCTCTCCTACAAAGCTGCCATTTTGCATCTCTTCCCTTTACACAGGACCAGTGCACTCGTTTCTTTTAGAGCAACAATCACATATATGGTCCAGTAGGGGCCAAATCATCACAGATTACTTTTTGTACTTCCTTTATCATTTTTTTAATATCAGAAAGGAGCTCTCAAGGACAGATTGCTGGAGACACGAGCACTGGTGTCCACTGGGAGGAGTGGGGTGGCAGTGAGGAAGCCTCTTCCCCCCCCATCACCGGTGTCACAGCACAGACACCTTGAGAAGTCATTTGCAGAACATGTGCTCTGCATCCTGCTGATTTCATGGAATTCCACACCGCCTTCACACAGGCAGAAATAACTGCTCAAAACACAAGTCAGAAGAGAGCCGGGGCAGGCGACTCTCTGTACTTGGTCTGTGCTTGCTGCAGATAATGACCCTGCTGGCCCTGATGTATCACCAACATTTAATGTACTTTCTGTTGCCATTAGCTGATTAACATTGTCATCACAAAATCAGAGGGAGAAGCAAATACAAGAAAGAGTCTGTGATTATTTTCTTTTTTTAATGTGATCTCTGCTGAGCATAAGGTTTATATATGCTTAATTAGGAATTCACTATAAACATTAATGACCCTAAGGCCAACCTGATTTGTTTGAGAAAGGTAATAAATTATCTGCCAGAACAGTTTGATCTCTGTATAGAAGTCGTGCTCCAGCTGGAGCCTGACTGCATCCCCAAGCTTCCCATCAGTTCAGCTCACACGTCTTTTGCTGCACCACAATTCCTCTTGCAGCAGCCTCAGACATGTCAGTAAGAAAAAATATCAAAAGCCTTGTCTCTCCTTTTCAGACGGATGCTCTGCTGCCCACCGCAGTGCTATGTCCTGAACAATCATTGCTTCTTGCCACTACCAGGAACGTGTCAGGATCTTAAAAGAAATAATTAGATGCCAACTTTGGATAATAGAGTATTTAAAAATCAATTAGCCTTAATGGGAATACTTTGCAAGTTTTCTCATGATTCTGCCATTTGACACTATGTGTTGAAGTGTGTCTCACAGACAAGTAATAGCCCAGTATCTCACGGGAAAGCGAAGCCTATGCTGTGATGTACTAAGAGTGCATTTTACTGCTTCTGGAGTCCATTCATTTCTTGCCATACCAGCGTCAATGAACTTCCTAGCTGCTGTCAGCATGTTTAGTGCACATGTCAAGCCAGCACTGTGCTGGCCCTGACATCAAACAAACTGGCAGCAATCAAGATATTACCTCGAGCTGGCAAGAAAGAAAAATAACGGGACCCTATACGGAGCAATAACTGAAACAACTTTTTTATCGACCACCCCAAGTTTTCTGTAATCTTGTGGCCATAGAATAATTAATCTGCTACAGACAATGGCATGAGGGGTGTTGAGAAGGAACAAATTATATCTTTTTCTTCACACTCCATGGAAATGCTATTTTAAAGCTGAGGGTTTGGGAGTTATGTTCTGCTTTCTTGTTTCCTAGGGTCCGCCTGGGAGCCAATCTGGTTCAACTTGGCCTCCTTGCTATAAGTGCCTCCTTGAATACCTCTTATCCTTAGAAGGCAGATTACAGACATGGCACTGCTGATCTGCTTAGCTATTTCAACATTTTTGGGTATATTTTTTTCCTCACTGCTTTCTCTGTGGTGTCCTGATGTTATATGATGGGGCAGATAACTGAGTGATCATTGGTTTGTATGTCCTTCTTAATACAGCTGTCACCGAGGCACTTCAGATTGACTTGACTCTTAGATTTACTTTTTGTCCAGTTTCCTTAAGTCCATAAAAATGCACATTTTATTTTGCCACCTCTATGGAAAGAAACCAAGCAACCACAGAAATGACAATTCTCAACATTTTTTCCCTTTGGTCCATCCCCAGATCACTCAGCAAGTGAGAGGTGGCAGATTCAGGATTAGTTCCCTCTTTTCCTGAGGGGTACCTGAACCCGTTTTTCCAGGGAGAGCGAATCCAGTACCACATACACCTATTGCCCTCCACTGTCTTAGGTATGTGATGTAAATGTTGTGTCATGGATAGAAGGGGACAAATAAAAGCCCCAGTCCTGCCTTCTCCCCACTATTTTGTAGCTGAAACACCTCTTCCTACGTAGACATGCACACACAAAAAAAGCAAATCCAAATCAAATGAACAGCTATTATAGCATTCTTGGCCAAAGAAACTCTATGTTTTGTTGTCTTAAAATGTTTTTGTTGTTGTTGTTGTTGAAATACTTCTATTTATCTTAAATGTTTCATTCTTTTAAATGGCTGTTCATGTAGGAGACAAATATTTGTCTGTTATGTATATTAATAGCATAAAGATACTGAATGGGTAATGGAATTGTAAAGACTTTTTAAAAAATGCTTCATAAGCTAAGTAAACAAAAACACATATATAAATAAAAAAATAGCATAAATCAAATTTTGTCTGTGGGGTGCCTTTTCAAGCATCAGAGCGTGGGAAGAGACTGCTGTGAAACATTAAAAAAAATAGCTCTATTTGCATGATTTCAGTGGCTCCAAACAAAACAGCCATCATTGCATCAGATGAATAAAGGATGCACTTTCCCCTGTCATTTTGCCTGGCACTTTCTGACATCAGCTCAAAACTTTAAGCAGCTCTTAGCCAGTAGTGCAGCATTATCATATCACTTTGACCATAAAATAAATAAATAACCAAACCCACCCAGATGCAGCAGCATATCAGCTTAAATGGATTGTTCAGAGATTTCTCCTTGAAGTTAGTTTCTCAGGCTTTTTAAATGGGTAGCCTTGAGCCCATATATCTCTTTAAGTACCAGCACTATGAATCACCTTGAAGAACTTAAAAAAAAAAAAAAAAAAAAAAAAAAAAAGAAGAAAAGAAAAAGGAAAAAAAGCCTTTACTGTTGCACTAAAAATGAAGAATGGAGTTCCTTCTGGCTTCCACTGCCTGAGAACTGTGTCATAGGTTTTTTCTTCTTCTTCTAGTTTATAGACTTAAGGAATAAGCATTTCCCAGGGTTTGACTGACAAATATTTGTATACGAAAACACCTGCACAATTAAACAGAACAACATGCTTATAACTTCTCTTTTACTCTGCTTAGCAATCAGTTCTTTTGCAGATTTACATATTTATGATGACACAGTAGCAAGGAGCTCTGAGCACTTGTTTCATCTGCCTCGTTTTCAAGTGCTTATCATTCAACTATGCTAAAAAATATTGCTTTGAGCTGTGAAAGCTGCTAGCTAGGACCCTGAGAAAAGATAAAGGGAATATTGTTTCACAATCCTCCTGAAATCCAAAGGGAATGAGGGTTATGGCAGTACTGTGTCTTCTTTTCTCAAAACAACAGGTAGAAGGAGGTAACTTGGTTGGAGTAGATGGACAGGACTCCTTCTTAGCTGCCCTCATCGTGTTGTGGGTTGTTTGAAGGGTTTATAAAGTGCTGCTATTGCCAGTAAAACCAACCTGCAGCAGAAAGGGTGCTCTCATGTCCAAGTCCCACTCCCTTGAACATGGAGCCAGCCCTTGTTCTCCTGTCTTTCTGTCTCTATTTTGCTAGATACAGTAATTGCAAAAGTTTATTTTTGAGTTGGTGCCATCTATAATATTAAAAAATAAATGTTTGGAATCATGAGTATTTTATTTTTCTGAAGTGAATATCTTTAAACAAGACTTTAAAGAAAAATAACTGCCTGGTTTTTATAATTTGTTGCAAAAATTCATTTCAAGGAAAAAAAAAAGAAAAACAAAATAGAGGAGATAATAATGAAAAAAAAAAAAAAAAGAAAAAAAATGGAGGAGTTAATAATTAAAAAAACCTCCAGGGCTGTATTTAGCATCTGAACATGTTCAAGTATGTAGGTATTTTCTATTATCTAGTTAACAAGGAGTTAAGTTTGAGGTTTTGTTTCCTCCTTTCCCTTGCAAGCGCAGTAAGACTATAGGAACTGCTGAGGAGACAAAGGATGGGAGTACAGGGAGGGAAGGCATCCTGCTGATGGTTTTGTTTATTGCTGTCTGGCTTCCTGTTCTAATTTGTTTGCATAGAGGTTTCCCTTCATCAGCCCATTGCCTGCTTTGCTTCTGCTGTCCAGTCCTTCCAGCTCTGAGGGCAGCTGCAGGAGCCTTGGATGTCACTGCATCACCAGGCAGAGCCAGCCATGACCCTGTGGGACACTGAGAGACTGCAATGTCCCCCGGGGTGCTTTGATCATGATTAGGCTCTGGAGGGGCTGAAGGAGCCTACCTCTTCCCCTCTGATCTTGCCAAGCAGAAGCTCAGGGGAGGAGGGGGACCATGTCACCTTCAGTGTGGGATCTGGCATCGAATCAGCTTGTGGGGATGGGATGCAGAACAGGAACAGAATAAATTCATCTGAAAGGAGCTCTTGTGCCCAGACGACAGTCCCATAGGCAGGCAAGTGAAGCTGTGCATTTATATGCAGCGTGGAGGGTTGGCGAAGCTGCTCTCTGGGCTTCAAGCACTCTCTTGGTTAGACTTCAACATGACAGACAGCCATCAGGTGCAGACACAGATGGGAGATGTAGGAATTATTCCTAGAGAGGACTGAAATAGCTCCTGACATTCAGAGAGCTGCATTGGAGATGGACACTTCACAGAAACAGGGGTAAAAACCACCACGGCTCAACATGAGAGGATGGAGAACGTCGAAGAAACTCTGTTTCCTGAAGAAAATATCACACCATCTCCTGAAAAGAGCTGTCTTCTCCAGTCTGTGTCCCCCCAATGCTACATACCCAATCTCCTTTGCTGCCATGGAGCAACTCAAGCAGCTGAAAATTTTATATTCTTTTTCCAGATCCAGATTTGGGTGATCCTCATTGCTGCTGTCAGAGCACCTCCATTTCTGCTACCTACCAGGTGTAGACATGACACTTCACTACTCCTTGGAATGCAGGAGCACGTCACATATCTTAAATTGTGTCCAAATCAGTGATCAAAGTGGGTGTTCAGGGCTGAATTTCTTACAGTATTTCAATCTTGAGTACTGGCATGGTACTCTGTACACGCAGATTAGGAATCCTCTTCCCATTATACCATCCCAATCTATTCGCAGTGTGGGTTTTTCCTTTCCTGTGTACAAAGCTTTGCAGTGCCAGGTATTGGGCTGCCAATGCTTTTGTGCTCCTGGTCTGTTTTATGTGCCCATCAGAGCAAAGAGGGAGCAAAGAGTAATCTCAGGTGGAGTAGTGATGCTTCAGATAGAGGCTTGTTAAAAATAATCACTACTGCATGCAGGCTGGGGAGAAAAATGGCACCCAGTGGTGCACTTTTCAAAATAAAAAAATAAAAAAAGAATAAAATTGAAGAACATGGAAAATTAGCTGCCAGGAGTGACAGAGAGGTAAAATCCCCTGTTGTCTGACTTGGAGAAGTCTGGTATTACTTAATCAGTGCTTCAGCAGCAGCACTGTGTGGGACCGACACACTTCAAACCTGTGGTAACTCACAAGCAGCACAGCACATTCCAGCAGGAGCAGCCATGGAATCTCAGATGTGTGATGCTTTTTTCTTCAGACAGGTTTCAGCAAAGCCTAACTCAGAGTTTCTCACAAATCATCAGAGAAATTCTTTGTCCGGCTTCAGATATATCCAGTCCTAGGCTGGAATGAAGAAAATGCACATAAGGAATCTAATGAAATTACAGTGGGATTTTCACAGGAAAAACTTAGAATGAACAACATCAGACCATGGTGCAAACCAGTAGGATTTTTATTATGCCCCTTCAAATTGCGAGTTTTACGTTTATCCTTGCTTGCACTCCTGAGGAAGATTGTTGAAATGAACCTTGGATATTATATTCTGAAAAGGGTATAACACAATGCCTCAACCTGCCCATATACTGTAAGCTTTTTCTCTGCCCCTAGCCTCAACCCCAGTGGACTTGTCAGCAGTTTCTATCATTAGCAACATAATCCCTCCTCTCTCCCGCTCTCTCTTTTTATGTTTTCCCAGGGCTGCACCAATAATGAATAATTTACCAGTGTGGAGAAAGAAAAGTGTCACTACTGGAGTCTCAAGGCTCATCACTCACAAACCTGTCACATGGTCAAGAGTCATCAGTGCCATTATTTGTGTGAAGAGAAATTAGCACTAATCTACTGCTGAGTCTCTTGCTCCAGCCACTGTAAATGGTGCCAGGTTCTTAACAGAGCAGATTGTCTATGCCACTGCAAATTGCTTATCTTGGTAAAGTTTATGTTTTTAAAAAAAAAAAAAAAAAAGGCAAAAAGAAGCCTTCTCACTCACTTTACAGAGGACATCCCACATGTGTCAAGAATTAGAAGAGGGGCACCATAATGCAAAAGGCTGTTACCTTTCCCAGACTGGAGAAGGGCTAAAGATCCGCCTCTCTGCCTCTCTTAAAAAGCCATTGAACCTGTAGAGAGAATTTCAAGCAAGACTTTCAAAGATTTACTTTTTTGTTGTTTTTTCTTTTTTTTTCAGAAAGGAAACATGGCTTTCCATGTCACACAGTCAGAATGTGAATGCAAAGATTTTAATTTTAGGAAGAAAACCGAACCAGAAAACATAAACAAGGTACAAAATAGAACAAAATGGTGTTTTGCCCTTGAATCAGGGCAACTGTGAAAATTATTGTACTGCGAGGGGCTTCCTCTTATGAAAGAAAGGAAGAGATAGGTAATGTGCTTGGTTTGTTTCAGCAGTCATTTCCATCCATCGATCTGTGGGTTTAAAAACTGCAATGATCAGCAGGTTTTTGGAACACTCCCTACATGAAATCCACAGCTAAAGCAAAGCTGCCAATGGCCCAGCTCATCCTCACAGCAGCAGAAGTGACAGCTGGGGCTCAGAAGAAGAAAATCCCACAGTCCCTCCTCGAGGCCTCAGTGGATACCATCAAAGGGCGAGGTTTGTTCTCCACTGGGGACCAGCCCCCACATCTGCTTGGTGGAGTCCAAGCAGAGCTCGTGGCAGGGGGGAAAAAAAAATAAAAAAATAGTTTCTGTCTCTAAAGGTTTGAAATGGATTCATTTTGTCTCTTCCTTTGTTCAAAATAATTTTCCTGTTTTAATTGCGAGGAAAATAAGCCTGTCTGAACAGGGCAGTCACAAGTGAAAAATACAGTCCTTTGAATCATGGAGATACTGGCCTAAAATCAGAAACATGCCATTACAGAACAAAATTTGGAAAAAGGAACTCCTTTATTTTTATCAGGAAAGGACTTAATTTGTTAAAGTCTTGCCTTTTCTCACTCTGAGAGGATCTACAGGGAGACAGGTCTCCAGCCTGGCTCCGTGCCTGGCAGCCAGCCTTTAGGACTGCCCTCACACTTCTCCTTGGCAGCTCTGCTCTGCCAAAACATACTCTGAGGGCACCCCCCAGCTACAGCAGCCAACATAATCCCCAAAGTGGGAGGCTACATGAAAAACATACACAGCCTTGGGCTGTATTATGGTTTGCACCTAAGATCCTCCAAGGACATTATGCATCCTCCCACCACAGATTTACCTCCTCTCAGCCCTTGAAGGCCACTCTGTCTTCACTGAAACCTGCAAGGAGACTGTATCTGCTAATGGGTAAAACAAGGATAGATGGAGTCTATCCTGGGTCACAGCAGGACTGGTGTGTGGAAGGGCTCCTTACTGCTGGGATTGGGAAGGACCCCAGAAGAACCCATCTCTTACAGAAATGTCTGTATCCAAACACCAATGCAAAGCCTCAAAGATCTTCTCAGATAGCAAAATAAGTGTAAGTCTGAGTATTATTTTTTTTTTTAGAATTTATCTTTCTTCTCTTTTTTAACAAAAAAAAAAAAAAAAAAAAAGCCAGCATTTCACACCAGTCTCCTGTCACTGATATAAAATAATGATGTTGCCCAAAAGCTAGATTTCTGACTGAATTTCTGAGTCCCTTTCCAATGTTTATCCTCTCCACTCTCCGTCTTCTCTCCATTTTTGATTGTATTGCCACCCAAGAGTGGGAAGTTGTAGAGAAGACAAACCAGGTGCCTTGAGTTGCCAAAGAGTGGGTGTGAGTCCACCTGTGCCTGATTAGGACAGGCCCCTATTGGGCATGAGCAAGACCAGGGGGCCAATAAAGGTGGGACACACACCCACAGAAGAGACCTCAGCTCACTCTGGTGCGAGGTGTGGAGAGGTCAGCAGCTTGTTGAGCCTCTGGAGCAGGAAAGGCTCTTCCTGCTGCACTTCTACGCTGGAAGCGCTGTGTGGTGGCTGGAGTCCTGGAAGAGACCAGCAGCTCGTCGAGCTTCAGGAGCAAGAATGGCTCCTCCCACTACAGGAAGTGGCCATTACTGAAAAAAACATAGCAAATGGACAGCCCAAAAGGCATTCAGATTCTCCTTCATTCTCAAGCTCCTTCTGCTACCCAAGCAAGGAACTAAACTGAAAGTGCCTTACATCACTCTCTTGGCAAACAGGGGCTCTCTTCAGATGGCAAAGAAGTATGTAAAACCCATGAAACCTTCTGACTTCAGGTCTGAAAGGCAGATCATGGATTTCTCTATGATTTTCCAGTATCTCCATCCCCACAATGGTATCATCTGGCAGATGACAGAGTAACAGGTAGGTACCCACAAAAGGCATTTTGGTTTTCTGCAGCTGCATCTATTGTGCCCAGCATTTCAGTCTTTTTAGCTACATCCCTTTTGCCTTCAAGAAAGAAATTTATTATGACCTTTGCTCAGACCTATTGGAACAAGTCTGAAACATCAAAACTATAACATACCACATCTGATGATGTCAGCTCACACTTCTCTGCAAGCTTCCCCCAGACTTAATCATAGCAGGAAAGTTCAAACTGAATACTTAACACCATTAACTTAAAGATATACTGCCAGTGGGCTATTTTATCAGTAATTCAGAATGGAGTGTTTTTTCCTGACTTGCTGGTACTGCCTTCTCTGTCTCCCAGTGAAGATGAAGCAAGATGCCCTTCTTGTATCTTGGATGAGTAACAACCTTGACACAATTGTCATTTACAATCAGCTGCATTATTTACTTGAGTTATTTCTCAGCACAGACTTTACACCCTTGTGCAGTGTCAGATATCAAACCTTTAAATTTATATTAAATTTGAAATTTGAAAATATACAGGAATACCCTGGCCATGTTTAATACATTCATGACAAGAGGCCCTCTGCCAGGCATGCATCTCAATGCCTTGTTCAGCAACTGTAGATGCTCAAAAGTGACCCTAAAACAAATCAGAACATTAATCTGCCTCTGAACAGTAAAACTCAGGTCACTTGCTACATGTATGACCTTCTGAGAAAGCTCTTATATTGATAAAGAGAACATCCATTAGGATCTCCTGAACAGATGCTACACACATACTGAAACTTCTGAATGCATCGCTCTTTTGCACCACTACAAGGCCTTAAGGGCTGGATATCATATATATTGATCTTTCAGTGTTTTAATACACAGTCCACCTCTATGAGTGGCTGCTCCCAGAAGCAGAACGTGCTTCTCAAGCAGGTGATGCTCATTTCTGTCTCTGCAGCACTTATGTTGAGTTTCTTGCACTGCCTTGGCTTGGAGCAGAGCATAGTCAGCATACATCTGCAAAAACAGCTGCTGCTGTAGGTTCACTATGAAATTTGTCAGACCACTCATGAATGGCCAGCATTTCTCAGTGACCTGATGGGAGTCTCTGAAAAAATATCTGCTTCACCTCCCAAAAAACCCCTGACTGGTACAGTATGCAGTATTTGTCTTCTGTCAACTCATGCTTACCTCATGGTGCTGTGATAAATCACAAATGCTCCAATTCACTAGTTGGTTTCACTGCAGACTGAACCCATTGCAAATATAGACTTAAACAGTTGCTTTGAAACTTCACCTTTTTTTTCCAGCTTATTTTCCAGAGGTATATTTTACGACAACCTACGTCTGCTTTCTCTCACACTTTATTATTATCAATTAGCAGGGTCAAAGAGCCCCCCTTAGGAGGGTTTAAACTAACACTTTTCGCCTTTGGTTTTAATGCTTTACACCAGTTTCTGTGCCATCTACTGTGCAGCAATGTACCTCCCACTTGTCTTTGTGATCCTGAATATCTGTGCCCTGATTCATGGCTGGGGCATGGCAGTGGCAGCCAGATCACAGCACTTCCATGCAGATCTTTTTATAAGAGCACAACGGTATCTGTAAAAAGAAATGAAATCTCTTGCTTGAGAAAAAACAAAACCAGACATGCACACACAAAAACCCCACAGCAACCTTATATTATAGTCTGCAGCTAAGTCTGAAGCTGTGTGAACCCTAAGCCAAAACATAACCACAGTTTAGGGAAAGTGGCATAATTTGTATTGTTGGTACAAGATTCTACCACAACAACAGACCTACAGAGACAGACAAATGTTGAGCTTATTTGTTTTTGTTTGCAGTGAGAATCTGTGTAGAGTTTTTGTTCTTGCTCACATCTTATTTCCTTTAAAAAGGGAAAATGGAACATCCCCCTTTCCCCACCACTCTCCACTTAAACTGCAGCAGGTGGATCCCTCCGTGCTCTGGCAGATGAGGGTAGCTCCGTGACTCAGGTGTCTTTTCCCTGAGCTATCTGAGTATCTGTAATGGTTTATTATCTGTGTGACACAGCCTCTGGAGTGGCAGAGATACCCCCTTTTTTCTGCTGACAGATTGAAAGGCTAAATTATAATTTAAGGAACCAGGCAACAAATTCTGTCAAAACATCTCTTGTGATTGTTTCTTATTGAAGAGAGAACTGTACATAATAAAGCAAAACTGTTTGAGGGTTCCAGCCTTAAAAAAAGGTATCTGGGACATATTAAATAAGTGATATTAATGTGAGGAAAATCTTCTGGCTATTGTAATTTTAGGGTGTAAAAGTTGAAGAAAAGCACAGTAAAGGAAAACAGGTAATTCTAGCTTTGCTAAAATCAAAACCTGAAAATTATTCCAAACCGAAGAGAAATTGACTGTCTGAACTTCACAGAATACATAAGAGAACAAAAAAGTCATTCATTCCCCAGGTGAGAGAAAATACCTGACAGTTTTAAATTCTTTCATTTTGAAGACTTCATGATTTTAAAGCCTATGAACTAACACAATTATGTGTTATACTAGAAATTTAGTGAGTGTTTTTCCACTTAAATGAACAGAAAATGAATTTTAAAACATTAAATGATTTTTCGTGAAGAACTATATATAACAATCCCAGTGCAAGTTTTAACAAAAATCAAGGTTCCCTCTTCTTGGCATCCCACAGTCTTAGATTTGTGAAGCAGTTTTTATCTACTTTAACAGCCAGAAATTATTTAAAAGAAAGACAGGGAAACCTGTCTGTACCAATTTGTTCTCTCTGTCTCAGACCTCATAATTTGTTCCTCTTTCTGTGTGACAAACATTGATGAGAATGCTT
The DNA here is from genome assembly GCF_003957555.1 of Calypte anna. Lineage (NCBI taxonomy): Eukaryota > Metazoa > Chordata > Aves > Apodiformes > Trochilidae > Calypte > Calypte anna. The sequence continues at coordinate 127,247,378 of NC_044245.1, forward strand.
GTGGCATGGTTTTATACTGTTCTGAAACAAAAACTTCGACGGTATTTTTCTCCCAACTATACAAGATATTTATGCAACACTATTCACTTCCCTTATTCCATATATTTTGGTATTTTAGGAACAAAAATAACAAGAGACCATTCTAGAGCTCTGAGGGACACGATCACCTCTAACCCAAAGGTTTTACATTGAAAACACCTGCTTAATATGAGGAACAGACTTTACAGAAGTTAATTCACAAGAACTTAATTCACAAATTTGTTTGTATCACCAATCCTCTATGAGTTTCCTCATACCAACTCCTTGTGGGGGACTCCCTGCCCTTAAAAAGCAGCCCTTTTTTCCACATTTAGGATTTTCTGTTCTCCTCACAACTGTGGAACATCAAAGTAGAAAGTAGTTCTTTTTGCTCCAGGTGTATACAAGGGTTACGGGGCCACGCCTCCCCATTTTATTCCAGGTATTTCCATATCTATGACAGCAGCACCCTCCTGCCTGCCTTTATATGAACTCTTGTTCCTTCCTCTGATGGGTTATTGGGGCAGGATCTGGTGGCACTCAGCTGGAGATTCTGCAGTCCCAGCTGCATCAAGTAAGGCAAACTGCACAGGCTGCATTTCTGTGTTAATGGTGATAGCAGACTGCTTGTTCCTTCTTTCTCTCCTTCTTCTGCAGGTTCATGCTTTACCCCAAAGCAAGAAGTAAACTCTGTTGAACTTGCCTCAACTGCTACAAACTCTGATCCGAGTCAGATGGCCATCCTGGCTCACCTCCCTTTGCTTCCCCTGCCCCATGGCCAGTTACTCCTTCTCTTACAACAATAACTTACCTGGGATGACAGCAGGGAATTGCTTTGCTTAGATGTTCTCCTGAACAGTAGTAATGACTGACAATATGCATGGAAAATTCCCCACTTTCCCTTTATATAGGTAGTAGTGTTTTAACTTTTTTTTTTTTTTCTCACAGCTTATAGATCCCAGATTCCCTCCTGAAGAGCCCATTAGCACCCAATATTTTCTCAGCCTACAGGAGAATCTAGAGCACTCATATAGCCTTTCAGTCACTTTCTCAAGAACAACAACAAAAAAATAGATTGCTTGAAGCTTGCAAATGCAAAGCATTTTCTCTTTAACTTAGGAAAAATGTGTATATATATATACATATATATATACACACAGAAATGTGTTTAATTCCTATCTGAATCTTTCAACATCTTTTTTGAAGCACAGAAGCATAGACACATGTCCATCATAAAGCCAATGCTGTAGATACTTCCTACTTTGTGATTCAGTGATTACAATAGCTATTTTGCAACAGCTTGGGATGGGGAGCTCACTTTGAACTGTTTATCCCTAAGACTGCTACTACTTTTGGAGCCATTGCTTGCCAGATCTGCTGCTGTGAAAGTCTGCCACCATTCTTTTTCCCTGTTTGTATCCCTGCATTTATCTGTGCTGAAATGCATTTTCTTTGACTTTACCAGTTTGCCAAACTGCATATGTATTGCTCTGTCTGACTTTCTTGTCCTTGTTAGTGTTTATTTTTCTGTCTTTTTCATTATCTGGAAAGGTTGCCAGCAGTCACTTCATGACTATAAAATGAGCACTGAACTTCAAATAAATATACCTACAGATTAGCAAAAAACATACATTTTTGCATTCATTTTTTATTCAGCCACAAATTTAATTTAGCCACAAATGATCTGATCAGCACAGGATGACTCAAAATGACCCATAACATGACAGCTTCTCTGGATGTGACTTCTCAAGACCTCTCTTCTTCACTGGGCTAACTTTTCAATTACAACACTTCTCAATATTAAGACAAAATATCTGTAAAATGTCTGTGTATTGTTGATTAAACTCACAGCCTCAAAGAGTGCAAGCTGCAGTGATGACCAGAAGTGGTTCTGAGCAGAGACTTGCTGGCCAAAAAAAAAGCAAATTGGTGTGTCCTAGTAGTTGCTATCCTATGACACTACTGATACAAATCATGTATTAGTTTTTATGTTCTGGTGCTCTGTGTTGTTGACAAGGATGATAGAATGACACCAGCTATTTAAAAATTATTCCTCAGTCGCCTTAGACTTGCTAGACAGAAATTATCACTGTCTCCCTTATTAAAGTTGTAGACATCACAACTTGCCATCTATTTTCCCCTTTTCTACGTATTAAATATTGGGGTTTCTTAAGTTGTCTCATTGTGGTTTTTTCCTTTCATCAGAGCCAAATGAACTTTATGAAGCAGTGTCATCTGTTTCGACTGGAAAAGAGCAAACTTTCTGGTCCTCTGACAATCTCCTCTGGAAAATTTGTTATGTTTTTTTTCCATCTTTTTCCATGTCTTCTTTCACTTCTTTAACTTTGGGAAATCAGCTTTTTTGAAGTGTCAGATATGTTAATGGCTGAGGTTTTAGTCCATTTTACCTTACTGAGCCTACCAAGGAGGTGAAACATGGTATATCTGAGATGCCTGGTTGTACTCCAGAAATTAATTTTATTCACACAGAAATTCAGAAATAAGTGTTCCTAATGTCTAAAAAAGCCCCACAAAACCAACCTTTTTATGCTAATCTGTATTTTGTGAGATCTCCAGCATACACAAGCTAACTGAATGTCTTTCTGTGAGTTGAACACTTAGATGTCAAGTGTCCTAGCTGTGAATGTGGGATGTGTGATAGATTCCAGACAACACCTTCTCTGAACTTTGCTTCTTAAAGGATCGATCTATACCTGCTCAGTTTCCTGTGGTTCCCATCCAAAGCAGCTGAACAGCCAGAGCCAGGGGAAGGAGGACAAACCAAGAGTGCAGCATCTAAACTGAGCAGCTCAGACAAAAGCAAGGAGTGAAGGTGACAAGGACCTCCCCAGAAAGCAATCAGGTATTTCTGGCAATGCTAACATTCTCCAAGTACATGACTTTCCACTCTTTTGCCACTTGTTAGTGGAGATTTTAACATCACTTCCAAGCCACTCAAACCAGAGACTGCAGTGATTACAATTACGTTCAATTTTGTCTCAGTCATCAGTGTTTGATTATTTTCCTCCTTACCTTACTTCCTTCCATTGGCCTTTAAATAACAGAAATGTTTATGGTTTTTAGTAGACTAGTTCAGTCTATTGACAACCCATTGAGCTGGAGTTCACAACACTCATCTCCTTATGTAGCTACTTCAATTTACCATTACTTGCTGCAGCCATTTCCATGCAGGAAATCAGGGACCTCATCTCCCATGGCCCAAGCATATACTACTTAGGTCAAATTTTAAAGAGGCAGCCAGGCAGTACTGCAAAAAGCCAAGATCTCCAGCTCTATGCTATCTACATGTTCACCAGATCATCCTTGGTATTTTCTGCCTTTCACTGCTCACCATGAGCTCTCCTCCTGTGTCTAGTACCTGTTATACTTGACCTCTCCTCTTTCCAGAGAGGACTTCCATCACCAGGACAGGCTTCCCAGGTGAGCAATCATCATGGCCTCACCACTCTCCTATTTGGGCTGGGCAGCTGAACCAGAGCCAGAGCCTCCCAAGCTGCACAGAGCATATGCCAGCACCTGGGCTTCAGCCACAGAGAGAAGTCAGTGCCTTCCTTCAGGCTATGCAGGTGCCACAATCTTTAGTGCACTTAGGAGAGTTTTAATTACCCTGTTCAGGCCTTTGGGATACACAAATATTAACTAGACCCAAACTTTTAAACCATCTGAACAATAACAATTCCCCTTTTGGTGGAGGTTTATGTATATAAGTATTTCTCATATCTCCAACAACTCATTCTCTAACTGTACATAGGCTTTTCCAGGAACAGCAGTGTATATTGAGACTGAATTTCTGACATAATAAAAAAAAATGCAAATGTCTCAGGCCTTTTTTTAAACATCATAAAAGAAAAAAGAAGGGCAAGAAGCCCATTTCTTCACCTTTTGCAGAACTCTTTTAAGAAAACATGGCTTTGTCAAGCAACTGAACAAACACTCTGTGAATATTATTTCTTGCAGAGCTCTTGTGGAGCAGAACCTCTAATGAAAAGAGAACAGGAGGACTTCAGCTCACCTTATGTAGGTGGCAAAAATGAAGTAAAAACATACCCAGCAAAATAATCCCTTGGTGTTCTCCCACCTCCTGCCCTTACTGCAGGGCAGCACTGCTATCTTCTGTACATGCCTCTGGGACTACACCGGGCACCTCTACTGCTCTTTATTGCTTACTCTCTGACTGTGAGGAGAATGGGTGGCTTTTACTTGAGAAAATAATTTATTTAGCATATATATAGTTAAAAGCACTCAAATAGGAGAGAAATAAAGTCAAATATGATCACAGCTTTCACAACGCTAGGAGGTTTTTTTCACACACAGGCACACAAGCGATACTTTTGTGCATACATATTTAACAAAAAAGGAATTTTTAACCTATTTTAGCTCTGGTACTAGGAGAATGTTTCAAAATTCTCTCACCTGAGAGAAGTATGCAGCAGTTACAAAAATGCCCCAGTGGTGCCCATGCTATTCCCTCCTTTCTTTGATGAGTATTATTTTATTTCTCACATCTCCATTCCAACCTTCTCACTCTCTTCTTCTGAAGCACCTGTGCTTGTGGGCTAAGAATAGGATCACTATTCACTGCTGTCACAAAAGCAAAGGGGAACATCTGGGCTTTTGTGTCCCCATTACCTTCTGGCAAACATTGTTCCATACATGCCTGTTTCACATTTTTGTCTCTCCAGGATGCTGGGAGGTTTCTGGGAGCTCTTCACTGTCTTGCTCTGGGAAACCAGGGGCAGATCATTTCTCCATAGGCACTGGAGAGACAATTTTAGTGCCTGGTAGCTAGACCTGAGAAAAGTGGTTCAGATTCATTCCTGGTATAACTCTGTTGACTTTAATGGCTTTTTCTAGGGATGAATTTGGCCCCATGTTGTTAGATGTGTGCATATTAGAAACAGAGTCATTTGCTACAAGGGAAACAGTCAACATCTTATTTGCATCTGTGCATATCAACAATGCAATTAGGGCAAACTTCTTTGAGAATTGGATTCAGATGGTAATTAAAGAATTGTGTTATGAATTTTAATTCGGCATTAGTGAAGTAAATTATTCTGTATTGCTCTGTTCTCACAGTTTGGGCAGAATACATTATGCTTTGCTTACTGAGACCTTTGCATTAAAAAAAGAAAAAAGAAAAAAAGAAAAAGAAAAAAAAGAGCCTAGTCCCTGTGTCCTTAGAATCTAATTGTGTGGAAGAAAATGAGTTACATAAAGCATTTGCTAGTGATTCAAAGTCAAACAGCAGTGAACATCATTCCTTTGATTCCCTTCCACAATTTGAGGACTAAGTTGGAAGGGTTGGGAAGGAAACGCTTCTAAGCAGCTATAATTTGTAAGATCTAGTAAATAAATAAATAGCTCATAGAAGTAACTGCTTTGAAACGACAGGTGAAACAGAGACATTTTAAAAAGCAATAATTGTCAACATCTATATCTGTGATAATGATATTTGGACAACAGAAATTACCATAGAAATTCTGGATGAACTTACAAAGTTATTTTGGATCCTTGGCGTATATGTACAAGTACATATGTGTGTGTTTGTGTATATGGAAATATATATGGATGTGTGTGTGCATTTGTGTCTGTAGGTCTGACCTCCTAAATAGCACAAACTCAGCTATTTTTTGCACTGCTATTGTGTTCAGTAACTAGATGCTATTCTTCATGGGTCAAACTCTATGCTAGCAGTCGGCAGGTGCTTTAAAAAAGACCAGTAAAGACAGATCTAGTGACAAATCTATCATAACTATCTGTGAATGGAAGAAGTCTTGTTACATACAGATAGGAGGAAAGGGAGTGTAGATTTTAGTAGTTATCAGAGTAATATTTAATGGCTCTGGTCATCAGCAGAATGCCCCAAAAGGGTTTGCACTATGGGGTTGGCGAGGGGGCAGCCCCCACTCCCCACTCTCCTCAGCACTGCCTGTGTTCTTCCTGACAGATTTTTGCCCAGCCTGCTTCCCAGGACTTTTGATGATAAAGCTGCCACGCTTTCTCTAGGCCCATCCCAGTATTTCATTGTCTTACTGTTAAAGTTGTTCTTTCCTCATATTTAACTGGCAGCTTTCTTGCACCACTGGAAGTCAATCCAGTGAGGAAAATCTTCAGATCCATGTCAAGTCAATGAAGCCATGCCTCTTTCTACCAGCTAAAAGTATAAAGACAGAAAGTGTTTGAATTTTTTGTTAGACAGGTGAAGTGCAAGTCATTCTGTCTTAACAGGAAAAAAGTAGCAGCTAAAATTCCAGAGCATCAAACTGCCATACAAAGGGCTGCACTTTCAGTATTTCTCATTTAGACAACTGAAGAGCCAAATGTTTCACAAGGACTGGGCACTCTCATTTCTCCATTATTTTTATTGTAGATTTAAATGCTCGAGACTTAAATAATCTTTGGATGAGGTCCTGACCTCATGTTTGTATAAATATGGACATGTTCATCTGAACTCTATAGAGCTATATAAAAATAACACCAGTCTGAGAGAAAATCCAGCCCAGAATATGTCAGCATATTCTCAGTCCCATGATATTGCCCAGCACCATACTGGCTGGCCCTGTGTGCTTCCAAGTGTCCTGACAGAGACATTTGCAACGGCTGTTGGAGTGCTCAGAAATGTGCTACAGTAGGAAACAGATGGTAGCTCCATGTAAAATAATATATCCAAAGGCACCCATGGTAATAACCCTCCTGGTATTTTTGTCTTTGAGGTAAGTTTACTACAGATGTTCGCCAGAGGACATACTAAGCTTATTCAGTGGATGTCTTTAGGGAAGGTAGATGCTTCACTCCTTAGGAAATTAAAACTATATTACATTTTCCTTTTTTTTTTTTTCTTGCTGAGATTAGTGTTTATCTTCAGATGTTATGATTTGGTTCATGATGCTCTGTGGTTCCAAGCGTGGGTGTTCCCTAATTTTCCAGGGAGGTGTGGGCAGCTGGGAAGGCCATGGGTGCTACAGAGACCCTTTCTGCTGTGGGTGTCATGGTGGGAGGGCAGAACCCGTAAGAGACAACATCTTTTGTCAGCAGCAAAGAGCAATAAAAATTATAGCAGTGGCAGCCAGTATCCAGCATGCCCAGCTGCCCAGTCCTAAATGCTTCATAACATTAAAAAGTAACTACAACAAGAATAACAACAACCCTATGTTGTCCCTCCTCATTACTTTTTAAAGCTTCTGCTCACTTTGTGGAATCACCATTCTATCGTGTGGTCAATAATGTATGAAATGAAAAACTCCTGTCCATAGTGAGATGAAAAAAAGCAGAGGCACATTTACAGTAAATGCTCAGTGCTGGTTCTGGTACTCCTGAATGCTGATGCAATAAAAATTAATAAAACAAAACCAAAAACAAGCCTCCAACAACAACAAAAAGCAAACAAAAACCCCAAACAAACAAACAAAAAAATCAAACAAAAATTCCACAAACAAAGCAAAAAAACACAAAACATAACAAAAACCCCAAAATTAAATTAATATTAAAAGATATATAAACATTGCAAAGGCAGTTGTAGTGAGAGAGATATTATATTTCCTTTTTTTTTAATTTCTTTTACTCTTTGTCATTTGCTCATAGGAGAGCCACAGGCCAGGGGAAAGCCATGCCTTTTTTCTTAATTTCCTTTCAAAAATGAATTTATTGCTCATGGAAGACACCTGCCTCTACTAGCCTTTAAGACCCAGAATTAGGAATAAATTCACATCTTCAATCCATCCTCCCATCACTAGCACTGTCCTTGACCTATCTCACTGCTAGGCTCAGATGAAGCATCTGTCCAGATGTAGAACATGGCAGGATTTTTCTTCTCAGGGGCTGAAGAAATACTTTGTCCCATGCAATTAACACATCCATGTAGAGAATGGAGAACAATGAAGAAATACATTCCCAGTCCTTTCTTTCTAGCGTTACAAAGTGCTTGGGGTTTGGCAGGATGGGCCAGCTGAAAGAAGGCAAATGACATTTTCAGAAGCAGATTTACAAAAATAATGTGCTTAGCCTGCTGTCTGTCTCCAGCATGATTCCTCCTGCTGCCACTGCTTCTGAATTCTCTTGCAGAGGGAACAGCACTGACAGATCCACATACACAACACCTGCAAAATCCAGATTTGCATCTGCAAAATCTAATTTGGATATGGCTGTCCCAAGGAAGCTTCCCAAGTGGCACTCTACCCACCCTTACCCCTACTAACATCTCCTGCTTCATGACCAGGGCTCCTGCCTCAGCTAGCTCCAGCATTAGCACACGAGTTGGAAAATTCAGTGAGGGACAGCAGCAGCAAGTGGCCTCTTGCACTTTATAACAGCCCACAGAAAATTTGTGTAATCTGTGTTTCCAGCTACGGGAGTTTTTGCACAGAATTAATTGAAAATGACTTCTAGCCTAGTTACAGTCTAAAATACTGTTTCATTTTGGCAGTAGAAAAGAACTGCACTCTCTGCATAAAGCCAGTGCCTATAAAACAGAAGAAAGCAAACCATGATCAGTGTGGTGAGCAGAAGATAAAACAAGCTCCTTGGCACTGGGCAATGGCAGAGGGAGTCTGTTTCCTCCCTGATAGCTAAGGCGAACATTGTTACCCTAAGCTGGGCTGGTTCTCCTCCCACCAGGCTGTTCATATACCATCTGTCCATGCTGAAAATTATCAGGAGCATTATGTTTCGTCTTCACTTATTAAAAGGCTGAATGCAAACTTTCCAGAGCATACAAAGTGTTGCAGCTTACTGCACTGGAAACTTTATACCATTATGTCTAGCGAAGCCCCAGAGTCTCTTTTTTTAATGCCTTGGAAATGCGACAGAGTAGAGCCAAGAAAGGGCAAAGCAAAATGCAAAACTTTGAAATCAATTCTTTTCCTGTTTCCTCCCTTCTTTCATATAAAACTAGAAACAAAAAAAAAATAATACTTATATTGCATTTTTAAACTGAGGATAGAGTAAAATCTTTCCCAGAAGCATTTTGCCTGTGATGCCTTTGAGAGGCAGAAAAGCCTTCAGAAGAAAACCATAGTGCCAGCACTTTTCTTTTCCCCCAGGTCCCCCATCAAAAGTTGCTTTACCTAAAATGTGAACAAAAACCCATCTTCAGATGCAGTCTAGTTAAGAGGTGAAACACAATTCTGTCTATTAATATTTAAGAATCACATATTCTCCACGTGTTAAAACACTCTATTACCACCACCAGTATACACTTTCCCTTGATGGGCAAGTTGGCATTTCCTGCAGTAATGAGATGATGAAATGCTGACTTGACCTATATATCCTAGATAAACCTACAACCAAATTAGAAAATTTCTCATACTAGAATAATAATGTATACCTGAGTTTGGATTCAGTGTTTCATGTGCACCTCTGGGGTGGGCAGGGGAATATAAAAAAAGAACAGAAATGTCTTGCTTTTACATACAGAACAAACAGCAAATGATGGGCGTAGGGATGGAAGTCCTGATTTTCAGATCACTGCTGCAACCATTGACTCGTAGTGGTATTTTGAGAAGCATATTGTATCGTTCCAGAATTAAGATCTCTCACTAATGACCAGTTTCATGTAATTGCAAATAGGATATAAATTCAGCAAAAGACATTTAGCATGAAATGGGTGAAAGGCAGCTTATTGAAATCTATCACTGATTTAAATGCTGTGGAAAATAAATAACAGATTTTCCTGCTATTAAATAATACTTAAAAATATTCTTCATTATTTGAAGATATTATTTTGTAAATTTTTAGATAAGGTTGTATCCTGTTCTTTGTCCATTTCACACACAGCTCTAAAAGACTGGAAAAAGCAAACGTATCTTAAAAGCCTTTGGTAACATAGAAGAAATCTTATAGAATAAGATTTTTTTTACAGATTTCACAGAGAGATGATTTTCTTTTGTAAACTTCCCAATGGCTTCAGTTAAGGGTGAGGTTTTAGATGCCACCCAGGCAGTGTTTAGGTAGTGCCTCTGAGGAACCCCACTTTACTCTGCACAGACGTTGCACATGCAATAGCCTTACTGGCCAAGCATGGCCCTCGGGAGGCTCATTTTCCCTAAAGCCTTCATTGCTCAGATTACTCTTCTCTGTTTATTCGATTTTTGCTTCTCACCCAGATCTGCCACAAAGTGCACAAACATATGTCTTTCTAAGCCAATCTCTATTATTTTATAAAACCCAGTGCAAAAAATATACAAATTGATTGGGTAGCTGTCAAGCCTGTAAGTGATTCAAGTGTGTTTGCCCTTTCCTTCACTGCATTTTTGGGTGTTATATAAATAGAACAGGAAATGTAAAATGCAGGTTAAGTCATTCAACACTTCTAGGTTTTTTCTAATTTGTGCCCTGCTCTGGCACCTTCTTTGAAACCACTTTTTGTTCATCAGCTAGCTTTGGAGTATTTGTGGGTTTGGAAGCCAAAACAATGGGTTCTGCTGTGCGTGTTATCATCTTTGTCAAAATCAAGTATTGAATCAGAACCAGGATCCATCCAGGTTCTTCAAAAACCATACTAGACACATTCCTCATTAGGCATCTGTTTATTCGAAAACACAAACACACAGGGGATAGAATTAGATAACACTTTTCTGGCTTACTAAATGGGTTAGACTTAGTAAATATGGTACTCGATTTTCGACTGATTCTACCATCTGTCAGCAAACTTAGAGCTTTTAGAAGGGGTTTTTCTTGTGGTAATTTCTGTGATTTTCCCCCCTCTGTTCTTTTCATGAATATACATGCCTAAGAAGTTTAAGAGGAAAAGTAGTACAGAAAAATTAATTAAGCCACAAAATGTGGATAGTGCAGGTTAGGTTATAATCAAAAGGTACAAAGGGACATGCAAATTGTTATTAACAAGTAGCACAGGAAAAAAAACCTTGTGTGGAAGAAACCTCCTATTGTTTTCCAGTGTGTCTAAATCCTGCAGTCAGCAACTGAAGCAACAGTGTGTGCATGATGCACAGTGAAGCAGGAACTGAGGCAGAGAGTGGTGTAAGAAGGACAAGTAGCTGGGATGAGGCAAATCACCCAGAAAATTGCCTAATTGGGACCTAGATTCATCAAAGTCTAAGCAGAGCATTTCTGTTGCGTTTTCATACTGAGAAAAACCAGACAAATAATATGCTTCAGGCCCATTATGATGTCAAGTAGGGGCAGAGGTAAGTCACAGAAGCAAATTTGGTAATGTGCATTTATGCTCCTGACTCTGTTGTAGTCCATTGCCTCCCAGACAGCAGTATTAGAGAAAGTAAGTCATCCCCAAAGAGGTTTCTGGCTGAACCACCAGGTTCAAGTCAGTCTTTGGAGATGTGAACTTAATGTTGTTATCCCAACCAGAAGCAGTCTAGCACACCTTGTTAGTGTGCATGCAGCACTGTGTGGTGATGCACATTCTCTTTGGAAGTATCACTGCCTCCATTGGTATGAAGGTCCTACAGCAAGCTCCACTGCATGGTGTAGGCATACACTGAGAGCTGCCTTGCATCCCACACGCAGTGAGCCTGCTGAGGACCTTAGTGTAGCAAGACAAACCTCTCTTAGGGGACAGCGCTTCAAGGTCCAACCAGGTGTTCCAGCAGAGACTCACGAGCAATGCTCTAAGCCTATGGCTCTCAGAGTTGACTAGCCCGGATAGGTGCTGTTGCTCCAAGAGCGACTGACCTCTCTGCTGGCTAGCTCAGGACTGAGCCCCACCTGTGTCTTAGGCCTCACCTTTTATTGGCCCCCGGTCCTGCTCATGCGCAGTGGGGGCCCACCCTAATTAGGCACAGGTGGGCTTGACACAAGCTCATGCTCACTCCCTGGCAATTAGTGGCACCTGGTTGCCTCATTTCACTACACCTTAGTGTATTTTGCTACTTGGAAATAAGCTCATCAAGCAGAATGGAAGTTTTTTTCATTATTTCCAGCAAGCTTTTAGTCTCACTTTTTGACATATATATTGTATGTTTAGGGAAGGTGTGAGCTTTAGAAGGAAGGGGTAAAGGAGAACACAGGCTTAGTCAGATACACCAGTGATGGTGGTGAGTTTAGCAGTGGCTCTATCCAAGGTGTTCTTGGTATGTGAGGACATTCCTGTCATCCCCAAGAGTCTCCAGCACCTGAAATGCATTGGTGCTATGTGCTTCACTTGCCAGAAGAGACAGCTCTCAAGAAGGGGAGGCAGCAACAGGGAGATCTTGTGCTTTTCCTCCCAATTTCAGCTAGTCCTGGTATACAGTTTGTCAGACAATGGTATTCTGCCCTTTTTTCATTCATATTTTCAGGGCAAGTTTGGCTCCTGACCCAAACAACTCTTTTAGCACAGGAATAAAAGAAAAGGTCAAGACATGACTTAGCTGTAGACAGCTTATGCAGAGGAGTCAGCCTGCTGAGATCTGAAAAATTATTAATGGCAGGGAAATGGATTTGGGGAGAAAAATAGGCAGGTGTGTCAATATATCTGCAGCATTAAGCACTGCTGGTGCAGGCAAGCCCAGAGCTTGTAACAATTCATACACTGTGATGAACAGAAGTAAAAAATCTAATCAGGAATGAGATAAAGGTTAGCATTAGGTATGAAACATCAGTACAGGGGAAAAATAGAAAGATTAGAGAAGTGATTGTAAGATTTTAGAAAAAATGGTAAGAAAAGGATAGGTTAAGGATGGAAAGTGGTATGAATGAGATGTAAGATAAGTGGGAAGACATGTTTTGTATACATAAAGGAACAAAAGATGGCACAAGAGACAGAATGAGAGATAGAAGGAGTAATATATCGTTGACAGGGCTGACAATGGTAAAAAAATATTTATTCCTATGTTCACAATATGTGATAGAGAAATAATAAGATATTTATTGTCCATGGGAAGAAAATATACCATAATAAATCAAGGCTCCATCCAAGATGAATCCAATGAAAGGAAGACAGCAGAAGGCTTAAATTAATTGCCAGCATCAGAACCCCATGTATTATTCAGAAAAGAAAGAAAAAAGATAAATGCATGTATATTAGCAAATGTACTACATTAAAATGCTATTTGAATATGAAGAAAAAACTCAATGAAATAGAAGATATCAAATTTAGTGCCTGTACTTCTAAGAAGGGATTTGATCTGTCAGCAAGAAACTATTCCTTCTATTCAAAGCAGCAGTGGGAAAAGTAATAAAGTGAAGATAACATTGGATGAAAGTGCTGTCGGAGAAAATACTGGGGAAAACTTGCAAGAGAAAGCTATAGTGACAGTTCTTGCTTCACTTACAGCAACATCATAGACTCAATAAAGGCAGTTGACTGCGAATCTCCCAGCAGGATGCCACGGCCAAAAGACCCAATACAAACCATTAATGGGTGAACAGGGAAATAGAAAGGTAAGTTAAGGATATTAATTACCTATGTAGTCTGTAGGGGCAAGAGCACTACTAGGATATGCTCTTTCTGCTTACTACACACACACTTACAGGGGACAAGAGAGGGCTTAAATTGCAGGCACAAGGATGCTGTGAGAGGTGGACTGCAGCCATGGAGCAAGGGAGGGAGGGAGGAAGGGAGGGAGGGAGCTGAAAACTGACTTTCCATACTCTCTGCAGGAAAAAAATTTCTGAAGCCATCAAGTTTGTTAATCACACACATAGAAACATAAAATGATGACACAATTCAAATTCAAACAGGATTCAAACAGCAAATTCAAAAGTCTATATTTTCACAGAAATAGTAATTAACCACAAAAAAAAATAAATAACCAGTAGCCAGGGCCAACTCTTACCACTTAGTTGAAAGTAACAGGTTGTCTACCCTGACCTCAGAAAGGCTGGATAAAACTCTGTAGTTCAGATCATACTGAGCCTCAAGCAAGATGTCCCTTTTGGTGTGAAAATGGAAGAAACTACGAAGTACCAGTCAGAATTCTGAAAGAGTTAACAAGCCTGCCACATGGCATGTGCTGACAGGAGATCATGGTGAAAAAGGAAGTGTTTGCAACCCTGAAAAATGCTTGTCATAAGAGGTTATTCTGGAATAAAGAATATTGGACACCCAAGTGAATTAATGAGAAAGAGAATTATCGTTAAGTCAGAAGCTTTATTACTAAGGCCAAGGTTTGTGGTGCTCATTTATTAAAAGGTTGTTTAGTCAGGTGGTGGTATTTGAGGATCATACCAGGCTTGGAGAGAGGCAGTCAATAACAAGGCAGAGTGGATTACAGTTGAAGCTGGTGAAGATATAGTACAGACAGTGAGTAGGATACACAGATCAGTGTCTTGTAATTGATTGTAAAGAGATTTAAAGAGACGAAAGACTAAAATGGACCAAGCATACTTGGCAGGAATAGAGGGGGGGGGAGGATGGCAGTCTGAAAGAGAACTACAGGTTAAACACAAAGCCCTTTGACAGTGTTTGTTACAGATATTAACAAAATGCAGAAAAGTAAAGGTAGCCTCAAGATAGAGATCCTTGAGGGGTATTTCAACAAATTCATGCCATAAGGCCTGAGCACAGGTATCAAACCTATGTCCTCATTAAGAACAAAAATGTTAAAGCACCACTTTATGTAAGCAGAAGCTGAAGAAATTAAGTCCAGCCTGCTTCAAAGCATGCAAAAAGAACATATATATACCTATGAGAGTCATGGTTTCTGTCAATCAAATGCTGATGTAAAGACTTGGAGTGAATTCACAGACCTACTGTAATTATAAGGAAAGTTAATGGAGAGTGTTTTGTGATGTCTGCTCTTACTAAATCATTGATAATACATTCATGTGAATACTTGTTTCCTCACATGGTCTGAAGACTAACAACTAATTAAAAAGACACTACCTAATATTTAGCAGATATTTTAATGCTAGAAGAGTCTGTGGGGATGATACTCTGACTTCTTGTCAGAGATTTCCTGGCAGCATCCCTTTTATCTGGTGATTTCTTCCCAGCAACACTGGTGGTGAAAAGTTGGCTCGAGGCTGAGGGTAGCCTGGTAGTGGAGTTGAACTATGATCCTTCCTGAGATCCCCTACACAACGTTTCTTAAGATTAGTATACTGCAAAAGGTAAGAGATGAGCATGTCTGAGAAAATAACATCCTCTTAAAAAGCACATGCCAGAGGCAGGAGATTAAATCAGAAAATGATTTAGCTCCTTGCTATTTGCCAAGCCCCTTTCCATGTTATTTGCCAAGCCCCTTTCCATGAGTAAACCACTAGATAAAACCAGCCTGAAGTACATTTTGCAAACAGAAAGGATAAAGCTGGTGCCTGCACTGCAGGTGTGTCTGCAGGACAGAAGTGTCCTTTCTCCAGGCACTAGCGTGGTCCCTCAGAGGCAGATCCTGCCATGGCTTCCCCATGATGCAGAAGGAGCTCAGCATTCACTGCATCCCTGACTTTTCTCCATGCCTGAGGCTTTGAACAAGAGTCAATTTAACCCCTTGTCAGGCTTCATCTCAAGGACCTTGCCTGGTTTTTTTCTTCCTACAAAACACGTTTTATTCTGTTCAAATTATTTATCCCCATGGACCTAAACTTTTGCTCAGTCCCCTGCTGAGTTCCTGAAAGATACTGAACTAACTGATTTCTGGGTAATTTATGCATAAATTTATATACTGAGCTGTAGTTTAATCAAACTCCTTGCCTTGTGTAGTATAATAGCAATATCTAATGAAAACATATGAAGTATGTGTTTCATAATTACCTCAGACAGCTCATTTCGATTTGCTTCCTATTTAAATCCCCAAATTCCTATCTTCTTGCACTGTAAACACTTTCCTTCCTATCTCATCAATCTGAGTTATGTAAATTATGGGGGGGGGGTTACAACTAATTTTTTCTTTCAGTGTTTTCAAAGGCCCAATTCTCCCAGAAACATCTGACTTGGGTGCACACAAAATACATGATTTTTTGACTGAAAAACAAAGTTAACATTCATTCACATACAGTGGTCAACACCAGTAGAGTGGTATTACTGGAGACAGGATATACAGACTTCTAGATTAATTATCTAGAAGACACAGACATTAGAAAACTGCCTTTGTGATACTATGCCAGAGACATTTAACATAAATTAGATGCAGCACTATGGCCTCAACTCTACACTCATTAAGGGCCAGTAAACCAGAAGTATCCACTTTGAAGCCAGTGGAACTACAGCACTGCAATTTGATGTTAAAGAACCAACACTCTATTCTGAGGCTTGAGAGACAGACAGTTTTTCCCAGTGGATAAGAAAAAGGAAATTAAAAGCTAAAATAATACTAGGTATCAAATGTTTAGTAAAACTACCCTTCACCAGCCAAATATGATATTGGGCTGCAGGGATGCAGATACATTTTTGCTGCATATAACAATTGTAGTCATGTGTGGTGGC
Source organism: Calypte anna (assembly GCF_003957555.1). Classification (NCBI taxonomy): domain Eukaryota; kingdom Metazoa; phylum Chordata; class Aves; order Apodiformes; family Trochilidae; genus Calypte; species Calypte anna. Next base: position 127,263,735 of record NC_044245.1, read on the forward strand.
ATTAATGAGTCTACGGAAAGGGCAAATGAAAAGATACCAGCACTGATGCCAGCTCAGTATAGAAATAATTTGTGAGTAGCTGACAATCTGCCATCCACATAGTGTTCCTGCTTTGAGAGATTATTCTTTCCTGGAATTAATTCCAGGCATTTACAGTATAAGTGCCAGTTTGTTTCTCTATTATTTTTCCCAAAGACTACAAGTTGCACATACACCATCAAGGAAATGCAGTTACCTCTCTGACAAAAGGGCAAGAAAACAGTACAAAGCAATGTGATACATAAGCAGAAGAAGAGGAGAGTCTAACCAAGAGCTCTGCAGTGAGCACTGAGCAGCTGACACATTTCAGCAATTCTTTTTCAGAGACAGAGAACAAAGGGTGTTGGAGCAGCTTCTCAGCAAGTGTGAAGTGAGACCCATTTACACCAGCTGAAGTCTGCCCCCCACTATCTATTCTGAGACAAATTATCTTGTAGTCAGTAAAAAAACCTGCTCAACCAAGGAGCAAAAGCAACATTTCCATATGAGAATGAGAGAGAGAAAAAGACTACAGAGATCTGAGGTGTATGAGGTTTCAATTCTCAGCTGCAGGTTTTTAAAATCCAGAACTTCCTCATCCCCAGGCCTCCCTGATTTCTTAATTGTGCCTTTTGTCCCCTTATTGGTTTTGGTTTTGGTTTGTTTTTTTTTTTAATGAACACTGTGTTACTGGAAGGTTGTTTCTTTGTCTGGATCCACTCTTCTTCCATCTCCTGTGGTCAGTGTTTGTCCCTGCCAGGTCATGACATCACCATCCCTCATGTTAAAAAATTGATCAACAGCTGCACTATTTCTACTTAAAAAAAAAAAAACACAAAAAAACCCAACCTCCCCCCCCATAACCAAAACAAAAAAACCCTCAACCCACAAAACAAATAACCCCCAAAAAACCCAAACCAACAAACAAATAAACAAACCAAGCAAGAATAAAAAGGACTTCTGTATTTAGTTCTGAGCAATAGTATGTTTACAGTAAACCACAGGATTTTGCAATGCTGGGAGCAAACAAATTTTGAAGGGAAAATTAACAGAGCATGGCAAAGCGCCTGTAAGGAGTTTTTTGTCAACTAAGTGTCATCTAATTCTAAATTGGATTATTTCCTCTAAAAATTGTGTTACAATGAAAAGCCTGCTTTTTCTCCTCATAGCAAATAGTTTCTACACAGTAAACAACATTTCAATTAGCTCAACTTTCAATCTCTTTTGGAAGAAGTGCAGGTAGAACAGGGAGTCCAATTGTCCAACAAAGCTCCAAGGACCAGCCATGGCAGGACCTGAGAGTTAAGAACATCAGTTTTGATACATCTAGGCTAACAAATCATTCATGTCTTGAATCATGAAGTACTGAGGGATAAATCAGATTGCAATTCAGGGACTGGCAATGTGTAGATATCCCTTGTGTGAAGGAAGATGAGATCTGAGAGGGAACTAACAAACTGCAGGCAACATACACTGAAGCACCAAGCCTGGACTCTACAGCAAACATGACCCTTGTGAGGCAGCTGAATTATTATCAAGCTGGTGGGAAAATCCCTCAGATGCTATTTCTATCTTAAAATCTGGGTCCATGTATGTTCAGCTCACTGCTCTTGCCCACCCTCAAACTGCTGTGCTGCAACCATGCAGAGGCAACATCCTCCTTCAAGCTGACAGTGTTGCTGTCTTTGGAAAACAGTAAAAATATCAGTGCCTGGAGAAGTCATTCATAGTCAAACCTAGAAGTATTTTGAATCTCTTGCTAGCTAGCCTAGGGAAGATACACCTAGCAACTGATAGGTTATCTCCTTTCAACTAAATGTCCTCCCAGAAAAACATTTGAGGGGGAAAAATGTTAAGAACAGTACTGAAGGAGGAGGAACAGCATGGAGAATTTTATCACAAAGGAAATAAGCCATGCAGTGGTGTTTTCTGTTTGTTTCAGGTATGTGTTATTGAAACGGAGCTGCTGAGTGCTGCCTGCTCTTCCCAAGGGATTGTACAGCAGGTGAGGGAGCAACAGAGACAGGTTCAGAGCGATACAAGCAGGTCTGTAACCAATGGACCATAATTCCTTATATCCTGGAAGCAAATGTAGTATTCCTGAGATGCATTCCTTAGTTGTTTAGGAGATGGGTTTGAAGCCTTCTGCCAAAGAAGGGCCCATCTGTTAGGACCTTCTCTGGCTCTGGCTCCCCCAGTCTAAGCAGGCATTCCCAATAAACTCACATACACACCAGATGCATACATCCATATATACCTGTGGCCAGCCACATGGACAGAAAACACAGACTCAAACACAAACAACACCATTGCCTCATCCTGTTCCTCTCTCTAGCTGATCAGGATGATAGTGCATTAGTGGCTCTAGGCACTGTTTACTCTAAACTTGGCCCTGGATCCCCTGTCTTCCCAGTTCTTGGCACCCAAACATGTGGGTTCCCAGGGCCTGCAACCCACTCCAGCTGCTGGTGCAGAGCTGGCAGACCCTCTGTTCTCTGCCTGGCTTCCCAATTTCATATATGACTTGCTGACAAATCCAGCTTGATGGCTGCAAGCAGTCACACACTGGCATATATACCCAGGCAATACACATAGGTTTTGAGCTCTCTGCTTGTTGGCACCCCAGGCACAGGAGCTACTGTGACCTGTGGCACAACTCCAGTGGCTGGCAACATGCACACTCGTGCATGCAAAGCATCCCTTGCTCAAGAAAATAGTTCAAAATAGAGTTTAAGAAGCAGACAGGGACAGGGGCTTGTGTCTCTAACCAGGCTATTGGGGTTCCCCTGCCTGCCCTTGTGACTTTGGGCTCTTTCATCTCACAAGCTTTTTATCACATAACCCAACAGCAAGGTCTTGAGGGAGCTGATCCACTGAAACCCTAACAACCTGTTGTCCCCACCAAAGTCTGCTCCAAGCCTGCGAAGATCTATGACACTCATATGAAGACCTCAGTCTTACTGTTTCTCTGTGCAGTGATTCTGTAAGGCTATTTAACATAGCTGATACATAATTTCTCTTTCTAAAAAATTTTGTGTGTAAAACAGCCAATTAAAAAAGCATGAAGCTTCGAGACACTAAGAAACAGAAGAAACACAGTTCAGCTGTCACCCTGAATACAAATGCTCATTTACCTGTGCATGACCACAAATTATTTTTAGCCTGCATTCCACTGACAGCTGTGATATTTTGAATATACTGGCCAGTTTCAATCAAACTTTTCCACCTGTGACTGAGATCTGTACTAGTGCTTTTTGGTTTGGTTGATTTTTTTGTGAACATGGGTATCTGATACCCTTTTCACTAGCCACTTCAGAAGAAAAACTACTGTGAACTCACTCATTACTAGCTGTCAGAGAAAAAAAAAAAAAAAAGCATGAGAGAGTTAATAGTCTCAATGTCCCATCTACAGAAAAAAAGCCAGTGAGAGTTCACCCTGGCTTAGACACAGAGGAGACAAAACAGCACCAAACTTGGTTTTCCTGGTTCTGGTGCTGGGGCCATATCACTGGTTTTACTGGCTGTGCAGAGCAGAGCATGTTCACCATATGCTGGGTCACTCTGAGTTCCAGTCCTGACATTCAGCACACGACCCCCTGATGTTTTCCTATACACTTCATGCAATCCTAGCACGAAATACAGAGCTGCCATTTTACTTCGAGGCTTCTTCATAGCATTCATCACTGTAGTACCTAACTAGTACAAAATCTTTAATGACTTTACTTACATAACTACCTGATGATGGAGAAAGGTATAATTATCTCACTTAACTAGTCAGGAACAAATGCTTAAAGAGAATAAGATGAGATGAATAAAACAAAAATGCTTGTTAATTTTAGGTGACCACTTTATGATGTCTAGCATTTAATTTTTTAGAGTACTTAGCATAATATAGCTATATGCAACCAGGAACTTCACTGCAGTTATGAGTGGTTGGCACTTTTTATATGGAAGCCCTAATCTAAGTTACGCACTTTCAAATGGAGGAGGGAATCATTATTGGCCACTTGTGAAAAACCCAGTCTGAGTGACTGCCCAGCACCTCACCAGAACTTGGTGGTGAAATATGGGAAACAATCCAACTTTCCAGGGTTTCCATGAGCTGTTTTCAGGTGAAACTATCACCCTTCTTCTCTTCCCATGACATCCTGCCTCAAGCACTGTGTGTATCCTGACAGTAGTCACAAAGAAAGCCAAGGTCCTGCAGGTGAGAAAACTTTTAACGACACAGACATAGCACATTATTTCTGCATCCTCCTCTCATGGAACTGAACAAGCCAAGAGTCCTTTGGAAGTAGTAGCTGATCATACGAGTAAAAGACTATGCTGTTTTACTAGGGTTAATATTTCACAGATAGCCACCCACTGTCCTAATCACTCTCTCCTAATCACTGATTGCCTTTGTCTTAATTTTTGAACACTTGACTTTACAAACATAAAGTCCTCTAAACACAATCTTTCCCCTGATGTAACACAATGGCATATGTAGCATCAAAACAAGCTCTAGGGATCTCTTTTCATTTCAGAAATAAGTCATTTAAAGCAGTGATTTATAGAGGACACAATTTTGCCATACCATTGATCTTAAATATTTAACGAATTCTGGGCTTGATAAAAGCATTGGTTTTTTTCCTGTGGAACACTAACAGGACTGTAAAACAGTTCATCTCAGCAGGTTCTGGGTGGGCATTCTGCTGTCTCAAAGAGATTCAATAGTACCTCCAAAGATTAATCTCACCAGTTACAAATGTGTATTTAAATCTTCGAGTTTTGGTTTCAAGGCACTTCATTTGATCACAAACATCCCACATTTTTCCAAGGCTGTTTTCTGATGTTGGCTGAGCCTAAGGTCTTTAAAGAACGACATTCTTTCCAGATAGCAGAGATAGCAATACTTAGGCCTGTTGTTTTTTTGAAACCAGCTCATCCACACAGAGATGATACTTGTCAAGCAGTACTAAGTATCAGTGACTACTAAGAGTCTTACTGTCATGCAAGTCAGTTTCTAATTTCACTCATAAAATAGCTAAAGAAATGCAGTAATCTCACTTTTATATATACAGATAAGAGCATGAGAAGCTTCTTGACTCAGACAGTAGCCATCATTTTGTATTTTGTCTTATTTGATGTGGTTGTGTATCTCGTTTTCACTGTGAAATATAGTGAAATATCATTGTGAATATTTACAGCAAATACAGTTGTGGTAGCTAATGTGTGTTGTGAATAACACAAGTTATTTAAGTATATAAGTAATATATTAGTAATATATAAGTAATATAAGTATTTAAGTCTGACACTGACTTGGAAAACTGAAGGTAATGTTGACTGCAGAGTTGGAATTCCATCATTTTGACCAAAAATAAATGGAGGGTGACAGTGTGTGAGAATAAACAAACCAAACCAACCAACCAACCAACCAAACAAAATACCCAAAGGTAAACTCCTGATCATGTAACAATTATAAGAACTTGACATGCTGAGCTATTGCCTCTGATGGTCCAAAAAAAAGACAAGGGTCACTCAGAAAATTCAGTAGTATCAGGCAAAACAGATGGCAATGGGGACCTTCAGTAAGACACTAGGACATCCTCAGCAGAGATGTGTTCAGGTGGCATGAATTAAGTGTGAGTTAATACATTTTGGAGGGTTTTACTTGAGCACAACATATAAACAGAGCATTTCTGAAAAATGAGTAATCACAGAATCACAGATTCACAGAATATATGGGGCTGAAAGGGACCTGGAAAGAACAAGAAGGGATCTCAGCAGATCAATAATAATCTATAGTTAGCATAGTTAGCATCATTAAACATGGGATAACTGCCTCCCACAACAATAACACTGTCTGCAGCATTTGTCATGTTTCCCAATATGGGAAATGTCACTGAAAAGATAAATATGACAGCTTGGTAAATAGCCAAAACAACTCTTACAAGTTATGCCTATGTCAAGTAATGTTTTTGACCTGATTTGCACAGTATGACTGAGAAAAATAAATATTTTATTATTAAAGTTTGCTAGAATAATAATGAAGTGATCTGAAACAGATCTGCAAGTGACAGTCTGTTAATTTTAAAGTATACTGTATGATAGGAAGCATCTTTTCCAATTAGCCAGCCATGACTGCACCGTCTTTTGAAAACACTGAGAAAATGCAGTAGCCTGGCTTTGTCAATCTGATAATTCTCTGAAATGAATAGCTAGTAATTACCTAACACAGCTTTGCAGATGGATGCTTTGGCCATCAGTGAGGGCTTTACAGTGTGGCCCTGTGCTAGACTCAGCATGGGTGTGGTAAGGGTTAACCTAGAGGAGAGTCAAAGAGTTTCCTCCCTCCTGAAATCAGTGTCTTTGGAATGGACATTTTCACTCTAGTCTAAAGCAAAATATTTCTAAGCATATCTTACTAGCTCCATGGAAATGAAAGAAGATTCAGACTAGTAGAGGAGAAAAAAATGCCTTTGTGGCCCACAGTAATTTTCATTTGCTCTGTGTGCATGTGTTTGTGTGTACATGTGTGCAGACACACATGCTCTTTCTGTTACAAATCTGTGTTTGTTTATTCATAGTGTATTGCTACACTCAGGAATCATTTTAGAAAGAAACAGAAAAAAACCTACACCTTTCTTTTACCAGAGATTTGGTACTTCTTAAGAATGAAAAAAAGCAAAAAACAAAAAAACCCCAAACCAAACCAACCAACCAAACAAACAAACAAAAAACCCCCTACAAAACAAAAAATACAACAAAAAAGAATTACTCTTTTCAGGATGTCTGTATGTATCATGAAAATAATATCTAATTAGGTTAAGTGTTCTATTTAATAATTCACTGTGTAATGAGATAGAGTAACAGAGAGTAATGGGATTTGTCAAAACCCAAGCCAGTGCAGCATAAAACATGTTAGATATTTAAAACACATTTAGAATAACAAGATCAATTGATTTAAAAGCCACTTATGATGTGCTGTTGTGAACTGCCACATCCTATGGGTTATCTGAAGGAAAAGCTGTTTACTTGACCTTTTAAAACTTTTTTTGCCAGTGACTTTCAGGAGATTATCTCTGTGCACTAGGCAAAATGCATAAAAGCAGGAAACTGTGAAAGCATGTATTCTTAAGCCTTTCTGAGACAGGAGAGAAAAAAGGAAAGAGAAAATACACCTCCCTCTAAAATATCCAATACATAATCTCAGAAGTTCATTATAGCCTTGAGCACACTGGTTTGCATCCCAGATTAAAGGATTTTCAAAAGGAACCATGATTGTCTTGTCACGGTTGAGCTAGATATTAGTTGGCTGAGCTGAGTATCAAATATAGGAAATTAGTTGCCATTAAAAGCTAGCTTCAGGCAGTTCATTTCTCATCAGCCAAGCTGTGTGAGCCTCCTGCTGTGGACAGTGAACATTAGCTTACTAAATACTTTTGCTAATCAGACACCACATTACTAACAGAGGTGTCTGAATTTAGAGGGGAGGAATTGGATGGCAGCTCCTGAAAATCTGTCTGAGGTGAGATTAACATGCTTTTCTTTATCAGAAGGGTTAACTTGCCTTTTCTCCAGGCCTCTATTAAAAAATGATAAGCCCAAATGCTTCCCTGGTTTTGTTTCTGTGTTTTGAACCATTGTCTTACTATTATTTTCAACTCTGGGAAAGTCATAGAGGAGAGAAATTGAGTCAAGGCAGCTTTAAAATTAGATAACAGGAATTTGCTGTATCCATGGTACCTGTAGGAACTTGCTGGCTATGAGGATATTTGTGACACCCTGGCAAACACTTTTAAATAAAATTTGCGTGTTATGTGACTTACAGAGAAATCTGGCAGGACATGATGAGGCACATTTGCACAGCATTTTTAGGAAATAAGAAACTGCTTTTAACAAATTCAGAGCTGACTGGATTGCTTGACCTTGCCCCCATTTTTTCTTAATTATTATTTCATTGGTCGTTTGAAAGGTTAATGTCATTCTCCTCTTGGCATTCTCCTTTGCATTTACTTCATTGCAATAGCCACAACCTAAAGTAGATCTGGTTTTAGCGATTTCCAGGATGATTAGTAGACCCTGAGAAGATTCAGATAACCTGTAGGTAAATGTGTCTGATCTAAAATGGACATACAGATTGCCACATATCACCATCAATATTTTATTGTTGCCTAAACCAGGAGATGCAGCATTCAGGATCAATGGAAACACCAAATTGAGGGTTGTGGTGACCAAACCAAGTTCTATCCCTTGCATGAAGAACACTTACATGAAGAATAACTGCACAGCAGAGAAGACACCTGCCTCCTGGGCCAGGGCATAAATGCAGCAGCAATACATCTCTCATGCCAACCTCACTGCCCAGGCTTTCAAGAAACTCCCAAACCCTCTAGTTTTGTTTTGTTAATGATGAAGTAAAAGTACTTTTTAATTGTGAAGAGGAAGAGAATTTGAGGCACAGTTTTGGATTTTCCATCATCCCCTCTGCCCACCATCTGTAGAATTTTCTGTGCAAAATTGATGGGTGTGATGGTCTCCAACCTGAAAAATCCTCAGTGAGAGTCATTCAAGAGTGACCAAGTCCTCAGTAGTTTCAGACTTTAAGGCATTCACTCAGTTTGACACTTACACTAACCAAAACTAGTAGGCAGTTTTGAAATCTGGAGCTATTATTTTAAATCTTTGTAAGAAATAGGGTTCATTGTTATTACACTGATGGGATTTTTGCTATGATACTTTGTCTTGGTGCTACCATGGATCAGAAAATTGCATTCCAGCAGCAACACAATAAAATTAGGCAGATTCATATTTCAGTGCAAGAGTCACAGAGACAGTAAGGAGCAGGTATATCCAAAGCATTGTCTTCAGGAGAACTTCTACCTTACCCAGCAGGTCCTTTTGAGTCAAGACACTCATGGATGTAGGTGGAAAAGAAGCTTGGCCAAGTTATTCAGTAAAGGACTGAATGGGTCTGAGATGTCTGACTTCCAAACAACCAGCCTCAGAGGTCTCTGGGACTGTCTGGGGAGTGTCTCACACACCACACACAGCCAAGGTTTGCACTCCAGTTGTCTGTTCTTTATCTTGAGGTTACTTTTTTTTCTTTCTTTCTTTCTTTTTTTTGATGAAACAGGTAGAAAAAAACCTGCTTCCTAAGGGCTAAGATGGTGCTGAGCTCTTCTTAATTTTCAAGATTTTTGTACTTCTAGACAAGCCTATGAGAGTATCTTTAAACACTAGATGAACTTTTGTGTCAAAAACCAGAGGCAGGTAAAAGCTTTAGATGACAACTAAGTGCAATCCAGGATTAGAATTATGCGTACAAAAATGCCATTTATGGCCAGCACTGACAACACCCAGAACAGACTACTGCAACAGTCTCATGAAGAGCTGGAAACAAGAAATGCCCAGCAGATCCCAAGCAATGGTCCATTTGGCCAAGTATTTTGCCCCAACAGCAGCAGCAGCCACCTTGGCCTCTAATCCATTCTCTACAATTGCTGGACTAGAGATGTTAGGGCTTCGTTCATTTATTCCCTTTGTTATTATAGCTGCTTGTCCAGAAATTTATCCACTTTTTCTTTTAGTATTGGAAGATACCTGTCTCTACATGCTCACCCAGAACTTCATTCTGATTTTTAAAAAGAAATCTCCTATTAGTGTTACTAAATGTCTGGAGAGTTGCTCTAAGCTCATTTGTCATCTTCATGATTTTATATTCCTGGAGCACTTTCCCCCCTCACCAGGCTTTTCCTCTGCAGGAGTTTTATCTCCAGTCTCTCCTCATAAAGCTGACTCTTCTTCCCCCTTATGATTGCAGCTGTCTTCCCTGCACCTCCTTCTCTGCTTCATAAAGATTCCTAGAAATTACTGGAGATCAAGTTTGGAAATATGGGGATGCAAAACAAATGTGTAGGGATCATCACATTTCCATGCTTGGTTTCTCCCAGTTCTGCATGCCTTGCAGCTACAGCACCCTCTGGAGTTAGCCAAGTCCCTAAGGAACTTCAAAGGATGTTAAACACAACACGTGGGTGGCTTTGGCATCTTCAGGACATGCTCCTTACTTAAAAGCACCTAAAGCTGAAACTTTGCAGAGCACTTGGAATGTATGAGGGTTTTTTCAGATGCAGTTTGCTTCAGGATGTTCCTCTCCTTGTTTTTGCTCAGGAGCTGGTCCTCTCACCAGTGGCATGGCAGATGTGTCCCTGTTGTTTGAGGCAAGAGAGGAATTCTTTCACCCCATGCACCCATGTGCTGTAGACACCCCATTCTTTCACCCATGTGCTGTAGACACTCATTAGCTAAAAGTAATTGAATAAAACCTCAAGGATACTTGCAAAACTAAACACCTAATCAGCAACTATACTTCCAGTATTTGAGCTGCTCTTTCATGGTTTGTCAGTACAAAACAAAATGTAGCAGAGTTACTCTGACTCACTACTTAACAGCTCTGCATACATTAATGACTGCACTTGCAAAAAGCTTTAAATTAGTACCAGTTTGATGGAAACTGTCAAGCCTATAGTCATTGTTTCTGACAGTATTATGTGTTTCAAGTTATTGTACCACTTAGTGCCGTGTTTCCTCACGTAATAGTTTTATGTTGGAAAGGCTGTTTTGTTAAAGACATTTTTACTGTATGGGCTCAAAAGAGGATTACAGTTTCTCTGGATGAACTGATCACATGAGGGAGGGGAAGCTGGTCAATTCAGCTTCCCAATTCAAGGAAGGTGTTTTATCCTCTACATATGGTGAATGTAAATTTTATTGAAAGCCCTGAATTAACTGCAGGCTCCTGTTGAAGCTATACAAATAGTGTCATATGTGCCCTGGAAAGAGAGGCTTCATTGTTTGTCTTCTGGTAGCACTCTGTTTTCTGGAGCCTAGAAGACAATTACTTCCTTGCAAACACAGGCAGATTAAATAAGCCACATTTTGTCCTTTTTGCCATCTGCCCCTTGCTTACTTTATTTTAAGCTGCATGACTAAGCTTTACTATCTGACATGTGAAGGTGGGACATGCTGTTTTTCTGCTCAGCTCCTTGAGGCTTGTAATGAATCCGAAGAAGCAGAACTGATCTGCAAAGGGGTGAGTCAGAAAATCAGTAACTGTACAATAATTACTTGCTGTGCCAAATAGCAGGACTTGGATTGTAACATAACAAAATCTCCTCAAGGAAGTTTCTTGATGGAGGAGAAATAGGTACTTCTTTCTTCTAAAAAAAGCTGGTGGGCCTGTAATGTAGCTACATCAGTGAGAGGAAAAGCAGAGCTTTACCTGCTGTCTACAGAGATCTTATTTTTTGGGTATCTCTTAGAGCACAGGAGAAGGAAGGGAATAAGATGGGGACACTTACACTTCAATCCCAGAGTCAGCTTTAAAAAGACACCTCCCTTTTCCCCAAAGTTTTCCTGCAGGACAGAGAACCTGGTAAGGGGTAGCAGGGAAAGGAAAACCTCAGGTCCCAGTACTGTGTAAGGAGACAGAAGGGGCAAAGCAAAACCTCCTGCAGGTTAGGGGAAATGCTTCCCAGATGGAGCCCTTGCATGGCCCCCAGCGCTGGGGGCTGGGGTGAGGGTCTAGGGGGTTGTTGAATGGTGAGCTCCTGGCCACAGAAGGAAGGGCTGCTACCTTGCCCACTGAGCAATGTGCTAAAGCTGGGAACCTCGTTACTCTTCTAAAAAGGGGATGACAATTGCTTGAGCAAGTGGCAGCATTTCAGCAGACTGGGTTTCAGGTAACAAAGGTACTGAAATAAACTCTATGTAAATCACATAGTGGAGGGCAAGGTGAGGCAACCTCCTTTGTATGTAAGGCTCTTTTGTGTCTGTCCCTATACAAGGATGTATGAATGCACATATATGCCTCATAATAGTGTACTATTTTGGTGGGTTCGCCTCCTTGTTTTAAACTATTATAGCAAGGACTATACCTGAGTGAGCTTTTTATCTAAAACTAGAGTTACCATATACTTACATGGGATCCTGATGCCTTTCTGTAACAGTACTACTAGAGCAGTGGAGAGATTTCCCTGGTGATAGATCCCAGGAAGTTCAAGATCTTACTGACTGGTGTAAACACACAGCATCTTTGACATCCCTACTGCCCAGGCAGAGAGACCTCATCTGGAACAGTAAGTCAGGACCACTGGAGCCCAGAAAAAGAGCAGTCTCCAGCCCACTGGCCAGTGGTTGTCTCCTTTGTTGGGCCAAATTACTGAAATACATAGGTTAGAGCCACTCAGGACTAAAGCCTTGTCCTGTGGGGAACATTGTCTTCTGCTAAAGATCAGTGCAAACTTTTTGTCTCTTCTTTAAAGACCAAAAAAACCCATGAGCAAATCTGGTTCTGCACCTTTCTGCTCCAGCAACCAGGAGAGCAGGGCCGGGATGACAAGGACAACCAGTCTGTATGTGAGTGGGTATCACAGCATGATATGGAGAACCCACTCTCTGCTGGGGGCAGCATCCTGGACCCCATGCCCTTTGTATCTTCTCCACTCTGCCATGTACACAACACTCTTCATAGTGTGTATATATTATTTCTTAGCATGGCATCCATGTGGTTTTTAGCTGCTGGATATCTCGTGGGCTACATCTTGTGGCACTCACACAAAAGGAAGACTGGAGGATGGAGAAGAGGGTTTAATAAAGGCTCACATCTGGTGGAGGTGCAGTCCCTTGTTGCATAGAAGATAAAAATGCACTCAGACAACTGGTGGGCTCCTAGGTTTCCTCTCTGGTCTTAAGAGGGACAGGCAGCTCATGAGGGTGAGCTGTATTTTAGGTGCTTAATGAGTCTGAAACCAGGCCTCTACCTGAACAGTGATGACAGCCTACTAAGTGATCTGGAAAATCTTAACAGAGGCAATAGGCTTTACATTATTTGAGTCTTGGGCTCATCTGGGTAGCAGGGGCCCTAGGTGCTCAATTAATACCGAAAGATACCAGCTCCCTGGTACATTTTTTTCCATTTATTCTAGCCACTGGCTTATATCCTTCCCTCTTTGTGTTCCCATTGCTTCTGTAAACCAGTGTTGTGATTAGTATATTATGACACATTTCCAGTTATGTCTTTTTAATGCTAGGGAGAAATTGCTTCAGAAACCATGTGCATTGTTAGCATATTATTATTACTCAAACAAGTTTAGCCATTGTGTTACATTACTTTCCCAGACTCATGTCTATCAGAGAAACACCATCTAGGACACTTCAGAGAGAAGCTATTCACTCCAAAACTATGAGAAGATTTTAAAATTCACTATATTTTATTACCTTTTGATACTGGAGGATTTGTTTATATCTTGGGAGGCCAATGTGTGCTATGATAGTTGCCCTGATGGTGCGTGGGATCTTAGGGCCCTGAGGTTTAACATCTCTACAAACCAACACAGATAAGAGCAATCTGAGAAGACTCTGCTGTCACAGAGGAACCTAGAATAACAAATCACAGGCAGAGAAAATACAGAGTTTCCGCTTTTGTTTGAAGTGGTGAAGAAGTGCAGGTCAGAGCTATAAACAGGGAAGGGAGGACAGAAAAAAACATTTCTGTCATTCTTCCAGGAGTTGCAGCTACTCAGATAAACTGAGTAAATTGAAAGCTATGTGCAATTTTTCTTTTGTCTAGGCACATGGGCTCTTATTATGTAGGTTAAAGACCTTTAATATCCAGCAGCAAAACAGAAATCCTGTGAGATTAGCAATTGTATTCAGATGATACTTTTACCTTTTCACTCCCTTTTCTAATTCACAGTAATTTTTATTACAATACACTATCACAAACATACTGGACACGGCATAGAGTTTGACAGCCCCTGCCCATACAGAGCAAACCTCCTTAACCAAGTTTCCAGGTCTCAGATAAATCCTTCCTCTTCTTCCCTATTGCCACGTTTCCCCACTCAACCTCACATAGTCCTCATGTGAAGGACGCTAAAGCCAGTTGTATTCTGATGTATATCTTTTTCCAGCGCTTAACTATTAAGGCATAGCTGTGCCTTTATGTTAGGCTGCTTTCTCTTAAGGGAATTTAAAGATGGAGAGAAACCACACTGTCATATCCCAGAATGACTGGGAACTGCTCTGCTTTTTACATGCCTCACTCAGCCTGTGTAGAAAGTTTCCCTCTACCATTCTTTGACTGATGTACCAGATTACATGTTCACACAGCTTCAGAAGGGAGTGACCAGCGAGAATGACAAAAAATAATGACACTTCCTGGGGTCAAGTCTAGATAGTTTTTGTTTAAAACCCAAGAGCTGTAGATTTCTAATGTATAACAGTTATGAAAGGAAAGAATTAATTTTATTTTTTAAGTGTTTGTTTTTAAGCAATTGAATTACTTCCTTCTATAACAGACATCCAATGATCATTCTTCTCATTGTTGCCTTGCATTTACACATATTGTTACTGAGCCATGGAGGTGCCAACATTCTTTAACAGATGGATTTCCTGGGGAAGATCAGTGCATCTCAGCACCTGAGTTTTCCTTCATTACCCATTGTCCCAGGCATCCTAACACCACCACAAAGTCTAGGAAATATGTCCTTTGTTAAGAACTAAAGCATAGCTTGTTGCCTTGAATGTCTGGTCTTTAGGCTAACAGGACAGTGCTTACATAGCTGCTGTTCCAGTGTCTCAACTAAAGTTATGCTCTCCTGAATGAATTGATGATCCTATGGGCTAATGATCTGAATTCTATCAAAGTTGAATGAAATTCCTTGCTAGCAATAGCCAAAGTGAGGAAGAAATACATTTCCACAATGTATTATTCCATATGGATGAAAAACTCGTCAACCTCTTTGTTACTGTCCTTCCCACAGTACCACTCAAAACCTGATATACTTAGAAGACATTGCAGGGGAAAAAAAAAGTCCTAGCTTTTTTACAATCAAAACATTATCCCAAAATAATTTCAGTTTCAACCTTTCTCAATAATAGCTGTGGAATATTGCATGGAGAGAAGGCACTAATAAGCTGGGACAGACCATTTATGTCAATAAAGGTCCATGCCATCACCTCGAATCCTACAAAGGCAATTGCCATGGTTCATGGCACTCTGGTGTTACACGTCCCACAACTTTGATAAATACTTTTGAATTCCCTCCAGGAATAGCTGCAAGTAGAATGCATTGCAGCTGTCTGATCTCAGAGTAACATGGACCAGCAGAAGAGGATTCCAAAACAGTAGGTTATGATCACATGAAACAGCACAGAAACAGAAATACAATTATCAGCAAAAATTCCTTCTCAGGCATCCAGCTTCTGCAATGCTACAGGTCAAACCTAGATGACCTCAGACCCCTAAAGTCCTGAACAGATAATACTTTTATACCACTGATTATTAGTGTGAATAAAATTCTTGGTAACTTCTGCTTTGACCACGGCATTCTCACCGAAGTCTGGTCATTCATGAATTGGGTTGTTTGTTCACATGGACTTAGCCATAATAGGGACATTGAGAGGCTCACCTTCTCCACAGTGCAGACTGTAATCCTATCTCCTAACTAACCTCTGCAGTCGCCCTGTGTTCGTTGAATAAGGAGTAAAACAGAGTGAAGCTTTGAGCTGACCTCTCCAAAGAGACCTTTGAGTGGATAAATCTACTGACCTTTGAGCTTTTGCAGTATGAAAAAGCAGCAAAGCCACTTCAAAGCAAGTTCCATCTAGTACTACAGAGCCACTGGCTTGTCAAAAAGGTCCTTTAATATCAGCTAAGTCTGACATTTCCAGAAAAATCTTGTTGGACATGTTTTACTCATTTTTTTATTCAATGTTATGCAGAGGTCTCTGGCCAACAAAACTGATGCAGTTTTTGATCCCTGTCCAGATACATAAGTCCCCAATAATCTCTACTCTCCAACCCACAGAAGAGATCTGATGACAACAGCTATTTAAGTTGTGATTATCAACATTCCACTTGTTTCCCTGCCTCTCGGAACAGTGGCAGCCCCCAGGCCCAACACAAAAGCTGTGACATGAATCCATCCAGGAAGAGTCAAAATCCAGACATCACACCCTGATGTTTCTGCCCCCTTCTTGACCAGGTACTTGTGGTGTCTAAATACAAGCAATGAAGACATTTGAATGGCAAAGCAGACTATTCACAGCAAGAAAAATCCAGTTTCACTTGTATCGGATCTTATGATTGGATCTGTTTGAGTGAAAAAAACATTTGTGCAACATTTGCTTCTTTCAATATGCTAGTAGGTCCCTCTTACCCTTGCCAGCCTCATCCTTAAACTAAAAATTCACAACTTTGTTATTCTGTAGATGGTCTCACTTTACCATGAGCATAAGTATGTTCACACCAGGGATTTTAGCTTCCTTCCTCCTGTGGCATCATTTATGACTCATCTATTAGCCAGCATGACAGCTGAGCAAAATCAGAGTGAAAGACTTTTTAAATGTCCTTGTGTCCACACTGAGGGATAAAGATCTCCACAATGACCCATCATGTTCTCCATAGAAAAAGCACTGACCATGCACCCTCCATCAGGTTTCTCAGGCTACGAGCCTTTCAGGGCACTCCAGAGAGGAAGGCACCATGTATGATGGAAACATAGGAAATGCATTTCTCCCAGCATAGCAAACATAACACAAAACTACTAAGATGGTTTATAGTAGTGCTCTTCTCATGGTACCATACCATGTGAAAATCTTCAATACTGAAGGAATCTCAGAAATTATCACGGTGAAGCAGCTGTTTCTCATGATACTTTGACTAAGCCTGCTATCACCCAGGCATTCAGTCATTTCATATTGGCTAGGGATTGCACTTGAAATTTTCCACTCAATTCTCCCTTTCATTCTTATCTTTAATAAACTTTTTTTTTTTCACGGGCTGATATAAACTAAGCAAGTGTCACTGATCTGAGCATGAGTCCAGTACTAAATAATATGAATGATCCTCCTTTTTCTTTTCTCACTGTTAAAAAAGCAAAAGTTCAGCTTTTCTTTAATTTTTTCTTACTTTTACTATCTGTTAAGTAATACGTGACACAAGAGAAAATCATCATAAACACATGCAAACTTTATTCACATAACAAAATACCTGAAACTCAGTTATCTAATAGGTATTTTACCAAACAGAAACTTCCCTACATTTAAGACACATGCTTACCTTCAGACATTTTTCCCTGCTCATCCCTCTGACATGATGTGAGATTGAGATGTCCATTAAAAATATACACAGCGTGGAAATGACATCCTGTTGCAAGCAGGACATTAACTCAGATAAGTGATGCTGAGAATCCCCAAGACAAATTTAGCACTCTGGGTGTAGAATTGAAGATTACTCACTGGATAGGCAGTAATACCTTCCTGAAAATGGACCATGCTTAATATAGTTATGGAGAAAAAAACTCAAAGGAATCAGGGAAAGCAAGGGTTAAAGACAGTGGGAATAGCCTACTAAATTTAAAATGAAGGGGAGAGAAATTGGAGTTAGACAAAGTGGAGGTGCTAAAGCCACTATATGGGTGTGTGAGGAATCCATCAAGACTTATGAGTATATTGTACTGAAGGGACCTATATTGCCTTAACAGTAAAATAAGGTTAACAGAGGTCAAATAAGCATTTTCAGTATTTTTTTTAAGAGATCAAGCCAAATTTCTTTGTTCATTTTCTACAGTTCTCTTGCACAGTACATCTTACTTCAGCCAGGTATTTTCACACTTTCCATGGACCTGAAACCCTCACCTGAGAAGCAAGGTCTGTGCATTCCTGCACAGGTAACAGCTCGTCGGCTCAGCACCATCTTGATTTCCATAGTCTGAGTCAAACTGTGCTCCTGCAGCTGCTGCATACACCTGAGCAAATCATCACTAGTGGTAAAATAAGATGTCTTGCTATCTACTCTCTGAATCACTTAAGCACAGCAAGCATGATGCAACTTGATAGGTGTCTTAAGACAGGCTTTTGCACATCTTTAAGATGTAGTACATAAAAACGATTAAAGGAGACTGTGTCAATAGTTTTCAAATTTCAAAAGAATTCCTTTAACTGCATATGGTTTACTGTTTAGCACTAGTTGAGCAAAACCAGACTCTCATAGCAAGCCTTTGTAAAACAAGCAGAGAGCTTGTGATCTATAGGCATGGATATATATATATATATAGGTTAATGAGTTAGAAGCATGTACAAATCAAACTGAAAAAATATAATCAATCCAAACCAAAGGTGAGAAAACAAAATGTTTAGGAGACACTGAATAAGCATATGACAAACTAAATTCAGGGCAAGACCAGTAGTGATAGGCTAATGCAGGTCCTCCTTAGAGTACTGTGTAACCCAGACTAAGATACAAGGCTCATACAGAAGGAGAGGGATAAGGCAAGAAAATGAACAAATACTCAAATAATACTTCTGAAAGATTTAAGTTTTGAGTAGCAGTAGGAAAATGGATGAGAAGGTAGGAAGTGCTGAAAACAGGAAAAATTCAGTACATTAGAAAGAGAAACCAGAGGGTGCCAAGTTACCAAAGAAGAAAGCAGAAGAAAAGAATAATGGAGAGATACTTTGGTTTCAGTCCAAAGTTAGAGATCTACAAAGATGGTCTTCATCTCAAGTGGCTCCCTGTACTGAAGGAGGCAGAGGCTGACATGGACCAGGTCCCACCCGAATACTCAAACTGGAATTCAGCTTATTTCTACTTTTCTGTTCTCAGAAATTTTCCCTTCACTTGTTACTCAGCTTTGTAACAATGTTTGCCTCTTTAATACTCCAGACCTGAAGCAAAATATTTGAGGAAAGTGAGGTAAAAAGGCATTGTATGCATTGCCTGTTGAGCAAACTGATCAGCAGGTCCACTATTCCAACCTGTTGTTTCCTTTGCTAGGAGCTGTGAACCCTCAGTGGAAATAACCCCTTGTAATATGGCAAGTAATGCAATAGCATTCCTGAAAGCAGATGGAATGTATAATATTCATAAAAGATTTTACAGGCATTCCCACATCCCTCACAGAGAGAATCAAAGAAAGAGTTGAGGTAGAAGGAGACTAAACAGTGTGGGTAAACAACACATCCTTAGATCATGGAAACGGCAGGGAAGATATAAAAAGGTAGCAGATGGATGCTTATTCTCCCCTTAAACAGCAGCATGCAGCCAGACTAAGGCTGCACCATTTCTTTACATTCTGGCCAAGGATTCGCACACCTCCACACAGCCAAGGATGGCAGCAGCATGGGTGTAGGCAGAAGAACTTGCTGTTTCTAAAAAATCAGGGTTAGCCTTTGCATTAATTAAGGCATCAGACTCCACTGTCATCATCTATCCTTATTACTATCCTTGGATTTTATGCTATATTTAAAAGCATGCCATTTCAGCATCCTGTATGAATAAATATGAATGTCGAGACCTGTGCACATCTCTTATGCACACAAGACAGCACAGTACATCACGTACTCACCGAATCTTATTAAATTTCTCTGAGACACATAATCCTGTGCACCTCATTCTGTAAACACAGGCAGCAGTTGTACTTCATTTCTCTCCTCTTCACAATCTCCCCTCAACTATGTCCTCCCTTTTAGTCGCTAATGAAGAACTGAGCAGAAACTAAGCATCCAGGTGTATGTGGATAGGGTACCTGAAGAGGTGTTAGAAAAAGGGAAAAAGTTTAGTCAGAAAGGAGAAGAGCACTGAACTCTTGCCAGTTACTTAAAGGTATCTGAGTATTTAAAATTAATGCAGACGACTATTTTTAAATAGGCCCTGTTTGGGTTGGTTTGTATTTGTATTGAATTTTAAAATAATTATTCTAACAGATTAAAATTAAATGGCAAATTATTCCATTTGATCACTTATCCTTCCCAGTCAACCTCTCAGCAACTGTAACACCAATATGTGACAATCCTGCCATCAGATGATAGGCAGAGCACGTTTTAAGAGCAGCCTCTTATAACGAGGGCTACCCAGGCAGAAAAGCACCAAAAATTTGAAAGGAAAACTTTGCTTTGATAAGTTTTGCAGTGTCCTGTCATGCCTGGATTGTTTGCACTGGCCTTTACATTGGATGGGGAAGACTTTTACCATAAATATTTATGCAAAAGAGGCTGCAGCAGCCTGGCTCAAAGCCCCCAGCAGGGATGGCCACTCCCCAGAGAGCAAGCGTTTGGTGGTGAGTGAGAAAACCTTCAAAGTCCTTTTAAACCTTCAAACCTTCCTGCCCTGGTTGGCAGATACTGAATAAGCAGAGGGAAAATAATCAGCAGGCCAAGTTTGTTTTATTATCAGCTCAAACCTGATACCTGACAGGGACTTAGGCCAAGTTTGGCTGGGCTCTTAGGCACATGGTTAAACTTCAAGATAGGCATTGTCCTGTTATAATAAGTGACACTATCAGTCTTCAAGCAAGGTACATAGTTCATTATCACAAAGAATAGGGAAAGGAACTTCAACCTACTTCTCCTTGGGAGCTACGCTTGTATCCTCCATATGAATGAGAGTGTTCACTTGCAGTTATTTGCAGAACACAAACTTTGCTCTTTTGAAAGAGATGGTGATAACTGGGATTATAACAGCTCAGAACCAGGTTCTGAAATTTTATATCTCAGATTGATTATTATAATTGTTACTGATTAATAATGAATATGGTGCATATGTAGCCAAGAGGGATGGGTGAAAAAAGGCCCATATTTTCCTGCAGGGACTTATGATCTCCTGCCCCACAATATGCAGTTCCTCCAGCACATGGTTACAGGGTAAGGAAAATAAAACACATTCTTTTTATTAGTTAGCAGTAATGACCTTTTATTTTTTATTATTTGCACATTAACAGTGTGGAATTGAGATGTGCTATGCAAGGAAGTTATTATTTGCTAATTTGCAGCTTTTAAAATACACAGCACACTATCTATTATGTATCATGCATTACAATTACAACAACAGTTTAATTAATCACCAGCACCCTGTTTTGTATCAGTCTGCTGCTGAATTCTGGGTAATGGTGTTGTTTACCATTTAGCAAGTAGCAACATTTCACTCTGTTTCACTACATTAAACTGCTCAAATAAAGCAAACGGATATTGGAAAGAGTTGGCCATCTGCCTTTATTTTCTTTTACTTTTGTTAAGGAAAGGGGAAAAAAATAAACCCCACCACAGCTTCTGAAAGGAAAAAGAGCACAGCCATGAAACTGATAGTGACAAAAAACACTCTTTTTTATCAGGTCAAAATCTCATCTAAATGCAGTTCTGATGAATGGTAAAAAGCTTGCTTTGTGGATTTGGAGTGGGTCTCAAGACCAGCAATGAAGTCTAATGATTATTTAATGGTGCCGCACTTGAAGCAGGATTATGTGAGACTCTCTCCCCCGTTAAGAGTTTGATGAATAGGTTTTGTGACAGCCATTTAGGAATAAACAAGAATTCATCAGTCTGCATAAGAAGAAGCCAGTTTATAGATTAAGTTTCTTGAGGTAATTCATGAGGTCAGTCCCATTTAGATGTAGACTATTAGGGCTCAGCTTTTGAGAGTGGCCATACAAGGGAGTTACTCCAAATGGACCCCGCTAATACAAAGCCCCCTTTCAGAGGAAAGCCTGAAATTTTTATGACCCTGCTGCTAGGAAGCACATCAACTTGTCACTGTGAAGATCTGCTGGGGCAAGACCTCATCACTCTATTAAAGAGCTCTGTGACCCTATTGATTTGAAGTATTTAAAGCAGGGGTGAAGTTCAAAGCAATTTCTTTTCTATACTATTACTCAGCCTCTCTGTGTCTTGGCTCTAAAACATCTGCTGTCAGTTCCTCTCTGGTGTCTGACTCTGGAATCTGTCACTGGAGAACAGAGTAGTTTTATTTAGAATAAATTGGATTCCTTTTCAGTTTTCAGCATTTCGTATTGTGATCAATGGTTTACACTCCTTCATGTGCCAGGAGACTTAACTGCCACTGTATCCTTTCATGTCTCTTTAGAGTAGGACTCAGACAGAGCTTGCTCCTGAGGCTCTGTAATCAAATCTTTCCATTCTAACAGGTAAGCAGCCACCAGTTTTTCTAATTGGCCAATCAATAAAAATAATAGACTTTCACTTTTGGAAAAGAAAAAAACGAGGAAAAAAAGAAAAAAAGAATAAAAGGACAGGGGAAAAAAAATCCCAGAATGTCACTCTGGGAACAAAATCCTAACAGGATCTTTTATGCTTACTTGCTCAGAGAGAAAAAAAAAAAGGCACTGAGTAAACAACTCCATTATTTTTAAACGTCAGAAAGTAAACCTTGTAGCTGGTTCTCAGAGATGCTTGCTCAGAAAAATGCATACTCCTCTACTTCTCTGCAGAAGCTGCAGGCATCAAGGCACCTTCTCAGAGCTTAATAATACATCAGATTGGGTATATTTATTGCAGAGGTGGTTTCTGACAGCATGGTAGCTATTAAAGGCTGAACAGAGCATGAGATTAATATTCAGTTTGATGATGTCAGACAAAACAACTAAGATAAAGGAAGAAACAATGAGATGGAAATGGTAATGAAATGGTTACAAAAATATTTAAGATGATGCATAGCAACAGAAAGAATTTAGACAGGGGTTTTGTGTGGAAGATAACTATGTACAGGATTACATCGAGCAAATTTATCTGTTATCTTCATCAAGGGAACTAACTTCTGATGTCATGAAAAATGTACCTTTTCTCAGGGGCTGCTTTGTCAAATCACTACAATGCTCCTACCCTACCTGTAGTGTTGAGATGCATTTTATCACATATTCTAATAAATTGCCTAACACAACTGAGATAAAAATGGGATATATTTTAGCAGGCAGAAATGTGTCCATTGTTTTCAATTGATTGGTGCTGATTTACATTGCCTGTGTATCTGCCCCATAATATATGTTGTCATCATTTTATTAATACTGTTTCTTACACAAAGCTCCTTTTAAAACTGAATGCGTTTCAGGGCCAGGGGAAGGGGGGGAAATGAATTATATTTATCACAAGATGGCAACTGCATGGTTTATTCAGCAGTATCTCTAAGAATCTGGAAGTCTGAAGACAGATGTACCCATTGCTTGTCAATCAAAATACATGTCCTTTGCAGCTTTGTATTTTCTTTAGTCAGCAAGGAAATCATGTTACTGCTGTCTGAGGTCAACAGTAAATACACCAGCAGAATCCCTGCCTGAGAATTTTCAATAAAGAAGGGAACAGAGATGAGGAAGGAAGATAATAGTTTGTATTCTGCTCTTCTGAGGGAACGGGTGATAAACAGAATTCTAAACCATTTCTTCTATCTTTCATTTTTTTTTTTTTTTAAATGGAGATGGTAGAAGTCACTGGAAACAGAACACCATTACAAGCTGATATCATCTTGAGTTCATGCTGCTGAATATGTTGGCATTTACAGCACATTCTCCCAGGGCGCATTTCAAAATGAAACTGAAACTTGATGGACCAACTGTACTCCATTAAAAAAATTATAAAAAGGCTCTTTTTTCCCCCCCCCAAGCCCACAGAAATGGAGAGTTTCAACGTACTCTTTTCTGCCATATAAATCTACGTGTTGAAGGTCAGTCCAAAGGCAACAAATCAAAGCATTTCTTTCTAATTTTTTATTTTAGATTATAAATGATGCAAGAATTTATAGAGCATGCAGATTTATTACCGTGTTAATAGGCCCCCCTGTTTATATCCGACAACATATGTTATATCCAGAATCACTAGGAAGCAGCAGCATTTTTAGGGATGAAGAGGGAGGCAATTAAAGAATTAGGCCTAATTACTGTGAAAAATCTCTGGAAGAAACATACAGAAATCTTTTGCAGAAGAAGCACAAAGAGAATTCAGAAAAATATATACATGACCACTGTTCAAACTGTATTTGTAATCCATGAATTCATAACCAGAAGGCAAGCATAATCTCAGCTCAATAACTCTTCTCACACAAATAAATGATGAGAAACAGAGAAAGAGGTTGTGTTGCCTGGAAATTTTCCCTATTTTAGGTTTTTCATGGGCATCTTGTTTCTAACAGCTGAGCACATGATGAACCAAATACTCACTTGGCTGCAACTGGCATCTTGTTTATCATGGGTTTCAGCCCCAGCATGGTGGCAGAACCACTTTGAAGTCAGTTCTAAAGGGACAGGAGAAAAAAAGTAGAAATAACTGCAAGAGGTGATGGTGCTTCACCTTCTATTTTTGATAGAAAATGTTAAAAATGTCTCATTTAAAGTGTTTCTTGCAGGCATGCAAAACTGGACTTGCAAAATATTTACCTTATGAGCAAACAAGCAAGCAAGTAAAAATCTGGCAACCTTATGAGTGAAACCCAAGGTGTTTTGGGAAAAACTAGACAAATGTCCCACCCCCTTATGCTTCTGTTCTTCTGTATGGTCCAGGCTTGCAGCTGACCTTGCCTCCACAGTGTACTCTCCTGAAAAGGGAGAAATTTGTTAGGTGCTATGCAGAGTGCAGAGCCAGAGTATAACCACAACATAGCCAAACACATCTCCATGGGATTTAGTAATCAAAATCTTCAAAATTTCAATTTCCTTGGGAAAAAGACCCAAGAAGTTTTCCTGAGGAAAAATTCCTATTGCAAGGTGGAAATGAGATGCAGGAAGAGGAGTAGCTTCAGAATGTGGGACCAAGAGCAAATATTTGGCTTCTAGCATTGGCTGCTATGACCAGAAGAGGCCACTGGAAGATGCTTGCTGTTTCAAGAAAAATGTATAGGGGCAACAGACCTGTGTTTTGCTAAAAGTATTCAGTAACATTTAAATACAGAAATCATTGTCTGGTTTTAGCTTTGATAAAAGTTCATATGACAGCAGGGGTCTACCAGGGAAGAATTTGTTTATGGGTGGTTTTTCCTCCACAGGCACAACCTGAACCACCTTGATGGGCCAGTGTTTGTCACCGTCACTCCAGCAAGGGCTGGAGTCATCAGAATGAGTTCATGGGCCCACACTCTAAGATCTTTTATATCCTAAATATTGATCTCCTTTATATGTGTGTTGCTGCATCCATCTTTGTTTTTAATAATTCTTCCTCTACAGATGGGTTATCATTTTTCCAATGGCTGCTCATTATGAGCTTTGCCACTAACATAGATAATATATCCCTGTTCTGGGTTGTTTAGTGAAAATTCTTCCCATCCTGAAGTATTATTAATCATGTTGCCATCATTTAAATAAATAATAATTGGCAACAATTATTTTTATTTTCACAAAACCACTAAAATAATAAAAAGCAAAGTTGATATTAATTATTAATAAATATGAAAGTGACATGTGTTTTGTTGGGATTTAATTTATTTTTGTTATCTGTATTACAGTGTCATCTAGAGGTTCTAGATAAGATCTGGTGCTGGATACAAGAGGATATCTCTGGTTTAGGTGCTGCAGAAACCAAATCTTAAATCAGGAAACAGGAGGCAACTGAGATTGTACCTTCATCTCAGGTTCTGCAAAAGCTCATGTGCCTTGCCCAGCCCAACATATAAGGGGTAAACAAATAGAATCATAGACTCATAGAATTGGCTGGGCTGGAAGGGACCTCAGAGATCATCAAGTCCAACCCTTGATCCACTACCGCTGCAGTTACCAGACCATGGCACTGAGTGCCACATCCAGTCTCTTTTTAAATATTTCCAGGGACAGAGAATCCACTACTTCCCTGGGCAGCCCATTCCAATGCTTGATCACCCTCTCAGTAAAGAAATTCTTTCTAATATCCAACCTAAACCTCCCCCACCACAACTTGAGACCATGCCCTCTTGTCTTGCTGAGAGTTGCCTGGGAGAAGAGACCAACCCTCACTTGGCTCCAACCTCCTTTCAGGTAGTTGTAGAGAGATGTGATGGAGGAAGAGAACACAGGACACTGAAGTGGTTCAAGATTTAAAATATGCAATTTTCTAGGCAAACCACCTTTTTCAGTCCCACTGCTTACAGAGTGATTATTTTTATGTGGCGCCCAGATGATTTGTCTGTGTTATGTTCAAAAGCAGCTGGATACCTTCCGAGTAGCTACTTGTAAAAAGATACAAAAGAAAATAGATGAGGAATACAGTCTCTGTACTCCTGAAAGACAGCCCCTGCACTGTCCCACCCAATGCAGAAGCAGAAGATGATGCAGAATTAATGTCTTAAGTCTTCCTCAGAAGCAGGGAGTAGAGCCTGGGGACAGTGAGTGGCTTTACCATTTGGTGGTGCCCAACCTGAGGGCAATGAAGAGGGCAGAGCCCAGGCTCTTGGCCAGAGAGGGAGGAGGGCTTCTGCACAACCAGTTTCCCTAAGGGTGCTCCAAGGTTTCCCTGTGTAGCCTGAGCCTGCTGGGCTCATCTAGCAACCTGTGCTGTGATCATTGATGGATCCAAGAACATTATTATCTCTGGTGATAGAGACATTTCAGTGACATGGAAAAGGCAGAAGCAACCTACTCAGAAACCTGGGGTGGAGAAATGTCATTTCCCACAGGAGTGCAGAAATGTCAGCATTTCAGATTTACCACCTATGTTTCCTGTAGTTTGAAAGCACTGGTACCCCTGCAGAAGGAGCAGAGGAAGCTGCTGTAGCACTTGTTCTTGTGCATTAATCTCACATCAGAAATGAACCAACATGTTATGGCATGTACTGAGCTGAACTGTGTAATCTGTGATCAGCAACAGGTTAATTGGCCAAAAAGGTCTGGATTGTCTGAGCTTCATTTGTGCCATGAAAGTCACAAACCAGAGTGTGCTCCCAGGAGCTGCAGGGGATTTGCACTTCAGAACTGCTGTTTCCAAATACGAGTGGAATAGTGGAATGTGGCACAATCCTTCCCTGTTTTTGGGGAGTGCAGAGTCCTTTTGGATAAGTGCAGGGATGTTTGCACTTATCTTACTGAAAAGGAAGATAGAAGTCCACTGGCATGGCAGTACAGATTAAAATGTTATCATAGCCTTTCCAGATGAAATCTAAGGGCACCAGACAGGGGAGTCAGAGCCACTTCAAGGAGGAGGGCAGAAGAGAGAGATCCTTGTGATAGTTTGGAATAGCATCTGAAGACAAGGAAAATGAATGTTTCTCAGCTGGAGAAGCTGTTAAAAGAACTAACAATGTGCCTCACATTTTTTTGCTCCGGAGTATTTTCATAAGGTAGGAAAACTGAAGGGAAAAGAAAGACTGTCCTTAAAATAATGTTGGTATATTGGACATGAATGATATCATATCAATTCTGTTCTCTGGAAATGAAATTACACACTATGAGTTATTCAGCAAAATCTCCACAAATACAGTCCAGATATAAACCCTAAAACTATGCACTTATTAGCATGATAGCATATAGTGCCTCACCTTTCCTGAAGTATTCTGTTTAGTACTATTTTTTGCACCATGTATCGCTACACTTGGCTCAACTTCATGTACCTAGTGGATAATAAACACAGACTAAAGTGCCAATAATGATCACAGGCTTGTGCAGAAGCAAATATTTTTTTAGGAAAACTAGATAGTACTAAAGTATCTTTCATTTGGTAGAATTTTATTTGTTGTGCAGAAAGAGGGACACTGTCTCCTGACCAGTTATATCATAGCCAGACACTTTTCTAACCTGGAAAATTTGTGTTCAACACTCCATTTTATGGCTTAAAATTGTTATTTTGGATGATGATAAATATCTTAACTCTCAGTGATAAGATTGTGAATATCAATTTGTTGGGGTGATCCCTGTACCCCAACCCTATTTTTTCTGATAATTAAAAAATCATATCTCTCCTCATTCAGCTTTTCTAACTCCTCAGCTCCATTCTTTCATTTCCTGTGCTTTAAACCACACCAGCACTTCTCTCCAGCTGCCACCATTCCTCTCTTCACATTATATTCCATCAATTTATTTTCTGAGAAAGTCTTGCAAGAAAGGTGGTGTGACTTTCCTTCTCCATTCTCCCAGTTTTTTTCCTTTCACAATACATGCAAGCTTCTCTCTTTCCTTCAGTTACCTTCCAGACCTTCCACTTTCTGGAATAATAGCATCTCCTCACTTGATGTCCATTCCATTTATTACCCTTCCTGTTCTTCATTTTCTTGTGAAAGCTTAACTTTTGAAAACAAACTTTCCACCCACTGCCTCTTTAGTCTCTTCTGTCTCACATGTTTATAATAATATAATATTGCATGATAATGTTTTTCTCTCTTGTACTAAGAATACTGAAACACATTTGCATCCTCCAGCACCATTCCACCTATCCATCTCTAAGCTCATGCAGTGTGTTACTCGCAGAAAATCCCCACTCTTGTTCCAAAATCATCTCTCTCCACTAGCTTACAGTGTTTGCTCTTGGTGAACTGTTCCCAGTGAAAATCCTGACCAGCCTTTCCAAAACCACTCTCATCCTCTTTGCCCTCACCTTTGTGAGCAAAGCCTTTTCCAGGAAAAAGTGACAAGAGTCAGAAATTACAAGAAACTGTGTGTCTTTGTTTAGTGCAACAGGGCCTGAGCTAGTCAAACCTTCCAGCAGAGATGATGAAGGTTTCCCATGGCTCGCCTTACTGGCCTTGAAATATTTTCTTTCTTGATTGTTCTTTAGCTCTGTTTTTATGACATACTCTTTAGAACCTCTGTGCTACTTTTGTTTCAGTTTTCTGAGCAACAAAGGCAGATGAGTCACAGTCAAGCCACCTTTATTTCTCTTTTTCCTTTAAAGTCACTTCTGTTTCTCCACTTTACTATTCTGAGCTCCTACCATCTGTGCAAATTACAGCCCTGAGCTGCTTCTATAATACATCCTTATGAGGAGTCACAATCATGGAAGATAAAACATAGGTTTTCATTTCTGCTGTCCCGAGACATGCTCACAGCCTTTTTTATCTACTCTACCAATCACTCATGTGTAATCCAGTTAGCATTTTAGGCTCAGTTTTCCTTTAGACATCGACATCAACATCTATTCTATGCTTAAGGCCTACAGAGTCTTCCTGTAGAACATTCTTCAGACAGAGCTGTATTAATCCCCCCAAATTCTAAAGCGTTTGCCTGAATCATGATAAAGATTTATGTGTTTCCATTTTTCTTGATTAATGCAGTATTATATCACACTGAAATGCTGCTATAAGATTATTTTCTCATCCTCTCTCTGGATCTCTCCTTCTGATCACCAGTTAATGCTAACCTGTCCTGAACACTTAAACAGGATACTCCAAGCTTTTTATGATGCCAGAGTTGGTATTTTCTGGGGCTAGGGTGGAGGGTGAGGGATATCTCTCTAGTAAGCACTAGATACATACATTTGGTTTCATTCAAAATCTTTTTTTTTATAATACTCCTACCAAAAAAATCCTCACTATAGGAGGGTACTGGGGCTAAACTCGGAAGATTATGGCCTTCATTACCACTTCAGGACTTCTCTGCTGATCCTTTAAAAATTTTTCTTAGCCCCTAAATATACAGAATTTCTCCTCATTCTCAGTTTCTTCCATAAAGAAATTTCACAGGTGCCCTGGGGAAACTGCCCATACACAGTATATTGTCACAGCAGAGCTGAGCAGAACAGTGCATGCCTCTTGCTAGGATCCAGTGAGATGCTCCAGCCTATTGGACCTGCAAAGCCTGAAGTGCTGTAACCATCACAAAGACAAACCTGGTGGTAGTTTTCCTTCTTTGAAGTAAAAAGAAGAGTCAATGAATTTGGGATATGGAAGACCCAGGGTCAAAGCTACACTTTCACCTAACATAACCTCAACAAACTTGCTTTATCCATCTAGGAGCTAACACTAAGCAGGGTCATGCAGGTAGAACAGTTTCAACAGGAAAAGCTAAGGAAGTGCCACCATGGGATGCCATATGGCTTAACAATTTGAGAGGTGTCTAGTGATAGAAAAGGAGTATGAATATAGATGCCTAACAATACAGGTGGGGCTGGATGTGGCTGCTGAGTTTCACACTGAGTTTTTCACCACATCAGCAAATATAAAGTTCATCTGTGAAACCATTTATTTCACCTTTATAAGGGTTTTAATAAAAAACTAAACTAAATCAGAGATTAGAACAGAAAGGTCAATGGGAGCATAAACAGACGTATAAAAAGGAGAAATATTTAATCCCACATTACTGTTGTAAGGCTAATAATAACATCAAGGACTGAGGTGAAAGCCTCCTTAACAAGTAAGGCATTGATCCTGGAAGTCCTGTTAATGTTACTGGCCTCTGTGCTTCTTTCTGTGAGATTCTCATTCCCAAAGCACCTTCTGCTATCAGAGCATATGCCTGCAGCCAAAATGGTTTTCTGTTGGACCCACAGTAGGTTGTATGATATCATTATCAGAGTAGACTCAATTCATTGTGTCTCATTGTGGTTAACAAACTGTCTATAAACAACCAATGACCCTCTGGAAGGTTCTTACTTGCTGTAAGGGTGTGCAGGATAATTTGAAGTTAATGCTTGGCTTGGAGCTGATTTTCATGTACTAGAGTAAGATTTTCATTCTTTGTATCTAGTCCATTGTAGCTGAACAAGAAGGTGTGTGGAGAGTTTTTATTACCTGACGGGAAGACCTTGATCTTTGAGTAGGCTTTTAGGACAAACTCTTTCCATGGATGAGTTGGAAGTTAATGTTCATAATATAGTCTCTAGCTACAGTGTCTTTTTTTAGGTAAGATTTTCTTCCAGTAAAATCATAGTCAAGTATATCTGCAGATAAATAAATACAAAAGGGTTGCCATGAAGTTATTTTAAGAAGTTACAAAAATTACTGAGTTTTTCCCTTCACTCTTGAAAGGTGGTTTAATCAGGTTTCTGACATCCCCACTAGTGTTTCAGTGCTAGAAACATCAAATGTAGGGGCAGAGATGCACGTAGCAGAAGCACAGGCAAACTTTAACAGTTAACATGGATCTTAATATTCAAATGGCTTTTAAGTAGTCAGAAAGTGCATCTAATAGAGGCAGCATTCTTATGTAAACATTTGCTATGTTTATCCTGCATCCATTTCTGTAAGGGACCTAATAATAACAACAGAGAATTAAATCTTAAAATTGCATATGTTATCTAATGCCAACACTATATTTAATCAGTGACAAAATGTATTATTAAAGTCACTTTACTATAATTTTCTTAACTTCTCTCTCTGCATGATGGTTCATTTTAGAGCATCTTTGTTTCTGCTTTGCAGTTCAATCTGGACTTGTTGTGTGCTTTTGAAGCAAGTTGCCCTCATTTACCACACTTGCTTTGCATTGCAGCACTGACTTGGATGATGTGAACTGGCTTATATACACAATAAACTAAGCTGAAGCTCTAGAAGAGCATTTAATGCCACTAAAAAGCTTTCACAAAAAAAAAAAAAAAAGTCTGCACAAGTCTGCACAAGCAGACTACAGCCATCCTGGACAAAACAACCAAAAGGTATATACTGTGGCCACAGAGTGACCATCAGCAGTTTCTCTCCACAAGCTGCCTCCCTTTGGGCCTGGCTTGTTAGTGACTGGAGAAATCCCAGAGGAAGGCCAGATGCCTCCTGGAGTGCAAGACCCCAAATCCCTGCAGAAACACCTGAGTTAAGAGATTAAAAGAGATGAAACATGCAGGTGATGAGTCCCCCTTAGACCTATTTGCCCCTCAGATTTGCCTGAGAATTGTTTAAATTAATAAATATCTAATAGCTTCAAATAGTGTTGATGTGGTCTCATGAGGTCCCTGAAGAGGACTGCTAGTGCAGAATAGAGGTGGCAGGATGGATGTTCCTGAACCACCCGCTGCTGAGTGCATGCTGGTTAACTACCCTCAGGCAGGCTGCAGAAAATAGGCTCAGTGTTTGACAGTGGCTGGCAAATCCTTCCAAAATATTTTACAGGTATGTGTTGATGTTTCTCACTAGTTGTTTTGTACGCTCAGCTCTCTGTCCTGGGAAGTCTGAGTTTATTAGACATCCATTATAATTGACACATTGTTGCAGTAGGGGTGAATAGATGCATTAGACAGATGATCTTAATTGGCTTTCATCCAAAAGATTTAAAATAAAAAGACAGCTGAATTTCATTCACATTTTCAATTAGCAAAACTTCCTTTCATTATTATAATGCCTGATGAAACAGCAGCCACATCAGGGTGACAAATCCTGTTATCATGCTTTCTGCAATTGTCTTCCAAAAAGGCGTCTATTGAAAGCATTGTCTGAGCCTGTGTATAATGCTGACAATCAAGCTCTGCTCAGAAAGCTGGGGGAGGGTGTCTGACTGTGATCTATATAGAAATGCATTTCTTTCCCTGCTGCTGGTTCTTCAGTGTTGTGTGCTTGTGCTGGGGCAATGTGCTCTGACAGGCTGTGCGTGCTAACAAGATCAATCACTGAGAATTAGTGGAATTCTCATGCTTTCCACCTATTTTACTTCCTTTTCTTTATTGAGCGTGATCCTCTGCAGGTGTTATTTGTTTGTCAGACTGTTACATAGCAAATGGGGAAATAATTTTTTTTGAGGGAGTAGGTAGCAGATGAACTCATATTGCAGACAATGGTTTCACACTGAAATACTAATCAGAAAGAATGTGAAAATAATTGTTTAGGCATTAGAGGAAGAAATGAATGGCTTCTTGGGGGTAAGGAGCAAACAAAGGGGCATTAGGGTGTTGGTTTTTTAAATCCTTTTTGAACTACTAACCAACCTAATGCACTTGTAATGGCATCCTATGTTCTTATCTTAGCCAACTCACCTAACTTAACCAGACAAATGATATTATTTATTTGTTCCATATGTGACACTGAAGAGAAACATGTGGATAACCAAGAAAATCAGTTCATCTGGGACTTGTGTTATCTAGTTGCCTTTCTTTGACTCATATGCCAACAACCAAATGTATTGCCCGAGGGTTGTTTTCCCTGTATTTATCTATTTAGTTATTGAATTGTTCCAATGTGCATTATTAACTACATCATCGAACTTTTGACAGTCATGTCAGACTTTTGAGTCATGTTCTCTTATATCATCCCACCTGAAACTACACATATGTATACCAATCATCACATCAGGGGATGATGTTCCATTTTCCATATGCAGAAGCTGGAATCCACTAATTTCAAACATCCTATCAAGATATAGTCAGCTGATGCCAGAAATCCAGTGAACAGACTGAAAACTTGGCACTCTGATGGCACAGGATTTCTGCAAGTGACAGCCCTTGCACAGATGAGGGGCATTAACACCTCTGCTAAAGTCTACTTTATCTATACATGAGGATCCTGAGGCTTTAATCTTTGGAAACCATCTGATTCATGTATTCCTTGGGATTCTGGATATCCCTGCACCTGCAATTTTGTCTGTGTAGTCAGCCAGTGAGAGTTTCATGGGTAGTACCTGTGGTTTCACTGTGCCATACCTGTACCAGTTTCAGTTACAGTATGAGAGTGATGGATCTCAGTGACACTTTATGGACAGGGAGAGAAAATTACATTAAATAATTTAAAAGGTTGGTCCTAAATTATATTCTTTTGTACTGATAACATCGTCTGCCCACACTTCAAAAGCCCCAGGGGACAGGTGAGATGACCATTGCTCTCCTAGGAGCTGACTTGTCTCCTCAGTGTAAAAGTCCTGCTACACAGAGCTCAGAAGGAAACATTTCACTGGAGAAAGGAAGGCTGCAAGGCACCTGAGAAAGAGAGAAGGTCAAGAGATGTTTTTTTAACTACCTGCATCCTCTGCGGTCTTGCAGTTCCCAGTATCAACATCCATGTTCCCCCAGTTATTATTATATAAATTTTCACTGCAGTAATTCCCAAAACATCTGTGGGACTTTTCATCATGCTTCACCTTCTTCTCTGCATCACCTTCTTTGAAGGAATGAGCTCCAAGCAAAGCAGGAGGATTCCTAATTACCATCCATGGTGAAAAGGCAGAAGAGAAAAAAAAAATTGGTAAGAAGGAGCCTTGCAAGGGTGGCAAGCCTCTTGCAGAAAAGTATTTTCCATTTCTCTGGGTACTCCTCAGACATGCTGTCCCCACACTTCAGGTCAACATCCCCCTCATGGACTCCAGAGATAAGGCACCTTGCACCAGGCTCATGTTTACTTGAGTTATGTGGAGGAATATTTCCCCAGGAGGACTCCTTCCTGTGACATTTCTGCTCAGCAAGTCTGCTGTCAGCTAATTTATACAGCTCTGTCAGGATATGTCATTTATTTTCATAGAGTACTGTGAGTTCTTCAGTTGGAAAATGCAAAGTAAATGCAGTTACAGCCTGGAGAAATAATGCCACATTGTTTTAAAATTAATTTGGTTGGGGCTTTTTATTTCCTCAGATTTTTTGTTCTTTACCTCAAATCCAACACAACTATGCCCTACCAGACTGGGAGAGTTCCTCAGTCCTGGACCTTCCAGTATTTTTTTCCACTTTTATAATCTGTCTGGCAGTCTCTGAAGGATTAATTAAGAACTAATTTAATATCTGTCAGCATTTTTGTTAAGTAAAACCAAGACAATTTTGCTCTTGGTCAGGTTTCTAGTAAGGAAGAGAATGTGTTTATTTTTTAATTACACACTGGGGCTCCTGAAGTTGCTGTAAAGCATTCTTTATAAAGTGTGAAATGTAAAAACAAAAGAATAAACCAAAGCCTAAACCTAAGCCACTAAGGAATAGTGATGAAAAGGAAAGAACGCAAACCATTTCTCATCCTTCCTACCAGAGATGCATTTTATAGCTAATGCATTTAATGAGTCAACATTGACTTATATTGCCTGAAAGCTCACTGAATTATTGAGTATCTGTGGTATGGATTATATGGCAAAAATAGTTTGAAATGGCTTTTTCCTCTGTGCAAATTTAATTTTATTTATATTCAGCTACAGTTATTTTCCAAGGTTGTTATTAGACGAGTTCATCTTTCCTGTATATTTTAAAGAGCTAATGTGGTTTGGTGAAAAATAGACTTTTTACAGAAGCTCTAGAAGCTCTGGGGTTTGAAAAACACCTGAGGAAAGCTTAACTGAAAGAAAGACAAAAGAATAAATCAACAGCAACAGCATTTCTCTAAGACATATGTCTACTAATTTACCCTGAATAAAGCGTCTGCCATACACTGGGCTTTTTTTCAGGTGGATAAATATTGACTTGGTTTGATTTTTTTTTTATGTCCTCTAAATAAATAATAACAACCTGAATATTTTATTTTTTCCCTTGGGTAATTGGAGGGCACACTGCTGGTGAAAAGAGATGAAGAGGGAGCTGCTCCAGGCACAGGTTCAGTGCATCCCTCACTGCAGACCTGTTTATTAGATTTTCAACCTCCAGTCTTAGGTGGTAGATTGATTTGGCAGAGATTAGACAGGAGGTAGAAAGGAAAGCTGTCTTGTTACTCATTTCCCATATGATGATTTAACATTGACTTGGCACTGTTCTTTAGTGCCCTGCAAACAGACAGTTTTCCAAAAGGGATGGTGTCTGCAGCTCATATGCAGAGCTTTCTGATGGCTCCGCTTTGCAGACATTTCTCTGAAAACCTGGCCATGGATGACACACCAGCGGGAGCCATATTACCAATATTATGCTTGTCAAACACAGCTTTGAGAAATATTATTTATAGGGCTGAATAGTAAACAAATCCATCTTGTGAAAAATGTGCAAGTTTCAGAATGTGATTTTAGTCCACATCAAAACGAAAATGAGAGCTGTCAACTTTTTTTTCCTTTCCTTTCCTTTCCTTTCCTTTCCTTTCCCTTTCCTTTCCTTTCCTTTCCTTTCCTTTCCTTTCCTTTCCTTTCCTTTCCTTTCCTTTCCTTTCCTTTCCTTTCCTTTCCTTTCCTTCCTTTCCTTTCCTTCCTTTCCTTTCTCCTTTCTTTCTCCTCTCCTCTCCTCTCCTCTCCTCTCCTCTCCTCTCCTCTCCTCTCCTCTCCTCTCCTCTCCTCTCCTCTCCTCTCCTCTCCTCTCCTCTCCTCTCCTCTCCTCTCCTCTCCTCTCCTCCCTCTCCTCTCCGCTCCTCCCTCCCTCCTCTCCTCTCCTCTCCTCTCCCTCCTTCCCCTCCTCTCCTCTCCTCTCCTCTCCTCTCCTTCCTCTCCTCTCCTCTCCTCTCCTCTCCTCTCTCTCCTCTCCTCTCCTCTCCTCTCCTCTCCTCTCCTCTCCTCTCCTCTCCTCTCCTCTCCTCTCCTCTCCTCTCCTCTCCCCTCTCCTCTCCCTCTCCTCTCCTCTCCTCTCCTCCTCTCCTCTCCTCTCCTCTCCTCTCCTCCTCTCCTCTCCTCTCCTCTCTCTCCTCTCCTCTTCCTCTCCTCTCCTCTCCTCTCCTCTCCTCTCTTTTTTTTTTGTGATGGAAATAAAAATCCTGGAAACTAACCAAACTGGATTTTCAGGATGTGCTCCTGGGAACTAGAGATGCCAGAACCCAATACATGGTTTTTTCTGAGTTTTAAAACACTCTTGAATCAGCAAAAGAAAACTTTCTCATTAAAAGAAAATGTTATCAACACTTTTTCTACCAACCTGAGTAATGTGCCACCTAATAACTTCTCCATCTAGTTGGAGCAGCTAATCTCTGTACCACACATTGAGGTGCTCTGCTCTTTCTGCCTGGTTAATTAAACTTTTCACTTTGTTCCTATTAATCTGCCTGGTGCTTCTTAAGCAAACCAGACTTACTAACCAATGAGATTTGCCACCTTAGGCAAACACATCCATCACCTTCCTTTTAACTGTGCTGTCTTCTAGGGCTCTACAACCCAAGGTGCATGGGCCTCATGGTGGGCAAAGACTCTGGTTTTAGGGTGTGATACTCAGAAATCATAATCCACCTGTTCACATGTCTCTCATTCTCCAAGAAGACTGGGTTTCACTCGACCACAGCCTAAATAAATGCAATTTGAAGCAGAAAATCCATATTTATCTTATTATTTGGTTTCAGTCTTTCAAACCATGTTCTTGTCCTCTGCAGTCAGTTCCTGAAAAGAAATACTCATTTGCTTAACTTTTATACTCTTAAATCAGTGAAGCTGTTCTCATCCATCAAGATAATCCAGTGTACTTTGTAGAAGAAAGGCCTTATATTGTAAATCCCTTTCTAAAAACTCTTTCCATTTGGGCAGTGATTACATATTCTAGAGATATTTCCCATTCTGAGAGTATAGCACAGTGGAACCTTAATTCCCCTGGTCATTACTACAGTGCAAATAATGGGATAGCAGCATCAGAAACCCAGAACTGCTGCTGGCGTGGTAGCAAATTCATCTGTATAAAAAGTGCTGATATAAAGGGCACAGTCACAGCACAAGTAAAATATTAAAAAACAAACAAACAAAAAAAAACCTCCACCAAATTTTCATTAGCAGGAGTTAATTTGCAATTTGCATAGTCTTGCCAAACACAGTACACATGCTTACAAGTTGTGTAAATAAATATCACTGTCCCTCTGCTCTAGCTGAGGGGCTTGGTATAATTTAGAGATGAGCCTGCAGCTATGGCAAGTGCTGGGAGGAGGATCCCACCTGCTCTGCTCCCCGACCCATGTTCTGAACACCACAGGATGCTGCCACCCTACAAAGCTTGAAATGAGATTGGTAGACAGCCTGACATTGCCATGTATGAAGCGAGATATCCTAGCTCAGGGCACGGTGACCAGCCAGCAGATAAGATCAAAAAAAATCTCAAGAAAGGAGGAGAAATGCATACCAAATAGGTAGGTGTATCTTATGCTTGTTTCCTTCTCTCAGGAAGGTGTTAAAAGTTAATCCTTCAACAAAACGCTCCCTTCAAAGGAGCTGGAGGAGCTGGTGTGTAAGCATGTGATGGGAACACCTCAGCAGGGCAGCTGAGGGTTAGAAGGCAGCATGCAAGGGCTTGGGAGAGACGAGAAGCTCCCCCTACCCCTTCACTCTGCTGCACAGCAGAGGAAGCAGCCACAGTGCTTTAAAATGCACTCAGAAGGAGCCACATTCACCCCTGCAGCCTTCACAGCCTTGGTAGCAGCACAGGAGTGAGAAGCAGAGGCTTGGTACAGGAGCTCTCCTGTCCCTGAACAGCTCCCTTGCTCCCACAGCTGCTGCTCACGCACCTGAACCCCAGGAGGGCTTTAGATATTTTACCCACAAATTTCCCACTACACATCTAGATCACTGTAGGCTTCAGCAGGCTTTTCCACTCTCCCCAAAGATATCCTCAGGCACTGGCAGCACCTGGCATTCAGCTTGGCATTGCTGGCACAGGGCATCTGGCAAGGACTCAGCAATGTAATTTAAAGCCTCTTTTAAACAGTAGTGAAATCATTAACATTCCACATGGGCACCAACAAACACTGTGCTGGAGGGCTCATGTCAGTGCTCCATTTCATTTCCACAAGGCCAACATGAAGGTGCAGGCTCATGCAAAGTCCCAAACTCACTCACCTGAGCCTTTTGGTGAGCTCAAGATGATGCTGAGCTACTGACAGATCAAGTCTTTTGTGCAGAGAAACACCCCTCTGGTTCCACCCTAATGGGACCTTTGGTCTGGAGATCTCATTGTGGAAAAGCACCTCAATTATTGCACAGAATAAAGGTCTAGTCTAGAAATGGAGGCCCTCTCTCCAAAAGAATACTGCACTCCTGGGGCACTATTCACCTCTATTTCTCTCTTTTAGCAGAGATGGTTTGTGTTCAGGTTGTCTTGGTGTTTTTTTAGATTGAGGGTTATTTTTTTTTAATAATCTACTTCATTCTCCCTATGGTTGAATTTTAAATGGAGAGTGGGAAATATATGCATAACACTGAATGTATATTAATGGTGACTTTTGGTTTTAAGAGTATCCTGGATTCTGTCATAAGGCAGACAATAATTCAATAATTTCTAAATGCTTGGTAAACACCACATATTTGATTTACTACAGCATGTAAGATTACATTTTTGTTTGATATTTAGCATAGACTGCTGGTTGAGGGAGGTGATTCTCCCTTTCTACCCTGCTCTTGTGAGACCCCACGTGGAGTCCAGTTCTGGAGTCCCCAGCATAAGAAGGACACAGAGCTCCTGGAACGTGTCCAGAGGAGAGCCATTAAAATGATCAGAGGGCTGGAGCACCTCCCATGTGCAGACAGGCTAAAGAAGGAGCTGTTAAGTGAGTCCAGAGGAGGGCCATAAAGGTGATCAGAGGGCTGGAGGACTTCCTCTGCAAACAGGCTAAAGGAAGATAGGGGTTTGGAACTAGATGGTCTTTAAGGTCCTTCCAACCCAAATCACTCTGTGATTCTATGATTCTATGATTGTTTCTCCAGTCATTTCAATGTATTTGTGAGTATATATAATTCTTCAAAAAGAAGGCAACAAAATAATTGCAAGTGCTTCAGAAACAAAAGAAGGGATAGCCCTCACTGTAGCAGAAAACACAAGCAGTAATTATTCCTATATCATTGTAGGAGGTGGCAAAGTTAATGTGGGTGATTAGAAAGGAATGTGCTAATGAAGTTACTTTGTTTACTAGAAGGAAGGGTGGAAAAAGAGTGTAAAAAAACTGGACCATGGTGGGAGGAACCTGGGAGGGTCTTGTAGGTAGATCCTGGGGAATGGCTAAGAGTATAAGTAGGACCCTCAGATGAACAGTTTGTCTTAGTCCATGAATTCTATGCCACGTATCATACTGCCCAAAACCTCAGATCTGGGACCGATAAAGATCTGCATTTCAAACATAAGTAATAACAGACTGTTCTTTTGTAATCTATACAATAAAGGACTTGTAATATTAGCAAAAATATAATAGTTGTTGTAACAGGCACCATGGCTTAGACCTTGCTACCCTAAGGTGGCTGCATTGCTATGACTTCCTGAAGACAGCACACACGACAAGCCAGTAGTCAGAAGTGGATCCAATTGATTCTTTACATAAACAGATTTATTAAATGCTAGAGTAATACTGAGTAAGGATAGATAAAATTGCTGATTTGTCTTATTTTTGTTGTTATCAGGATTAATTTAGGCTAATGTCACACCCTTTGCATTTCCCCTGATTTCTTTATAGTCCAGTTAATAACAATTTACTGAAGCAGATTTGATTGTGCTCTTTTTTTCTAAAGAGTGCAATGATGCACTTCTATTAGCATAAGCACTCAAACTGTGTCCAATGTCTTCAAGCATTTTATACAAATCATAATCACTTGAGAATTTTACTCTGAAATTAATGCTTTAAGAGTTCTGATTAATTCACTAATTTCAAGATTTCTACTTTAAATACTTCAGTGGTGTGCATTAGCTATCTTTGCCATCCATGGTATGTAGTTGCTGTGACACTCATGGAATCTCAACACTGAAATGCATCCATAGTTTAATCTAACACCCAGCAACAGTGGTGATGGAAATGACTCAAGATCCTACATTATTCACAGATGGTTCTTAGTCCAGGGTCCTTAGAAGATGCTGTGAAACTTATCAGTCACTGGCTTCAGTCCCACACTAAAAAGTAACTAAACCCACCAGAAATTTATTCCAATGAGACAAACATTAACCTTACTGTGCAGTGTATGTCCCATACAAATAAAAAAATTGTCACACCATTCTGTTTCACTCTCTCCTTTGGCAGGACTAGTCAGACAAAAGTTGGTGGATGTTTTTTTGGTTTTGCTACAGGGCTTGGTGACAGCAGACATTTAACAGCTCTCACCAGGTGCCTCTGTGTCTCTTGTTTCATGATTACCAGTGGCAAGAGTCCTTTCAGCCTCAGTTTCCCAAGTTTAGGAATGTGATGTGAAATGCTAAGTGGTATCACAACCTGACTGAGGTTTTCTGGCTTGTTTGCAATTATTCCAACAGCAGTCAACACTCCTCACATAGGGACTGCTCTGCAACATAGTGAATGCACTGGAAAGGTGTATAAAGATATGTAATTTCTCCACCTATAACACACAGTCTTACTGGTAAAATGGGAAATATAAAGAAGAAACTGCTCAAACAATGGAGGTTATC
Source organism: Calypte anna (assembly GCF_003957555.1). NCBI lineage: Eukaryota > Metazoa > Chordata > Aves > Apodiformes > Trochilidae > Calypte > Calypte anna. Next base: position 127,304,568 of record NC_044245.1, read on the forward strand.
TTGTTTTTTCAGCTGTGAGGACACTGGGATGCCAAATGAATACAAGCCACATGACAATGATGGCTGATGTTGTTAAAGATGATCTTCGTGTCCTACATGCCATGCAGAATAAACCTATGATAAATTCGATGTCTCCTTCCACTTTTCTCCATGAGGTTTCCAGGTGCACATTTCAGGGTTTGTGTTCCATCTGCCAGAGCACGTGCCCGTTTGATACGTGGATGGCAAAGGGTTGAGAAGCAGAGTTAAAACTCTGCCTCTGCAATCCGTGATCTCAAGAGATACATTTGAAACAACTCAAAGACCTCCAAAAGCACCCAAGAACATAGGAAATAAAAACTGTACAGCAGTAGTCATAAAAGACAGCATATGTGGTTTAACTGGATTTGTCTGGAGTCCAATTAAGCAATAAGACACGATAGGGCGTGTCATATTACTGGGCCATTAATGCAAGTCTCTGGAGCACTGTGAGGCACAAGGCCAAAGAGAAATGCATTAATGGCTCAGTAATACATGCTTTGTCATGTCCCCTTACTTTTAGAATATGATAATGTTTGTCTTTTGTCATGGTTTAACACTGGCCCAAACCAGGACATCTTTTTGAAAAGAAAAAGCAAGGAAAGATACTCAAAAACTCTGGAAACCAAAACGAAGTTTTTGGGTGAGGGCTAAGCAGAAAAGAGAGCTTTACTCTTCATGCCATAAATACAAAATGGAGAATGTGGGATGGAAGACTTCATTGGCTGCTTGGAACTTCCTGTTACACATCTGACATCTCACTGATAAGTGGGTAGAGATCACTTCCTTACCTCTGCCTTTTGGTTGAAAAATATCCCGATTTGGGTGGAAAATCAAAAGTGATTTATAGTGCTGAAATATTTTATTGTAAATAGGTTGAAAAGCATTTTCAAAAATTAAGCTTTTTTTTAATCAACACATCTGGGTAACATGCTGGTAAGTGTTTTCAGACTGCTGGCCAAGAAAATCAAGGCATTGACAGACATTTTTTGTATGGGGTACTGGAAAGATTGTAGAGGATTACCAGAAACTTCATGTTGGAGCAACAGCCAAATAATCTGGTTGGTGTGACATCAAAACCCAGGCAAATTAATGGACCAGAAAATGAGGGGTTCAATCAATACAGATTTAAATGATGATAGTAAATAATTATGTCAATCAATATGGTTTCATGGAAACTACATCTTGTCAAATTCATTTAATCATGGGTTTGATGAAATTACTATATATGTTGATAAAAGTGGCTATATTGACTTAATATATTTCGGCTGAATGCACTTCAGCTTAGTACCACAAGAATATTCTGATTAAAAATTAGTATCACACAACATCAATATTTCAAATACTAAGTGGATTAAAAACTTACAATATGACAGAATTCAAAAAAACACTGTTAATGGACATTTCTATCTGATTTAGAGAGTCTGCAATGGGATCCCAAAGGTGATGAGCACAATGGAGTGTTCCAGTTATTTTTATTTTTTATAAATTAGCTGGAGGAAATAATGGAAACTTTTTAGACAGAGAAATAAACACTGCTAAGAAGAATTAATAAACAAACTAGAGAATAAAATTAATTAGAACACTTGTTTAAACTGAAATAAACTGCACATCATGTACTTTAATAAAGTCAGAGATACTTAAACATTACAGAGAATGCGCTGAATACCTTCACCTAATCTTCCAGGTATGCACAGAAACAACTGAGTCCCAGATGAAAAGATGAGACAGAGGAATATCTAAGGTCCCAAAGCAGTCTATTTTGGTTTGCTTTTAGCTATACTCTATCATAAACTTGGACTTCCTCCTGTTTGCCAACTAATGGTAGTTTTGGAAATTGTTCAAGCATGTCCAGTGATACTTGTAAACAGGAGAGGGTGTTTTGGTGTTTATACCCTTTACATGCACCTTTCTATAGCAAAATATGTGGGTGGGGTTTTTTGTTTGGTTGGTTTTTTGTTTGGTTTTGGGTTGGGTTTTTTTGTACATCCTCACTTCTCCAGTATGAAGACAGGGACTGAAACCAACAGAGAAAGTGGGACAAGTGGGTATTTGGAGGGTAAAAGGCTTAATTGTGACCAAAGCAAGGTTACCTCCTCTGATGCAAACCTTTAATTAAGACTCCCTTTTTTCTGGGTGCTTTGTATGACATATCATCATGTGAAGGTCTTTGAGTTAGTGTTAATGATAATTAATAATGTCCCACTTCTTAGAGAAATGTTCTGGTTGAGGTAACAATCTCACATGCAGGTTTGGGGGGGGGTGGCAGGGTTTGAAGTGACATGTTCATCGTGATCTAGAACAGATGAGCTCTTCTTCCAACTTCAAAACAATTAAATAATAAAGATGCTTTCCACAACCAAGCAGTGGCCTTGGTTCTGCATACCATTTTCTAGAGGTAACTATAAAAATGGAGCATCATCAGTCTTAGAAGCAGACACGGGCTGAGAAACTTGGTGTCAGTTCAGCAAGTGCGGCTACTTAGAAGAGCCTTAGCTGAAAGTAAAATTACCAGATGGAAATTTAGCTCTACCCTTGCCCAAACCAGAGCAATGGAAAAAGATTCTCTTAAAATTAATCTCCAGTGTCTTCCTCTCCTAATCTAATCAGAGTTGATACCTCCTAATCTAATCAGAGTTGATACTTCTTTTACTAAATCTTGTCTCTGTATATCACCTGTCATAATCTGAAAGCACAGAAGGATCAATCAAGCTGCATTCTAGAACTGAGCATCCTGCAACACCAGGCCCAGATGAGACCTGACATTTTCGAGCCTGATACTAGCTGAGTTTTGTCAGATTCCACCCCACACAGGACATAATGTGACTTTTCAAAGTCCCTTTTATTTGCTATTGTTCCTGGTTTAAGAGGAATGTAACAGGTAGGTTCTGATTTCTAGAAAATAAGTTTTTTCCTTAGATTTCTGATACCAAGCTGTAAGGAAATCAATATAAAAAACATCTATTACAGTCACATTTGAAGAAACATTCTCACAAGGTGTATCTTTCTTTAATTTTGGCTGTTGAAAGAATTTAATCAGCAGCTCCTTTCTCAATTCCCAGCAAGCCATGGTTACTCTGGATTGCCTTCTTCTAAGATCCAATTACTGTATCTCATTTTCACTGCAAGGTTTCACTCTCTAAAAATGAAATCTAGCAAATAGACCATTGCTGAAAAGCAAACACCATTAAGGAGAGAGAAATCATAAAAATCATCCTGTACAGATTAGAAATGCCAGTAAGTTTTGGTATAGAAAATGGAAGATAATACATACAAGGGAAATGGAAAGTACTTTCACTTGTAAAAGAGTGGGTCAGTGAAAAAACAAGAAAGGAACTAGAGGGAAAGGGTGGAGGCCTTTCCCTGTAATTAGGTGCTTATCTGCCTTCATATGTGTACACAGCTTACTCCCCAAGACCACTGGTAGAGCTTTCTGCTTCTGGCTTTGGTGTCAGTACCTGGAAAAATCCCAAGGCTGTCTTCAAAGACCTCAATACGATTTTGAGAATTTATGACAGAAATTTGTTTTTGTCATTTCTACTCTCTCAAGGAACAAAACAGATGGGAGAACAGAAGAGAAATATCAATTCTTCATCATGTACTTACACTATTAAGTAGAGGCTTATGTATGTATAGATACATAGACAACCATGCACACAGAAGCAAAGGCAACCTTACTATGAGAACAACCAACTAAACCTGTTAGGATTCACCTACAGCCACATGTGCCTGTGAGCATGCACACTTTGTATAACTTTTGTTATGTAGCTGAAATTACTACATGAAAACATTCAATTCAGAAATGTTTCCATGGGAATATCGGGGCTTGCACATCATTGTGGAGAAACATCTGTCCTGATTTGGGATTTCACCAACGTACTTTAGCTTTACTTGCTTAATGTTGGTTGAGATTGTACAGTCAAAAGCCCTCAGGCAAATTAAACTAGCCATGTACACCCTCAGGGAAATGAGACTTTAGTTACATGCCTGATACCAATTCATGCCAACTACAAGAACTTTATGATATTAATGAATGTCTATAATTAAAGAACCGTTAATTGAAGTGAGCCAACCAGTCTATTGGAAATCTCATACTAATTTTTTGAACCTGGCTTTTGTATGTAATTGTATTTCAAGATGCCCAAGAATCACTTAGGAAGTGCTTAGTGCATTTTGCAAGAATGGAGCAGACTTGTAGCCATCCTGTTCATTAGTGGTGAAATAGCAGTTCAAATCCCAAGAAGAGCTGAGAAATTTCTCTCTTAAAAAGCTCAGCTATGCTTTTCACTAAGTCTGTATCCTAAAATCTGCACCTGATGATATATTTGCAGGAGAAGGAGTACTTGTGTAGCACACATTTTCTTCCATCTCCATTTTTAAGGGCTTCCTAAATGCAGATACTGTTTTAAATATCTCCTTAGGAAAGAACATACCCATTATCCTATAACACACTCCCATTAAGGACAAGTAAGAGCTATGAACGTGTGAGCTGCTTGCATAAATTGCCATGATGCACTACCAGCTATATCCCACACTCATAGCATCAAAGGGCAGTGCTAAGGGCTCTTTGCAGCACTGCCAGTTCTTACTGTGGGCTGTGCACTTTTATGCTGTACCCAGAGCTCCCACTTGCAGGAATCAGGTGATTTTTTTTAATGTCAAAAGCTCTGATTCTAACTAGAAGAATATTTCTAGCTCACACAGTGGTGAAAAGGCTGAAAATAGCTCCCAAGAGCAACTTCAAAGTCATCAAAAACCTGAAATAAAAGAAGGGAAACCCTATTCAAATGCAGCTCCTGTTGTACAGTGTATAGGACTGGCTAGTACAGTTCACTTACCTAAAGCCACAGGCTAATAAAAGTTAGACCCCACTGAAGTTTGGAAAAGGGTAGAGCAGCAGTCTGGGTACAAAGCCAAGTAAATGTGTAGCCCTAACAGCTTAGTGCTCAAAAGTGAAAATGTTTAATGTTGCTTTAATAATTTTTTTAGGCAGGGAAATGTTGCCTGGAATTTTCAGCTTTTTAAATACCTTACTGAAATGTGCAACGATACATGGCATGGTGTTAATACACACATAATAGGTAGGTGCCAGCCCACCCTATCAGACTGCAGCTAAATATGGACTTTCTTGGGATTCTCTGTTCCATTTGGCTCACTGAACACCCCAGAAATACTCTGACACCAGCAGAGAAAATTAATCACAGTGCTCCCAAGCTAATACCTGCTTGGGTAAACTCTGAGATCCTTACCTGAAGTCAGAGAAAGGTCTGCAGCCCTTCAGGCTGAGGTCAGCTACAGAGCAGGGCTTGGAAAAGGAACAGTAAGGTGCATGTAAGACTGAAAGCATAATTTTAAGCTGCACTTCAAGCTTTCAGAATAAAGTGTGAAGGAGAATCTCCTCTGCCCATCTCTAATGATAATCAAGATAATGAATTCTGCAATAGCTGCAATTTTAACACTTAGTTAAGGCAATTCTCAAGTAACCTACATGAATTTAACGCACAAAAATAATTAAACATGCTATGGAACAGATGCTGCACAAACAACAGCAATCAAATGATTCACACTTAGCAGACCTTACCTAGCAGTTCGTTTACAGCAGTTCTGAGGGACTGAAAGACAAAAGCAGGCATATTGTATGTTATATCAAACACTGCACACCTGACTTGCACCATTTAGGAAAATTCAATAATTTTAATCCATTTTCATTTTGTGAGACCTTTTTCTTCCTGATAGTATTTTATATACTTTTATATGCGAATGTATGCAGACATATAGACACACAAGACATACCCTTAGCAGTTCCATCAAAATCTGTTCCAGAAATTATATTGTATTTCATCTCAGCAGCATACATTAAAAAAATAAAATAAATCTAAATGCACAAAACTCACAATAAAAAAATAAATTCCAGATGCAAAGAACTCAGAGTAAGGTTTGAACATGGCTTAGGTGCACTTGCATGTAGAAAAGGCAGAGCCATGTGCCCACTGAAAGCTCTCATGATTATTCATTCAGACTCATCAACTGCAAGCCAAAAGAGCAATCTGGTGATTTTTATATATAATCATGCAAACTGTTCATGGATCATGTGGCAAACATATACATATCCAAATCTTTCATATGCTTGTGGATTCTGGACACTGGCTAACAACCAAGGCATGTTATCAAGGTATGCTCATTTTATATATTGGCTACCTTCCAGGTACTCCCTTAATAGGCAGTAAATAAGTATTAATAATAATAATAATTAGCCAAAGTTTGGAGATATCTTGCCTCATATACTACCTTGCCAAGGTGGAGGCTGGGCTAGGCATAAAGAAGCCAATAAACTGCCCTAATAATTAGGGGAACCTGTCAGTAAAAGAAAGAGAAAGCTAAAAGGACAACAAAAGAGAGCTGATTTACATGAAACTTTCAGCTTGACTTAATGTGCACAGCTCCTGAGAAGGTTTCAGGGCCAAATTCAGCAGTGACAAAAGTGGTGGTGTAAGTTAGATATGTGTCAATCACAAGAAGAGTGTCAACTGGGAGAACTGGCAACATACTTAAGTAGCACTTCCATGGGGTGATTTGATGATGGATGGTTGTGTGATCTAAATTGTAATTTATGCATTGTGGCAACTGAAGTGGAGGTTGGCAGCACAGAGAGTGGATGACAAGGGTGAAAAAAATAAGACAGGCTTTCACCTTTAGTGACAATATCTCCATCCTTCCAAAAACCACAGTGGGGGGATTCCAGCCTGCCATTTTCTAGGGCTGAACATAACCACCACAGTCATTCACAAATGTCAATTAGAAGTATTTTGCTGATTTACTAAATGATCTTTGACACTTTGACTTCTTTTCCTTGATCTGATTTCACCTGAATTGTCTCAATTGCAATTCAAGGAGGGGGGGGGGGGGGGGATATCTAAATTTGAAATTCAGAAACTTAAGTGAAATGTTATTATTCTTTCCTTTCCCGTTTCATTGTATTCACAAGTAACATGGTGAGCAACTACCTGTCCACCACTTGAGGTCATCTCTTCTGAACGTATTAAAGATCATAACAACACAGACAGCAGCAGCTCTTTTGTTCTTCAAGGCTCTTGCTGTACGAGGAATGACTCTGATGCTGCCTTATGCCAACCTGTTTTAGTTGACACAGGAAGAGATGAATAAGCCAGATCTGTCAGAGCTGAAGAGACAGAGAGCCACCAGCAATTCTCACCATTAGTGATCCTTTGTAGAGTTGCCAGAATTCTCCAGTAAAGCTGTTTTTTGGGCAGCAAGTTGAATTTTTCACATAAATGGATGTTTTTTGTTAAAGGAATATCTATTTTTTTTTCCTCTGGCTATTTAAAGTTTTCATTGAAAAACTGTATAGTTCAATTTCCAAGGTCTTTTTTTAAATCCCAGGCAGAGTACAAATCAGAATCAAAGCAGTTTTGATGCAGGAATGCTTCTGTGATACCTGATTCCTGGTCAGACGCTTCATGACCTTATTGACCTGCATGGACTGACTTTCCTAACCAGATCAGGCTTTCCAGATGCATCGTGGTCAGAGCCCTCCCCAGGCAGTTCTGCCATGGCTCCAGACAAAGAGAAGCTATGATGTATTGTGGGCTCTACTCAGAAAGTCAAGACCCCAAAATAGATAAAGGGCTGAACTATAACCATAACACAAGACACTGGGATATATCTGGGGTTGCAAATTGCATAGTTTATCTTCCTGCTGAAAAGTTTTCTTCAGCAAAATCCCCTCAATTTTTTAACCAGCTCCAAGCCTTTGGTTTTGACACTGATTTCCCCGCATGTTCTCCCCTGATTGCCTCAGCCAGAGGCTGGAAAAACTGATCAGGCATTTGGGAGGATGAAGGGATTGCATCAGGGGATGGGGAATTTGTCTTTTTTTTTCAGTGGGCAAGAACAAAAGGAACAACACTTTCCACTTTGCACCACACGTTTTAGCTGACTGGGATGTAAGAAGTGTTCTAATGTTTTGGGTTTTCATAATTTCAGTGCTGTGGGTTTAATTTCTAGAAAAGGATGCTTAAAATAACAGAGTGAGGCTTTTAATGCTGTATTTAAATCCATAATAAATTAAATTTAAACATTAATGTTGCTGCTAAATTGAGCCTTACCTTAGAAAAGCTGTTTCTTAAGTCAATCTTTTGCAATACACAAGTGTACAAGAAACAGTTTGCTCCTGCTATCACTCCTGTAAATTCAGATATATCAGGCAGTGGACACATAAGATGTTTGGTTGAGGAATCAAGGTAAAATGTAGAGAATTTATTAAAATAAGAAAAAAAAGAGTGAAAAGAGTCAGGAACAATCTGAAAACTAGCAGTGGTAGAGGGATTTAAAATATTTTTAAAAATATTTTTAGCACAGTAATAACACAAGAGTTTCCTTATATTTCTTTATTAAAATTAAATTAAGAAATTGAGTATGCACGTGAAAAGAAGTATGTTTTACCTGAAGATGGAAGATACTTGCCATGTTTTATGATCTGTTTACTAATCAGCAGGAACATCCAAGGTGGGTGATGATTAAGTGACAGCAAGCAGTGGCCTGCAAGATTTCCGGACAGCGAGTAAAGGAATTTATTGTCACTTCACTGACTTTGAGCAACCAAGTGGCTGCCCAAAAGCAAAGCTGCATGAGCTTGCCAGGCCACAAAAACTCACAGGCTTTCTCTGTGTCCGGATAGAAGAACCCACTCTTTGCATTTGGAGTATTTAATATGCAAAATTCCTTCAAACCACCATTCTGAATTTTCATCTTTGACATACGTTCAGCAAATAGAAAAAATTAAAAAGTAATGAGGAGAGTTCCCAACTGCTTTGAGAAGATTCCACATATGTGCTAATTAGTGATTCTGTCTGAAAATATTCCCTGAAAGCTGTACGGTAGTGCAGCCTGGGATAAATAATGCAAATGCCCCATGGCACTGTCACAAACACCACAATCAGTGCTGTTTGCGATTTCAGTGAGACTCTCCAAGTTCTGCACCTGAGACTAAAATATTAATGAAGTAAAACTGTAGTAAACAAACCTCCAGTCCTATTCCCCCACTCACAGTCAGCACACGGGTGCTCACACACCCTGCACCCACTGGATTTCTTGGCACAGGATAAGAAGTATTTTAGGAAGATGAGAGTTGACTTGTGAATGTTTCCTTTGTAGATAAAACTACTCCTCCCTGCCATTGCTACACCAAGTGTCTCTTCATCACTGGACTTGTTCCTATGCAGACTTTTGACACTAGAAATGAAAGGAGCATGGCTGCACATTAACAGCAATACCAGCAGATCCTCTGCAGCCTGGACTCACTGACCACCAACATGAAAAGCAAACAAAACAAACCAGTGGTCTGCACCCATTTCCAGTTCCCCCACCATACAGACACTTCAGGGTTGCTGTACAGCCAGAGGGCTGGCAGAAAGTTTTGCTCTGCCTTGAGACCTGAGCCAGGGTCAGGACTAGTGACTAGTGACCGGGCAGCTCCCCAGCTCAGCTCTCTGTGCCCATAATACCACCCCATAGATTCACATGCCCACAAAGCCCATCCACATTTATGACACGTGGTGTCAGAGCATGCCAAGGTACAGCTCTGTAAACAGAGAAAGGGCAGTAAAGATATAAAGAAACCTCTGGCACGCTCTCCCCTTGGTAAAGCAGGCAAATCTTCAGGTCCGAGTTGGCCTTTAATACACATTTTCATTTACTACAAAATCCAAGCCCATCCTGGAAAGTGGTACCGGTCTCTAGAAGCACAAATTCCACTGACTTGCAGCTCAAAGCAAAAAAGTTCCTGAGCAGTGCTATCTATCTAGCTAGCTATCCGTCTATCTATCTAACTGCATAGCAGGCCGCCACTGACTTCTGTGGAGGTTAAGTCTTTAATCTCCTTAGATATTTTAGAAAATATCACTCAGTTAAGTGCCTAAACCACGTCTGAAATAGCAGCTAAGATTACCAAGCAGAGAGGCTTGAAAGACCTTCATATGGCACTCTCCTGGCTGACACAGATGCATTTCTGTAGTTAAATTTTGCTCTCCTACGAATACAGCTTCTCTGATGGCTGAATCACAGCTATTCCAGGTGTGAAGCCAGAGTGAAATGCAGAGCAGATTTCAACCCCTAATGATTGTTCACAAGCTGTTGTCCAAATTACAAATACGCATTAACCTGTTCACTCATATTTTATTCTATGGTCACGTACCACAAATCATTTTATCTTATAGTTACTTCACATCCTTGAAGACCCTTATAAGAGGTTACAGCCCTGCTGTTTCAGCCTGGTGTTACAATATCTGCCCAGCCACTCTGGCATGATTCAGCATCAGAAACTAGATTATAAATATTGGTGGGGAAAAAAAAATAACTCTTAATAATTTGGTAAATAGGAGATAAATAGCATCATTAAGGGAGCTTCTGTCTGTATAGATATCTACTGAGAAGTTGAAGATGAGAGACAGAGGTCTCAGAGATCCTAATCTACCGTCAGAGCCAGTTTTCAGACCTTCTTTAGGCAGTGAAATCTGTTCCCTCTGGTCTGCAGAGCACCTGTGTGTGCTTGCCTGTGTATACCTGAAATCTTTCTCCACCACCTGTCATTGAACAGTGGCTGTCCAGCTGGAACTTGAGGATTCTGGGACACTCAACAGAGTGGGAACATCGTATTGCCTTGATTATTGTTATTTTACCCTGTAACTTAGGAAGCAGCATTCAAGGTCAAGTTCATGTACCCCGAGAGGATTAGCGCCAGAAATGTTGCCTATCTTCTAGTACCTATTTTAGGAATAAAATTCTCCTCAAAAAGCTATAGTCTGGCCTAGACTAGCCCATCACAATAACAAATTAAATTTTACAGTGGCTGGAGAGGCTCTAATGAATCCTGTGTTCAGCAGATTGTTATCACCTGCCATCAGCCTTCCTACCATTGCCTTGTGCCCCCTTTTCCCTCTCCCTCAAGCACCTCCTGGATGCCTCCCAGCCCAAACCATGACTGCAAAATATCCCTGTTGTATAGATGGCTTCTTAACCTCATTTAAATTCTTCCTTCAAGCTACCTCCACCATGATGCCCTCAAATTACCACCATCTTTTAATGAGAAGGATGTTATGCATACCCATTTTATCGTTATTGTATTCTCTCAGCCCAGCTGCCTTCCACCCGGTAGCTCCTGCCTCTTATGCAGATTGCAAGCTCTCTGGGGTGCCAACTGCTCTCTTCCTTGCATGTCTTCACAGTCTGTACCATGAAGGAGCCCTGAACCTGAATTGGGGCCCCATAACGCAAATAACTGGATAAAAGAATAATTTTTTAGCCTGGATTGCATATCTTCTTCTGCAACAAAAAAATAAAGCTATTTCCCCAGGCTGTCAGAGGCACTTTCATGTGTCAGTATCACAACTTTCTTCTGGTGATGACAATGGTGTATCCAATTTCTAGGCACAAGAGGGAACGTTTGCTGTGTGTGGATGCTCTGCATCTAGTTGTGCCATGGACAACCAAATGGCTTGTAGGGAAGAGATGTGCCACTGGGAAGGCAGGTTTCTGTGGGATGTTATTTTTAGTGTGGGGAAAACTGGGGAAGAGGTTGTTGATGAGATTTTTCCAGTGTATGATCTCTTTCCTTTCAAGGAATGTGATATTTGGGTTGTGGTTTGATTTTGTACCTCATAATCATGAAGGAAGAAGCTGTGTAAAGTTTGTTTGCCCAGATTTATTATTAATTTCAATTTGGCACCCAAGGTTACACATACACTGAAGTGAAATCACGACTGCAAGTCTGGCTGTGAAGCAGGCAATTTATATCTGCATTCAAAATTCATACAAAGAATATTATATTATCAGCAGGTATGTGATCTGTCTTCCTCCCATCTAGAGCAGTCTCAGAAATATTCAGCTGCTGTAGCTTTTTTTTCAGCTCACTCCTTGGGTAATTGAATCCAACTATTAGCAGCCAGGTACTGAAGTTTTTGTCCCATAAGGATTGCACTTCTTGGTACAAAAAAAGGTCAGCTCAGTCAGTAAGAAACATTGATCTATACTGTCAGCACGTCGCACCAGTGGTTTCAAATACTCAAGAGTCTGACCATAAATACATTTTCAAACAGTGGCATCGCTTTCTTCTGCAGAAAAATATGTTTCCACTCAGAAAACACAGCAAAAAGAGGTACTTACCTATTGCAAGGAAAGTTATATATGCATGTTTCACAAATAATTCATACTTCACTGAAGGTTCCACCTGACATGCTACATACTTAACTCTATAATTTTTAATTTAAATTACCATGTCCGGTAAGATCATGGAGATCTTCCTGGAAGCACTGCTGAGGCAGAAGAATAATAAAGAGGGGATTGAGTATAATCAACATGGCTTCATCAGGGGAAAATAGTGCCTGACAAAGCTGGTGGCCTTCTACAAAAGGTCACAACATCAATAGACTAGGGAAGAGCAACCAACATCATTTACCTGGACCTGAGCAAAGCCTTTGACACAGTCCCACACAACATCCTGCTCTCCAAGCTGGTAAAACATGGGTTTGATGGATGGACCACTCGGTGGATAAAGAACTGACTTGATGGCCACACCCAAAGAGTGGCTGTCAATGGGTCCATGTCCAAGTAGAGGCCAGTGACAAGTGGAGTCCCACAAGGATCAGCACTGGTATCAGTCCTGTTTAACATCTTTGTCAGCGACATGGATGGTGGCATTGAGTGCACCCTCAGCAAGTTCCCTGATGACACCAAGCTGTGTGATGTGGCTGACACACTGGAGGGAAGGGAGGCCATCCAGAGGGACCTTGACAGGCTGGAGAGGTGGGCCCATGCCAAGCTCATGAAGTTCAACAAGACCAAGTGCAAGGTCCTGCATCTGGGTCGAGGCAATCCCAAGCACTGATATAGGCTGGGCAGTGACTGGCTTGAGAGCAGCCCTGAGGAAAAGGACTTGGGGGTGCTGGTGGATGAGAAGCTCAACATGAGCCATCAGTGTACACTTGCAGCCCAGAAAGGCAATCATATCCTGGGCTGCATCAAGAGAAGCGTGGCCAGCAGGTCAAGGGAGATGATTCTCCCCTTCTGCTCCACTCTCATGGAATCCCACCTGAGTACTGCATCCAGTTCTGGAGCCTCTATTACAAGAAACATGAGGAAGTGCTGGAATATGTCAAGAAAAGGGCCACAAGGATGATCAGAGGGCTGGAGCACCTCTCTTACAAAGACAGACTGAGAAAGTTGGGTTTATTCACTCTAGAGAAGAGAAGTCTTTGAGGAGACTTTATTGTGGTCTTTCAGTACCTCAAAGAGACCTAAAAGAAAGCTGATGAAGGACTCTCTAGGATCTTGGGTAGTGGTAGGACTAGGGCAAATGGGTCAAAACTAGAGTTAGGTATATTGAGATTAGACATTAGGAAAAAGTTCTTCACCATAAGGTGGTGAGACACTGGAACAGGTTGCCCAGGGAGGTGGTGGAAGCCCCATCCCTGAATATTTCCAAGGCCAGGGCTGGACAGGGCTCTGAGTAAGCTGATCTAGTGGGAGGTGTCCCTGCCCATAGCAGGGGGGTTGGACCTATGTGATTTTCAAGGTCCCTTCCAACCCTGAAAATTCTACGATTCTATGTAAATAGGAAGCTCAAGTATCAACATCTTCGAAATAAACTTCTGATTTTCTCTCTTGCCTAATGCTTTCAAAGTGTCCTTTCCACTTCTGACCAGTACATTACTCTTGCATCAGCTGTCTTCCAAACCTATAAATAAGAATTACTGTTTCACCTTCTATATTAAGATATTTCAAATAATAATTAAAAAGGCCTGCCATTTTCTTAATGCTTAAAAACTCCATCCTGAACCCATTCCAGCAGTCTAGCTGAATTTCTCAGTAAAACAATAGTTAAACAAGTAAACAATTTAGCTTTGCAATGGAAAAAAAGTACTTCGTTGTCTGTAGGGAACAGGAAAAATGTTTGGGCAACTCAGAAAAATGAAAGAAAAATGAAAATGGCTCAGACTCTTTTATCATGAGTATCTCTTTGTTGATCCCCCTGACAGTCTACACAACTGACATGAGGCAGGCAGGTGACCACACCTGCCTTAATATTTTGTCCCAGCTTTACACATAAAAAGCTTGTGCTGCACCTTGTAAGGACTCTACTGAAATCAATAATAGCTGTCCCAGCAACTCAAAATCTGTAAGTCATGTTCCACCTATTAATCAGGATATGCTCATTAAAATTGCTTATTTTAAAAACAAATTTATTAGGGGTATTCCAGTCTTTGTTATTTTATAATCCATCAACTGTGCCTGTACTATTTCCTTAGTCTCCAACTTGAGTGATAACATAAATAATGGCTTCTGTGGAGTCCTGTATGTATTTTCTCTTTTATAGAGCAGGACCCATAGGCTACATTACTAGGTTTCTAGTCTGTGTCTTGCTTGAACAAAATTTCATTTCATTATTCCACACAATGCTTTAATTATGGGCTCCAGTTTCAAGTGTTAGTGCTCCACTCCATTGCTTCTTCCCCAGTTACTGGTACTTTAATTCAGCTGCTTATTGAGAGCTGATCACAGGACATTTTAAACTGATGACTACTACACAGAAATTAGACCACACATTTCCTGATTAAATTTAAGTTTTCAGTTTTTGAATTTTCAGTTCAGTTCAAAAGAATGGGAAATGAATCAGTAATCAGTGATTTAAAACCTGACAACTATTCTGGACACACCTGCACACTGTGCTCAGGGTGGGCTGGACAGCCCACCTGGAAAAGGAGGTACAGCTGCCTAAACACTCATTTAGCTCCTTTTACTCTTTGCACACCTGGATACTGCAGATGCTGTAGGCTCCAGTTTCAGTGAGTCCTCACTGATGGTGCATTAGACAAAATTTGTATCCCAAACATAGCTGAGGGATACCAGGCCTCTCTCCTCCATTTGTCCAGAACTCTCACCAGTTGTTGTTTTTTTGAAAATCAGGATAAAATTCAAAGAGAACAATCCATGCTGAACATACTGCAGAGTGTGGTACCCCAACCTCAGAGACAGTAGTCTCAAAAGGACAAAGTTAAATGACCCAGGTGCTGCCCTCACCCCCAGGATGTCTGCACATTACCTGGAGAGTGGTGTGGCTCATGACTGAGTATCTCTCACTTCATGTCTCAGACCAGTGTCATGTTCCCATGGCAGCAGCAGGAAGCCAGGAACAGACCTGTTTATTACCTAGAAGGGTACCAGTGCTGCTTTCGGTGCTCCCTGCTCCCTGGTCAACAGGAATACGGTCTGTAGGGCTCCATCCTTCATTCTGTGCCACCTCAGCTGCAATGTCCCCACGCCCAGGATAAATCTGTTTGACAGACCCCATCATCTTGCTTAGCCCTCCTGCTCACTGCCAGCTCCTGCAATGGGAATGAACTCATAGGTCAGGGAACACCGCAGGAACAAGATTTCCAGGGGAGTGCCCAGAGTCTGTGGGGAGCCCTTGGCTGGATAGAAAAAAAACAGGGGGGAGAAACTATTTCCCAGGGCTGCAATTACTCACGGGAGGTGCTGAAATGAGATGATGAATGTTAATGCTTGGGCTAGCTGGGAAATGGCAGCCTCTAGGAGTAAATGTGGGTCTATTAAAGAGGGAAGTCACCCTTTGGGGACTGCAGCGGGGGAGGCGGGGGGAGAAGAAAGAAGCTGAACTTTCAAAGCGGGAGGTTGAGCTGTGGCCTGTATTTTCTTCTCAACCCACACTGCAGTGCTTATTTGCTGCTGGGGCTTATTAATTTTTCACTTATGCCACGCTAAAAATAGTTAATTATTGAAAATGCATATCCGTCTGATGGTGAAAGGCTGTCTCTTCCAAACAGGTGACTGGTTCAGATAACCCCAGAAGGCACTTCTGAGTCTTCTAGACCCTTGATCAAAATTTCTTTTTTAATTTGAAAAGAACAGAGGTGATTAAAACTGAAAATGATGGTGAGCCTAATGAAAGATCCCTCCCTCCTTCCCCAAGAGCTTGTGTAGTGGTCTGACTTTCCTTTCCTTTCCTTTCCTTTCCTTTCCTTTCCTTTCCTTTCCTTTCCTTTCCTTTCCTTTCCTTTCCTTTCCTTTCCTTTCCTTTCCTTTCCTTTCCTTTCCTTTCCTTTCCTTTCCTTTCCTTTCCTTTCCTTTCCTTTTCCTTTCCTTTCCTTTCCTTTCCTTTCCTTTCCTTTCCTTTCCTTTCCTTTCCTTTCCTTTCCTTTCCTTTCCTTTCCTTTCCTTTCCTTTCCTTTCCTTTCCTTTCCTTTCCTTTCCTTTCCTTTCCTTTCCTGTCTCCTGTCCACATTAATATTTTCAGTGTCATGCTGGTCCTTTGATTTAAAAAAAAAATCAGATGTAGAGATTTTGCTGTAACAATAGAACAAATGTGTGTGGATAATATTACTCACAGCGCTGGTGAGAGTTCAAAGGCTGGAATGTCCAGACTAAATACACAGCATAAAGATCACTTCTTTAACATTTCAATTAGACAGAAACATGAAACAACAAGCTAGTGACTTCAGCTTCTCAAAATTAAACAGTCTGACACTGCACAGAACACACATTGAAATTCATTATGCCTTCACAGCCTAAATCTCCTCCTGCTGAAATAGTGGCAGGAGTCATTTCTCAAACATAGGACTTGCTTTATAAATGGACTAGGTCCTACCCCGACCCAGGGGAGGTTATCCTTCACATGACAAAATCTAGGTCAAGAACCTCTTTGGAAGAAACAGGTCCAGAAGGATGCTGCTGTGCTGGGAAAGTGCTGAAGCCTCACCTGTCCTGAGCAAGCTGTGGGGTCAGCAGAAGGGAAGCAGAGCCCACGCAGAGCCTGTCCTCACCCCTGCAATATCACTATCATTTTTCTGGTACCTTCTGGCTCTACCACAGGATGGGCATGGCCACATTTGTCAGCATCTGGCTAGCAGGTACCCTGCTGCAGTGAGCAGGGTGTGCTCATGCCTGACCAGCCTCCTCCCATCCCCTTCTACCATCCCTTTTCCCATCTTGGTTCACTTTGAGCCCATGGGGACAAGGAAACAAGGTGGGGTTTCTACGTGGGGGAAGGGAACCAGCACAGGGTATCACCTGGTTGGGTGACAAGGATTCCAGTTTACCCTGTTTTTACTCAGTTCTTTCCATGAAGCTTTTCTCACAGCATGGTCCTTCCTGAGCCCTGCCAGGAACACAACCAACCCTTGCAGACGGTGTGCAGGATTTGACTTTCTTTGCAAAAGAATCCCTCACCTATCTCGAGTTACAGGGCTGTCAGCTCACACCTCCTTACCTACCACTTCAGCTTTTGACCATAGCATCGTAGCATAGTATCATTGTCCTAATAACTAAAAAGATAAAGTTTTATATCCAAGGAATCATAGGGAACTTTCCTACAGTCTCTAAGTCCACAATATAACTGGCTGTGCTACTAATTAAATGTCCAGTGTGTGTGTCTCCGGAGTAATTGCCAATAAAGCTTCTGCGCTGTGTCAGCTCAGTTTCACATACTCCTCTGACACGTTTGCAGTGGCAACTGAAACACTATAGCTCCCTGAGAAAATATTTCTGTTATGAGGTATACACACAAACATACACGATCTGAGAATTGCTTTCATGTTGGAAACAGGATCATGGAGTTTACAAGAAGAACGGTGAGGTAAGAGGAATATACCTTTGCTTTTAAAGCAGTGTCTAGAAATTTCTCGATTATCTCAGGAGAATCAATTACTATAATTGTTATTTTATGAGCCTAAGTCATGGGCCTACAGTCTTTGTCCCTAAAAGTTTCCAGTCTCAGCATAAACCAGAGGCTGACAAATAGCTACAGAGAGAAGGGCACTAAAAAGGGGAGAAACAGGGAATGCTTGCCATCTTAAATAAACTAGTGGTTTAGCTCTCTGTAACTTTTGAGGACTTCTTGTAGATATCACAAAAAGGACTTTTGAGGATGAAGAAGATAAAAGACACCGAGATGTATAAAGGGAGTTCCTGCCCTAGTGCAAGGTATAACAAGAGAGAAAGAAAAAAATGATAGTTTCTTCAAGAATTAAATGTTTTAACCACTAGACAGTGAAAACTGACAAATGTCATCTCTTTTTCTTATGCAAATCATACATGAGTCCACCCCAGCTCTTGAAGAAGTATTAGTTATTCATCATCTAGAGAAACCAGGTCCAGCTGCATAGATGGTTTTTCAGGGTTCATGTCTAGTAATCCCAGCTTCAAGGAATTATTTCGGCTCCCAAAAATGTTGGATGAGAGAATCATCTTATACACTTATTGTATGACACTCCAGCCTGAGAGATGAAACAAGCAGGGACAGGACGACTTAATTTCCCCATGGTGATGCCAAAATGCTAACTTTTATTCAGAGTACCATGTCAGCACCCCACTTCTGTTTCTTCTTACACTGGCTTAACTACTCTACCAGGTACCACTGAGATGAATCAGTTTTCCTATCATGCACATCACTATGTTCTATCATTACATTCTCTTTACTCCCCAAACTGACTCTTGTGCTCCATGAGATTGCCTCTTAAACCTCTCACCTCTTTCTGCTATGACAGTATGTACAGCAAACTGAAGGTCACTCACCCTACTACTATGGTAAAATTAAAAGTGGAGTTCAGTTTCCTATAATGCTCCTCCAGAAAGTAACAACTGTGGAAACAAAAACAGAACCGGAGCTAATTCAGCATGTAGAAGTAACCACACTTCAGCTTCACACTCTCACATATTTCACTGTCTCTTGTCATCCATATCAGATACCTAACTAGATTTGCCAGAGTACTCTTCACTCTTCTGTGGTACAAAGTCCATGCTATAGTCAAAGCCATCTGCTCAGAAATTTTCTCCTGAAGAACTGACACTGGAGAATGAGAATAGGCAATCAAAAGGAATTCTGTGAGAAAAATTTGCTTTCTAACCCATTCCTTCACAGAAATGCTGAGACAAGGATAGGGGTGGTGTTTTATCTTGGATTTCCTACCTTAAAAGAAGCCAAGTTTGTATTATGTCATACCAAATTTATTTCTAACAAGTCCCATGGTGATCACCCACACCAACTTGTTGGCTACTGGTGCTCTCTCTGTAGCACCCTGGCTTCACTTGGGCTATGGGTTGGATGGGGCCTTTAGCAACCTGGTCTAGTGGAAGGCATCCCTGTCCATGCAGGAGGTTTGGAACGAGATGATCTTTAAAGTCCCTTCCAACCCAAACCATTCAACAATTCTATGCACACAAGTAAAAGCTTGAAATGTTCACTCAGTAAGTGTCCACGGAGAAGAGAGTTTATGCTGGCCAAGACACTGCAGTTTTCACATCTGGGTCTTGAGGAAAAATTAAGGACCTGTGAAAGGACAGATGTGGAGTTCTGGAATTTGAATCTAATCTCATCAGATGCCCCATTATAATCTAGTGAGACACATTAATGTGAACAAATGTGATAAGCCTGGCAGCACTGTCATGCAAACAGCAATGCAGGTTTCACAGGAATAATTAATAGTCCTTCTCTGCCACAGGGCTAAACAAGGAGAAAAGAAAAAGAACACGGTGAGATAAAAAGAGGATACAAGATAGAAGAAGAGGCTACAAATATGAGTTTGATAATGACAGATTGAAGGGCCTATGTTGATGAAAAGGCAAAGCTAACCAGAAAAGGTAGAATGAAATTTGTCTAAACAGAATCTTTATCAACCAAGAAAGAAAATGCAGGGTGAAAGCCAACAGTAACAGGACTACAGAATCACAGAATCATTTTGGTTGGAAAAGAGCTCTGACATCATTGAGTTCAACTACTGACATAACTACCAAATCCAGCACGTAAACCTTATTCCTTAGCACCAGATCTATACCTCTTTTAAACACCTCCAGGGATGGTGATTCAGCCACCTCCCTGGGAGGACTATTCCAGTGTTTAATTGCCCTTTCAGTGAAGAATTTTCTTCTAATATCTAATCTAAACCTTCCCTGGTGCAACCTGAGGCCATTTATTCTTGTCCTATTGCTTGTTACATGGGAGAAGGACCAACCCCCATCTCACTACAACCTCCCTTCAGGTAGTTGTAGGGAGAAATCAGGTGTCCCCTCAGCCTCCTTTTCTCTACACTAAAGAAACCTCCATTCTCTCAGACTCTCCTCACAGGACTTGTTCTCCAGACCCTTCACCAGCTCTGTGGCCCTTCTCTGGACTCACTCCAGCACCTCAATGTCTTTCTTGTAGTGGGGGGACCCAAAACTGAACACAGTCAGGCTATGGCCTCATCAGGGCTGAGTACAGGGCCACTATCTCTTCCCTTCTCCTGCAGGCCACGCTATTCCTGGTACAAGCCATAATGCCATTGGCCTTCTTGGCCACCTGGTCACACTGCTGGCTTATATCCAGATGGCTGTCAATCAACACCTCTAGGTCCTTTTTCTCTGGGCAGTTTTCCGGACACTCTTCCCCAAGCCTGTAGTGTTTCATGGGATTGTAGTGACCCAAGTGCAGAACCCAACATTTGGCCTTGGTGAATAAGTTGCCTCAGTCCATCAGTCCAGCCTGTCCAAGTCCCTCTAGACAATAACCTGAGGAGTACCTAGAAATTGCAAACCAAATGGCTTGGGCTTGTTTACCCTTTCCTAGATGTCCAGCCTGACACAGATCCAAACAGCAAGAGAAAAACAGAAAAGATTACTGAGCAATGCCTTCAGTTAGCTGTCTGCTGTCAGCAGTCCGAGAAAGAACTGACTTAATCAGCTCTGTGATGTGTGTGAAATTCATGGGATAAAGTTTTTTGTATATACACGTCCGCTTCTTCCCTAAAGAATCAGCTCTTCTAAAATAAATCAGTGACAACTACTTTCCCTTTCTAATGAAGAGACTCCCATTAGTCCCATAGCATCCCTCATCCCAAACACACTGGTGCCAGCCTGGCAGGGGCCTGGTTTCAGAGGGAGCAGGGTGGGCCATTACCCCAGGCTGAGCTAAGGTACAGCAAGCCCCAAAGCCTCCACATCAGTTCTAGCAGCCAGGTTATAAACTTCTGAAAAATATGAGTTCATAATGAAAATACTAACACACTAAATCCTATAATACTCACATTTACTGTATGAGGCTTTATATCATCTCATAAAAATAAATAAAACACATCAGCTATGATATAATCGTGGGGATTTCTTGGGTTTTTTGCTCAGATTGCTGTTCTGCATACAGAGGAAAGAGGTGATTTTTGTTTTATCTTAAAGTTTCATGGTTTTCTCATTTTTTGAACATACTTTTGCTGTGATGTCTGTAATCCAGCTCTCAGGCTACACAGTTTCTTCTGATCCACTGTGATCACGGCTCAACTGCTTGGTCTAGTTTCTTCACATATATCTCTTTAGATAAAGCCTTTGCAGGAGGGAAAAGATAGAAATAGAGCTGCCACAAGCCTTGGATTTGCTCAGTTTATCTTGCACCCTTCTCCACTTTGCTGAAGGACATTAATTGTCCTGAGGTCTCCATGGCCTATGCAGCTTTTTGCATATTTTTCCCCTCTATTACCCTCCCACCAGCAAAAATCATCACCATGTGAGCAGCAACTGCCAAAAGGCAGCAATTCATAATCAGCAGAGTGATTACAAAGGAGCCAGCAGCAATGCTGAAGTTTACAGCACTTCCTGAACACAAAACAGCATGGTAAAAATATTTGCAGCAGAGAGTAAACAGGTTTAATGGGCTCCAGTTTAATTTCTTTTTTATAATCCTGTAGTGAAAGTATATAGTCCCTAGAAGGAGTGCTGTGCTGACAGCACAAGAAGACATGAGCTGATCAGGGCACTCAGTGTGGGCATCAGAAAATGCCCAATCTACAGCCCAGGTCGTGTTGGGCATTGCCTCAGGATGAACTTACAAAGCTGCCACCCCAACTGCACCAACACCCAGCCCCCACCACTGGGAACAGCCTGTCACACCAGCCACCCAGGATACAAAGGCATATTTGCATTGTTAAAAAAAGAAATATGAGCAAAATGGGGCTGCTGAAAAGCTTTGGTGATTATTTTCCTACCCTTTTTTTTGAACAGACTGCATTTCCAGATCCCAGGCACAGAGGATGTTCCCTGTCTGGAACTTCACATATGCAAGAGTCAAGGTGATTTTCTCTTATCCTCCCTGTGCTTCCTGGGAGCTCCCAGAGCCAGGGAAAATTCCCAGCTAGGCTGACTCCACTGCAGACCAGATACTGGGAAGAGTACCAGGTTAGAAAAGGCTAAAACCTGTGAGTGATCTGACATGATTAGGGGAAAAAAAGTCAGCTCATCTTCTACATCCTTTGCCCAATCCAGTCTTTACTCAGGATCTATCAGGATGTGAAGAAAAACTATGTGCACTGACAAGCATCTCTCTTTGCACAGCAACAGAGAACCACATAGAAGACACATCACTCTCCATCATTGATCTTATTAGGTGCACTCTTCCTCACTCTTTTGTCACAGACAAAAATGGGGCAAAATGAGAATCAAAAAAAAAAAAACCTCCATCCATTCACAAGGGAGTGAGAAAAAAAAGAACTATCAAAGGGGGAAAAAAAAGGAAAAGGAATAAAAAGCAAAACACACATCATACTCTTGGTAAGCCAGATACACTTCAGCTTTTCACATCTGGAAAAATATTTATTTGTTAAACAGACAGGCTGCAAGGGATTCCCTGTTTTATTAGTTCCTAGGGTGGAAAGACTGCAAAACCTCTCTTTTTAAACAAGAGCCTTTACCAGACTCTAGGTCTGCTTTTCTAAAAGATAAAGAAATTTACACTTTTAACCATGTGCAATAAACACGGAGCTGCTTAACTCTAAATAGTGCCAGAAACTGTGAGTTGAATTCGTTATGGCCTCATTAATGTTCAGGTCTGCCTTGACTTCACCAGGGATGGTGAGCAGAGTTTCTGAAGTGGTGGAACAGTCCTGGTCTGATTTTTCCTAAAGCAATATGGAGGCACTGTGTGACTCTTTTAATCAAATCTTGCAAATTGTCTTTTGCATTTAGTGCTTAGGAAAAAAGTCCTTGTCCTTGGGAGGGGGGCAGGAATGCTTCATGGGCTGCCTCAGTTTCTCCAGTAGCAGAGGAAAGAGACAAGAAATCTCTCAGTCCTATAAGGAATATGATCCAAGCAAATTTTCAGCCTCATGAGACAGAAAAGAGGGTTGATAGGCTCTTCACTCTTTCAGTGCAAATTGGGAATAAAATGCCAGAATATCAGCTTTGAAAATTCTGACCTGTATCACAGGGGCCACTGTGAAGAGGAGCCAGAGCACTCTGTGGCTGTCATTCCAACGAGAGAAGTCCCAGGACAAATTACCAACCCTAAATGTCCCATACACTTTAGTTTTGACTGAAAGGGTCAGTCTATGACTTCTCCTGTTTCACCCCCAAGAGCATGACATTTACCTACAGCAGTGGACATTAGATAGAAGAGAGGATAACTTCACCTTCAACAACTTTATAGGAAAATAAAACCTAAGGAAAAAGAAGACTCAGAAAAAATGGTCAAAGTAAAGCATTTACCATGTGAGGATTCACTTAAGGAAGGCAGTTTCTGGAGCAATGAAAAGGCCATCAGAACCCCTTTGCCTCTCAAAGCAGGATATCAAAACAGAACTGAATGTGATAGACAGGACGTATGTACACTGTATGGGTACTGCAAGAGCTGCAGGTTCCCCATTTTCAAGGTTTTCAGAGAGTATGTATCCACAACGGGAATAGGAATGAGGACAATTTTTGATGAAGAACTTAAGATTTTTCTGTTGGACCCCAACTTTTGTAAGTATGTACAGATGTGGAAGGTGTCTGCAGGTTCAGACCACTGTGGTTTGTATAAATTTTTTTACAGTTTTGCGCTACTTTAGTTTTGCATTCACAAACTGCTACTCCCCAGTGAAAAAAAGCATGAGGACTGACTTACTCATTTATTTTATTGCTGACTTCTGTAGGCCATATTCAAAACATGAGCCTAATTTTACTCAGAAACTCAGCCTTATCTGAGGGGACTTAAAATGTCTCAGTCATAAAAGGAGCCTCATGAGTGACACACACTGGATATCTCATGAGGTGCTGACATTAACTCTGAAGGTACCTAACCTTGGTGACATCCTGGGTTATTTCTTTGAATGGCTCATAGCTTCCAGCAGCTGCCTACAGGAGAACTGCACTGTGTATTCACTTCCCCCACCAGAGAAGAGAGCCCTACTGAGAGCTGAGAGAAATGAGGCAAAAGGTAAGGAAAAAAATGCAAAAAAAAAAAAAGGATTCCTTAGAAATTATGCAGCAACATTGCAGAAGTTCAGCACTGTGCAGGCAGACCCAGCAGCATCAGAAGAACCTGGCTCAGGATTTCTTCATTATGCCTTCAGTTAAGTTTTTAAACAACTAACTTTTCTGATATGCTATAATAAATACCTGCAAAAGCAAGAGCACCAGCAAGGCAGATAAAGGATTTTATTTCAAAGGCATTGCCTGAGAATAATTTAAAGGCCTAAATGAAGGGATTCCAGAACACTGTAAATTATGATTCACATCACATCCTCTAGCAGTCACAGTTCAGGGTGATAAGAAGTTGATTAAGGAGTGCCCACTTTTAAGACAATTTAGAGGATGAATTAATTCACGTACAGGGTTATTTATTTGATTCACGCCCGTAGTCACTGGTGAAGCAAAGAAAGACAGGAGCTGCTATTTTGGGGCAGGAGAGGGAGACGATTGCTCCATTTGAACATTTCTATATTCTTTTGCCTAATGCCTAAAACAGCAGACATGACATGCTGCATATTTTTCTATAGAATGAGGAAAGGGATGGTAGAAATGTCCTACCCTGCAGCACCCCATTTCTTGCTGCATACAAATCTTTCCATACTGCAACACTCTCTAGAGATGAATGGGACAGAGGGAACTAGGAATAGAACAAAAGGTAATAATTACAATAAACTATCAGCATTTTTTTTAAGTTAAGTGTCTGCACTTAGGAGGAAAAAAATCCTGGGTTTCAAGGATGCAATTGCAAGCTTTTTTAGCTGCATGCAATAACATTGAGAAACTATCATGCTGAGAATTTTCTGCATATTTCTTTGGGAAGATTTTATGCAGCAGTTGACAGATATTATTCTATGTATGTATGTTTGTGTTCTGAATAAAAATTCCCATGCTGTGGTGTTATGTTACAAGAGCTCATGAGAATGTGGTGGAATGGTGAGCACTCATCTATCCAATCCCCTCCCTATGGGCTACTCTGAAGTCCATTTATTTATGACAAGGTAAAATAATTTTTCTGTTTTCTAGCTAGTGGTAAAAAAAATTGGAAGTACACAGCACACTTATATTTGTAGACATTTTTAAAAATGACAAGTTAGATGTCGAGTGTGAGAAACTT